>NW_024412395.1:9065153-9122740 GCF_014898765.1 Herpailurus yagouaroundi
TTAAAAAAAAAAAAAAAAGAAAAGGCATCCTACTAAGAAACAGCTCCTACAAAGAGACAGGCAAGAGGGCCAGTGTTCAACGTCACAACCTTTGAGTTTGGAGTGTGAACGTGTGGATCCTCGTCCTACTCTGGTCATTCACTGGCTGTACGACAGGAGCTCTCTCTCTGGGTCTCTAAAACGCTCGTACGCTGGGTGAGCCCGGGGGAGCAGAGAGCGTGATGCCCTGCAGGGCTCACGCTGTGGAAAACGGAAGATACTGTCTCCTCTGCCCTCTTGCAGCGAAGAAAGTAGACCAATTCTGGATAGAATTGTTGACAAGCTTTATAGATTTTACACAAAGCACATATAGTGTACTTTTTAAAATATATCTAAGAGGGCTATTGAAATTCGATTGAGGAAACTGTAAAACACCAATGGAAAACAGTTTTTGTCTTGGCTGCTGTGCTGGCTGAATCTATCCATGTCCACACTGGAGTAGCTGTTACATTGTCACCTCCAAGCCGGAGGGCACCCTGAGTTTTGAGACATGCAGAAGAGGAGGCTTCTGTGTGCCGCTCAGCTTCCCATCTGAGGAGGTTCAGGTTGTCTCTTTTTTTCTTTTTTTTTTTTTAAGTTCTTTTTTTTTTCTTTTTAAAAGCCTCTAGCGCCTTCTTTACTGACTGCAGGGTTTGATGTTATCTCCAACAGTACAGCTTCTAGTTTTTTGTGGGTTTTTTTTTTTAAATGTTTATTTATTTTTGAGACAGAGAGAGACAGAGCATGAACAGGGGAGGGTCAGAGAGAGAGGGAGACACAGAATCGGAAACAGGCTCCAGGCTCTGAGCTGTCAGCAGAGAGCCCGACGTGGGGCTCGAACTCACGGACCGTGAGATCATGACATGAGCCGAAGTCGGACGCTTAACCGACTGAGCCACCCAGGCGCCCCTAAGTTTACTTATTTTGAGAGCAAACGAGTGGGGTAGGGTAGGTGCAGAGAGAGGGGGGAAAGAGGCTCCCAAGCAGGCCCCACACTGTCAGCTCAGAGCCTGATATAGGGCTCGAACTCACAAACCATGAGATCATGACCTGAGCTGAAATCAGGGGTCAAATGCTTAACTGACTGAGCGACCCAGGGGCCCCTAGGTTGTCTCTTTTGCCCTTCCTGACAGGCCAGCCAGCCTCCCAGGCCTGTCTCCCACCTGGCTGCCGTAATGCAGTTGAGAGAGATAGTGTTGCCCTGAATCTGCTTTTGCAGGCAAAGATGTGACGGCTGTCTTGTTAGACATCATGTCTATACTCTGCCTCTGGAAATTCCATGTGCATCTTTTTAGGGGAACGCACTCCTTAAGTAGGGGCAGAGATAAGATTTTATAACAAGAATGTGAAAATTCTTGATTCACATTCTCCCTCATTTTTCTGATGAGAGAAACTGAGGCCTTGAAAGTAGAAGAAATGTCCTCCCAGACCACCTCACTAGTTGATGACAGAACTGATTCCAAAACTTGGGTCCGTGGACGTTGAACCGGGAGCTGTTTTTTCTTTCCTCCCTTTCTCCCTCTAGTATGGCACTGAGCCTAGTTAAGTGAGGGCTCACATGCAGCTTAAATCCTGGAATTTAAAGGAGTGCCAGTCTTTTGCAAAGGATGGAATCTCCCCAGGATACCCGTGGATACCACAACTCCGTGTGGATCCGGATCCCATTTGTATAAGGTCTTTCCCGTTTTTCCCCAGAAGGTGGCGCCAACCTTTTCCTTAGCTTCCACATGATTGAGGCACTAAACTAGGTTTGCCAGACTGGGAAGAGTTCTTTGATTCCAGTCATTGTTTAGGAACATTTGCCGCCGCCCCCCCCCCGTCGCTCCACCTTTTCTTTTTTTTTTTTTTTAAAAAAAAAAAATCTTTTCTTATTCAACCAATTTTTCTCGTGTGTCTGTGACAGAGCCAAATCAAACTTTGGACTTAAAACACACAATCCAAATTTTGACAAGTTCTGTGCTCTAAAAGAAACCTTATCTTTAAGCAAACACTCATCAATATTCTGAGTAATGATCTCATTTTTTAAAAAGTTCGATGAGGAAATTGTACTTTTCCTAGCTAGCTTCACTGGCTTTGAAAGGGAAAAATCCCCATGTTTCTAATCAGAGTAGCAAAATCAGCAGACTTGGGACAATTTTGGTCACTTCAAGGTAGATTATAACCTGCTTGATGCTGCTGTCTCATAAATATGCCCCACCCCACCCTCCTTTTTAAAATCCTTGCTGCTTCTGGCCACCTTGTCTACCAAACAGTATTGTTCTCCTTTCTTTCTGGTGCCCGTGTTTACTTTTGCTCTCTGCTTGCTTACATTTATAATCTTTGCTTCTTAGGTTACATAGAACGCAGGGGCAAAACCTAAAGTTCACCCTGATTCAGGCAGCTCGCCAAAAGCTGGGGGCTTGGCACAGAGAGGGAAGTCCAGAACACCTACTTGCCTTGGCAGAAGCGGGTGTCTGTCTTGGGAAACTTGCCGTAACCTCCGTAAGCAAGAGGGCCTCAAACTTGCCGCCTCGAAGTATACCTTCTGGCTTTTCGTTTTCAGACGTTTTTCAGAAAACCTTTGTGTGCTAGATACATTGGATTAAATGCTTCATGCAAGTGACATCAAGAATTCCTGGGGTTAGAAGAGGAAGTTCTCCTTGGGTGTCGGTTTTGGCTCAGCAGATCTGGAAATCCTTTGACCCACAGCTCACTGCAGGGCAACTCACTTTCACCCTAATGACAGGAGAGTACAAACAGGTTGGAGGCAAGGAAGGAAACCTTACGATGGCACTCTCACCACGAGCCCGCCAGTGTGTTTCCTTGTCTCACTGATGCTCTCTGCATCTGAGGGGCGTGGGGAAGTTGTTTGTTCCTGTCAGGACTGTTAAGTGGCTTGGATCCCAGTCTGTTTCCAGGCCTGTCTTCCCACCCACTGAGCTGCCTCCCGTTTCCCAGCTGGGTCTTAAACATGTACATCAGTGTCCTCTACCTTGGTTGTACCCACAAGGTTATCCAGTATTTTCTGATCCTTCTGGTTTTACCCCATCTCTTTAAAAACTAAGACACACTGGGGCGCCTGGGTGGCTCAGTCGGTTGAGCATCCGACTTCAGCTCAGGTCATGATCTCACGGATCGTGAGTTCGAGCCCCGTGTCGGGCTCTGTGCTGACACCTCGGGGTCTGGAGCCTGCTTCGGATTCTGTGTCTCCCTCTCTCTCTGCTCCTTCCCTGCTCACACTCCGTCTCTCTCTCTCTCAAAAATAAAATAAAGCTTAAAAACAATTAAAAAAAAAAACAAAACTAAGACACAGACTTTCCTCAGTACGGCTCAGATTTCTGAGCTGTATGTTAGGGTACTTGCAGACAGTATTTCGCACAGCAGAAAGGCATTGGCTTCGGAGCACGCCTTCACTGCGGGACCCGCTTAGGGAAGAGATGATCTCCTCTTCCACTGTCCACTGGCTGCCTAGCTGTACGTAACTCAGCCACGTGCCCAGTGCTCGGCTTTCCCGAGTGCACCGTGGACTTGCGGCAACTGGAGGGACGTGCATGAACTGAGGAGGAATAAAAGCACTTCATCTTAGAGTAATTCGTTGCACGATGGAAGTCTTTTAAGCGGTACGCCACCCCTCTTCAAACAGCGGGTTGCTAGGGAAAAAAAAAAAACCAACCTGAACTAAAGTCTCTTTTTCAAAGGACAGAAGTGTCGCCTTTCCGCCCTGTCACCGGGAATGGGACCCTCCGGGCCTCCTCTAGCTGATTTTGCCCAAGGGTCAGGTGGCTCGCCTGCAGATATCTTGCTTCGCCCTCAGTTTCTGGGCTAGCTCCTCAGGTGGAACGCGTCCGTGCAGTTCAGTGAGGCATGCCCCAGAGGTGACTTTGCCAGTCACGAACATTTTACAAGATATATACACGGGAGAATGTGCTTGACAAACCTTTCTTGAGTAGCTCATGTATATTGGACGCTGTGCCAGGCGTAGGGGGTATAGAAAGGTAGCTGAGGTGGGAGCTTGCCTTTGAGGAATTTTCTGTCTAGTGGGAGAGACCATTTGAGCAAGGTGTTGAGTGCAGTGGTGGAGGTGTGCACACAGGGCTCCCCAGAGTCGTACCGCAGCAAGCGGGTCCTGAAGGAGACCTGGCCCGGCCAGGTGAGGAGCACCAGTGAGCGACGCTGAGGAGGAACGGAGGGGCTAGTCGGGCTCCGCAAAAGGGCCGGCGGGGCATGTGCAGGGCCTGCCCTCAGCTCAGTGTGACCAGGGCACAGGGGGAGAGGGAGGGCAAAACCACAGCTGGACACAGGCAGGGGCCAGGCCATGCTGGCCTTCCATGCCGTATCAACAAATGTGGGCCTGGTTCCAGGAGAGCTGTTTAGAGGGATTCTTGGCGAGGGCAGACCCACTTGATGTGGGCACTAGACTGGGTCGGAGGGGTCCCCTGGAGGGAGCTCTGCTCTCTGGCAGACTCAGAACTCCCTGGTTCTCCGCTGTGTCTGTCTGTGACCCCTTACCAGCAATCCTTTATTTGTATGTTCTCTCTCTTACTCCAAAATCCACCAAAGTGGGTATTTTTTAAATCCCTATCTTAAAAAAATTTTTTAATGTTTTTATTTATTTTTGAGGGAGAGAGAGACAGGGAATGAGTGGGGGAACAGCAGAGAGATAGGGAGACACAGAATCCGAAACAGGTTCCAGGCTCCGAGCTGGCAGCACAGGGCCCAACGTGGGGCTCGAACCGACGAGTCATGAAATCATGACCCAGGCCGAAGTCGGATGTCCAACCGACTGAGCCACCCAGGCGCCCCTTAATTCCCTAGTTTAAAAATCGAGGTTCAGACCGATGGAGTGTCTTGCCAGAGGATTGAACTCCGATTTGTCTGTGCCCATGCAACTTGGAGCTGCCTTTCTTGGGGTGAAAGGTTAAAGGTTATGCATGCACACCAGGGCCAAACAGTACTCTGCTTTTAGGGGACCTGTGTGGAAAAGCTGCACTTTGCAGCAGATTGAGTTGGCAAGAAAAAAAAAAATCACAGTGAGTTTTCTTTAAGTAGCCTCATTCTCGTGTGTATGTGAAGTGGAGGGCGATGCCATCAGTGGGACTGAGGTCATGCTTGCTGCCTGGCTGACCCCAACCACCCACTTTCTGTGGAGGAGGCAGAGGCGGGGAGGGCTGGCTTCGCATGGCCAAGGGCCCTTGAGCCAGAGGAACCCCCGAAGAACACCTGGGAAGCCTTGTGCAGACATTCATTCTGTGTTCCGCCCCTCATCAGCTTCCTTTCATCTAACCCCGGCCAACTGCAGACACTCCTCAGCTCCCCGCCATCCGCCCCCACCTGCTTCTGGGCTTGGTTCCCCACTTCCTGGGGCTTTGCACCCTCTGCACAGACCAGCCCATCCTGCCCAGCACCGTGAGGACGGGGTCCAGGCCCACCCATCATCCTCACTCCTGTGGCCTGCCCTGAGCTCAGTCCCTGACACACAGGAGTGAATGAGTGTGTGCATGTTGTACACAACAAGGCAGGGCCAGTCATGGTATAAAAGAAAAATTGCTCTTACGGGCTTACCGAGAATAGGATTCTTTGAAAGTAAAATGAGCTCTCTGCAGTGCTTTGCACCCAAGCCTGACTTTGCACGTATATAATAAGCGCAGACAAATCTTGGATATTCTTGACCCCTGTCTTCTCTCGTGTACACAGTATTTACTCTTGAACCATGCTGATCCTGGTCCCCATTTTGACTCTCGGAAGGATTAATCCATAATCCCGATGTATGCCCCCACAGGTGTGTGCATTGTGTCCACAAGCGCGCTGGTCAGGTGACGGGGGTGTGAGCTTACTTAATGAGACCCCTAGACTTCGGTCAGTGCCTTAAGGAGATAGCAGGTCCTTCCAGGGAAAGTTCAAGAGGCCTCTAACAAGAAATAGAGAACTTTGAGAGTTCAGGAAGGCAGGGCTTTAAGTAGGAACATACCCTCAGGCAGACAGAATGAAGTTCAGTCCATCTGTAAATGTTGAACACCTGGTAAATGCCCAGCCTTGCTGTGTACTTTGGGGTACAAAACAAGTGCCCCAGCCCGTCTGCTAGGCCTTGCAGCCTGTTTGGGAAGGAGACACATGTGGAAACGTTGGCAAGAATGTAAAGCAACCGACATGAAGTGCCAGCAATAGAGAAAAGCTCTACAAGTTGAGAAGGAGAGGTCATCCCGCTGTTCACGGAGGGGACGTGGTCAGCCACGTTTGTGTGAGAGACAGCGAGTTTCCTAAATAGCAGAAGAGAGCTTATGGAATCAGTAGGCAGTAAGCAGAAATAGCGATTATTATAATCATAGTAACGTTCTCAGCCAACACCCAGGGAGTGCAACTCCATGCCGGGGCTCAAATTCTATCCCGGGTGACGAAGGGCCGCCTGCTTCTGGGGTGCAGCACCCTGTCCTCCCTGCTCTCCGTGAACCAAGGGCTGAACTGTGAACTTTCCCTGATCTCAAAAGCACACTTAAATTTTTATGAATACGTTTTCCTTACCAGGAACATTACTATGGCAGTTTTCCATGGCAACTTTTCATTATAAAAAATACGAAGAGGAGAATAAAATTACCCATAATCTAACCCCCTGAGATAATGAGGGAACGTTTTGTGCGTTTCCTTCCAGGTTTTCCACCGCGTTAAATCCCAGTGTTGGGACATGAGCAGCCCAGGGAGAACCTCCAACTGTCAGTGCAGCATGACCAGCCTTAAAAATACCGGGCTTTTGTTTTACGTCTATTTGTATTTATTTTGAGAGAGACAGAGTGAGCAGGGGAGGGGAAGAGAGAGGGGGAGACAGAATCCCAAGCAGGCTCTGCACTGTCAGAACAGAGCCCAGTGTGGGGCTTGACCTCACGAACTATAAGATCATGACCTGAGCTGAAGTCAAGTGTCGGCTGCTTAACAGACTGAGCCACCCAGGCGCCCCAAATATAATGATTTTTAAGTGAGATGAATTCAGCCCCTTGTGTTGGAAGGAGTCCACTTTACCGTTCAGAGAGCAGAGCAGACACACGGACCGATGAGGCACACTCCGGGAAGTCAGTCCTGTTCACAGGGTGGCGTAGCCCCAGCTAAACTGAGCTGCGTCTTGTCCCAAAGCCATGACTGCAGAGCGCCAAGATCTGGCCCTGTCCCTCCTAGAGTGAGGGCACAGTGCTCAGGGCGCTACAGTGACCTCCTGCAGTCCATGTGTCCACCATATGGCTCAGGGTGCCCCTCTGTGTGTCCTGTCCTCCCTGGCTTGTATGCATGGATGTTTCAGCCCACCCTTGCCCACATCTAGAAGATGCTTTCCAGGTAGTCTGTCTGCTGTTTTTGTTGGTCAGTCTGCTTCAATCACAAGAGCACTGGGGAGATTGAGGCTTAAGCTGGTAACCTTGGCCTTGTTGCTGAGTTAAAGACAGCTGCCTTGTTTCAGTAGCAGAACACAAAACAGAGAAGAATCTGGGTGGAATGAACAGTCCAGGGCTGGCAGTCGGAAAAAAAAGATTAGATTTTTATTATATTTTATGAGAAAATGCATACACAGGGACGCCTGAGTCAGTTGGTTAAACCTCCGACTTCAGCTCAGGTCATGATCTCACGTTTTGTGAGTTCGAGCCCCGCGTCGGACTCTGTGCTGACAGCTCGGAGCCTGGAGCCTACTTGGGGTTCTGTGTCTCCCTCTCTCTGTCCCTCCCCCCACTCCTATTCTGCCTCTCTTTCTGTCTCTCAAAAATATATAAAAAAATTTTTTTTAATTCTAACTAAAAAAAAAATACGTACATGTTTACAGCCTGGTGTTTTTTGCTTATCATTTATATACATACCCCTGTGTCATGAATAGGAGTAACTATCATTTACTGAACATGGAGTACATTTTGACACCACTTAACAAATGATTTCTGTAAGGTATCCCCATTTTACAGAAGAGGAGATGGGGGTTAGCACTTGCGAATGGCACGGCTGGCGTTTGCTTCCAGCCCTCAAAGGCTGCAGCCCGCACTCTTTGTTTCTTGCCGGGTTTTGCATTTAGCTTCTATCTTTATTACAGAGGCTCTTTTTGTGGCGCTCCTGGTGACCTCTAGCACAAGGACTCAGTGCATCCTAGTGCGCTGGGATCTCTTCACAGGTCAGAGGCGGCTCCTTTGGCTGTGAGGTGGCCATTTTGTGCACTTCCTTCAGAGTACAGGGTGTGGTGATACGGGCACGGAGGCTTTCCTTGGAAACGCCTCTCCAACTGCTTTACGATTAGGTGCCTTCATGGAATCATAAGTCTTGAAGCCACTGATTTTTCTTCGCGGCTTCTCTCCAGTTACTTTAATTGCAGCTGTACCCCAAGCTGCTGGAAAGCATTTATGTTTACTTCTTTTTTAGGTCCTAATCTTCTAGGACAGAGACTCTCAGATTTTCCTATACGGGAGACCCTCTGAAGCGCTTATTAAGACAGCTTGCTGGGCTCCAGGCCCCAGTCTCTGATTCGGCGGGTCCACGGTGGGGCCGGGGAAGTTGCATTTCTAGCACGTTCTCAGGAATGTCGATGCTGCTGCAGGGGAGGTAACACTTGGAGAACCGCTTCTCCAGGGTTTCTGGTGGAAGCCGCATTCCTACCTTCCTGTGCCCCCCATCCACTGGAGAATCACCCTCAAGACCACCTTGCTCTTAACTGTCTTGTACAGAATTAGCCCAAGGCGTTGGGTGACGAGCGTCCTCTGGCTCCCGAAGTTAGGCAGCAGATCGCTTGGTCTCCGGGAGCTCACTTGTTTGGGGGAACTGGTGTTTCAGGTGGTGAGAGCAGCCGAGGAGGCGGCATCCACGCTGGCCAGCTCCATCCACCCGGAGCAGTGTATCAAAGTCCTCTGCCCCATCATCCAGACGGCCGACTACCCCATCAACCTCGCTGCCATCAAGATGCAGACCAAAGTCGTCGAGAGGATCGCCAAGGAGTCCTTGCTGCAGCTCCTCGCCGACATCATCCCGGGCTTGCTGCAGGTGGGCCCCCTGGGCAGCTGGCCGGTGCCTGTCGTGCGGGGCTGTGAGGCCGGGAGCCGGTGCTGCCCAACCTGGGTGCCTGGGGCTTTGCCCCCCTCACTCACTTGAGGGGCGGGTGGGAAAGGGCAGGCGCCAACCTGTTTCAGAACCCGCGCAGCTGTGTGGCTCGGACACCTCGGGCCCTCTCTCTCTTGTTTTCTAATGCACCCTCCCCTGAATGTGGCCGGAAGAGCTTCCCGGCAGCCTAGAGCTATGGCTTCCAAAGTGAACTTTGTGTTTACTGTAAATATATTTTGGTCCTTTCCTGGTCGTCGTTGTTCATGCCTTCAACAAACCCTTATTGCACATCTGTGGGCCCCAGCCCTGGGCAGGGTGGGCCGTGGGAGTGCAAAATCAGATAATGGTCCTTGCTCTGCTATCCAGCACATATTCGTGGAGAGCCTTCTAAGTGCAAGGCACTGAGTTAGACTCAAGAAGATGTTTTGCTGCTCCACGGCATAACCACAGGGGTGTTTCAATCTGCGTGGGGCACAGTACAGCTGTGCAGGCAGCCGGAGATGGGGGCACCACCTGCAGAGTTACTGTAGGTGCGAGTGGGGGTTTCCTGGATCAGAGGCCAAGAGGTGATTTCACAGAAGAGCTGGTTTAGAGTCGGGCCCTGGAGCGAGAGAGCGACTTCAGTGGGGAAGGTGGAGAGAAATCAGCTTCACGTTTAAGAAATGCTGCTGCTCGCCGAGCGCTCGGCTTGGGAATTTAAGTACAGACTGTTGAGACTGGATTATTCCAGGCAGAGGAAAGAGCAAGCCTGAAGCATCCTCAGGGCTGTTTGGAGAGCAGCAGGCTGTCTCATTTGAGTGGGGCAGGGGCCAGGCCGACAGGTAGACGGAGGCCCGGACGTAGAGTGCACAGGTGTCAGGCTCCGGGCCCGGATGTCCCCCACCCGCTTTGGGTGGTACAGAGGTTCTGCCCACAAGAGCGAGGGAGGCAGTCCTCATTTTTCTTGAAAGTTCTCATTTCACACAAGGTTTGCTTTGCCATTGGGAGAATATGAAAGAACCGAGCTGTTTTCCCCCTTAATTTCCTTTCCCATCTCCCTCTCTCTCTCTCTCTCTCTTTCTCTCACTCTCTCTCACTCTCTCTCACTCTCTCTCACTCTCTCTCCCACGTGTCTTGCGTGGCGCTACTGTGGCAGCTCACAATGAGCAGCACATAGTGCAGGGGAGGGCCGCTGTTACTTGCCAGCCTCCCTTCTCCACCTGCAGGAACCAGTTCACTCTCGACACTGTTGAGTTTTGACCTCCCTGGAGCGCAAGCTCCTGGGTCCGGTGGCCAGTCTCGGGTGTGTGGTGGTTGTTAGCGCCAAGTCCAGGGTTGAACTGTGAGGGTATTTGCGGAAACCTTGACGAGACATTGACTGTGAAGCAGATCTTTGATCTCATTTCCTTTTCGTGTCCCTTCTGCCTCTGTAGGGTTATGACAACACCGAAAGCAGTGTGCGTAAGGCCAGCGTGTTTTGCTTAGTGGCGATTTATTCCGTAATCGGAGAAGAGCTGAAACCTCACCTCGCACAGCTCACGGGGAGCAAGGTACGTATAGTGTTACACGGGCCGGCGGCACGCCTGGGCTCTGCCAGCCGCCGAAAATCTGCTTGTCTGCAGCTCTGGCCTCCACACGGGCTGGGTCCCTCGTGGGCATCGACGGTGACGACCACGGGCTCTCCCCCTGGGCCTTGCCGACGTGCAGGCGCTGTTGTGCGCACTCTGCGTGTGTCGGTGCCTTCATTTGTGACGATGTCCGTGTGGGATGCGGACACTCATCCACACTCAGCTGCACAGGGGCACACAGAGCTCTCACGCCAGAAGCCAGGCCACGCTGCCTGTCTTGTTCCTTTCAGGGTGTTTTAGAGTGGGGGGCAGAAAATGGGACGAGAGGCCTGTTGGCTCATTGCAGCTGACAGAGGCCAGAGTGCTTACTGGTTTAAAAATAACCTTGAGTCTGATGAGCCTGCTGGGGGACAGCAGGTGGAGCTCTGGCAGGAGAGGCAAGGGCGGGAGCGGCCGCTTGACCGCTGGGGTCTTGCGGGCCTCTGGCCGGCCGTGTGACAAGGCGACCCCAGGGGCTGCCTGGGGGGAGTAGTGCGGCAACATGGAGCTCAAAACGCCCTGGTGGTGGTCTGGGTAAAAAAGCGTGAAGCTAGAGGTGCCTGACGTGCTCCTTATGAAAGGAAGAATCAGCAAGTGAGGCCGCGTTTCTTTCCACATAGAGCCGTTCCTTTGGCACGGCCAGCGGGGCATCTTAGCCAGAGACTTGCCTCCCCAGAGTCCTGGCAAAGCCAGAAGGGCATTCCCCCCTGTGCTGGCGGGGGCTGTCCTGGGCGTTGTAGGGGGATAAGCAGAACCCCTGACGGCCCTCTAGATTCCGGTAGCGCCCACCCCTCAGTCGTGAGAGTCACCGTCAAGGCTGCGCGCAGCCAGATGACCCCTGGGGGGCAAATCACCGCTGGCCGAGAACCCCTGAGAAGTCAGCGGCTGGGTTGAAGGGTGGTTTGGGGGCTACTTCGCCTGACTGCATTTTCCCCTTCTCCTTTCCTTTTCTCATCACTGACCCCTTCCCCAGCCACGATCTGGAAACTCCCAAGCCGAGAGTCACCAGCAGTGTGCTAGGCCCGGAAGCCGCCTCTCTCTCCGGCCTCTATCTGGCTTTCTGTCGGTGGTTCCTGGCAGCAGTGAAAACTAGAAAACTATATTCACCAAGGGGGTTCAATTTTTAAGGCTCATCCCCAGATAACAGACCCGGTTTTGTCTGGCAGTTGCCCTGTGCCATCACCTCATTTGCCCCTTCTAGTCAGGGACTGAGAAGACGCAGGTGTTTCCTCATCCCTGTTGTGCAGCTGACCTGCTGCCGTTCCTCTCAGCGGTGGCCTTGGCTCTGGAGCCCACGTCCTGATCGGTCCGCTCAGAGGGCGTAGGGAGGCTGGGCCTCAACCCTTCTTCCTCGGTAGCCCGCTTCGTCCCGCTGCCCCAGTCCTTGGACGCGATAGCTCTGGTGTTTTAGCAGGACCTTCGGAGACTCGCACACACCTCCCTACCAGCGGACATCAATCGCTGATGGACGTGGTGCCAAGACGGCCTCAGTTTCCTAGACCGGAAATAGACGGACTCCGGCTGTGGCTTCCCGTTGCTCTGTGTGACCCGGCCGATCAGAACACTCTTCTGTTGCTTAACAAGTGATACCAGGCTCTGCGGAGAAAGGCCTGATGCAGGGTCGTGGAAGGAATGCATGGGGGGCATTTGAGAGTGTCCCGTTGCCATGGCAGCAACACCAGTTTTGGGGTCAAACAACCTGCCTTCTGGTCTCTGCCCTCCACTTCCTAGTCGTATGACCCTGAACAGGCTTTCTTTTCTTTCTCTCAGTTTTTAAAAAATGGTGGCAAAATACCCATCACATAAAATTTGCTGTCTTAACCATTTCTGAGTGTACCTTTCACTGGTGTTAATACATTCACATTGTTGTGGGACCATCCCCACCATCCGCCTCCAGAACTTTGCTCCTCGTGGAAAACCGAAACCCCACCCCCTTAAGTAGTAATTCTTCAGAACTCCCTCCTCCCAGCCCCTGGCCACCACCATTCTACTTCAAGTCTCTGGATTTGACTCCCCGGGGGCCTTGTAAAAGTGACACCATTTGTCTTTTTTGCAACTGGCTTATTTCACTTAGAATGATGTCCTTGAGGTTCGTCCATGTCGTAGGTTTGTCCGAATTTCTTTCCATTTTAAGGCCGAGTGCTACTCCATTTTGCGTACGTACTGCAGTTTGCTGTCCGTGTTTTGGTGACGGGCGCTTCTTTCCATCGTTGGCTGTTGTGAACAATGCTGCCTGTGAAGGTGTGTGTACAAGTGCATCTTTGAGACCCCGCTTTCGGTCCTTTTGTGTCTACAGCAGGACTGGAATTGCTGAATTCCATAACTTTTTTCCGCGGTGGCTGTACCCATTTACGTTCCCGCTGACAGCACCCGAGGGTTCCAGTCTCTCCACCTGCTCACCGACACTTACTGTTTTCTCTCTCTTGGACAGTAGCGGTCCTCATGGCTGATACAAGGTGGTTCCTCAGTGTAGTTTTGTTATGTGGGGCATCTTTTCACGTTGGCCAGTTGTGTATCTTCTTTGGAGAAATGTCTGTTCAAGTCCTCTATTTTTGAATTAGGTTTTTATTTTTTTAGTTGTTGAGTTTTAGAAGTTCTCTATATATCTTGGATATTAACCCCCTGTCTTTTGCTGCATAATTTTTTTTAACTTTCATGAAGTCTCTAGGAATTTGTCCATTTCATCTGGGTTACCTAATCTGTTGGTGTACATTTGTTCATAGTGGGTTTTTTTTTAAGTTTAGTTATTTACTTTGATTTTTTTTAATGTTTATTTTTGAGAGAGACAGAGAGAGAGACAATGTGAGCAGGGGAGGGGCAGAGAGAGAAGAGAGACAGAACACAGAATCCAAAGCAGGCTCCAGGCTCCTTCCTATCAGCATAGAGCCCAATGTGGGGCTTGATCCCATGAACCGTGAGACCGTGACCTGAGCCGAAATCAAGAGCTGGACGCTTAACTGACTGAGCCACCCAGGTACCCCTCATGGTGTTCTCTTCTAATCTTTTTTATTTCTGTAGAATCAGTAGTAACGTCCAAACATTCATCAATGTGTTTAGTAATTTGAGTCTTCTTTTTTCCTTAGGTAACTGAGTTAAAGATTTGTCGATTTTATTTATCGTTTCAAAGCACCGACTTTTGGTTTCCTTGGTTTTCTCTATTGCTTTTCTATTTCATTTATCACTGTCCTAATCTTTATTATTTCTTTCCTTCTGGTTTTAATTTGTTCTCTTTCTAGTGCAAGGCGTAAAGCGCAGTGGTTGATACGGGCTCTTCCTTTTTTATTCTAAGCTACACGTTTCCTTCTTTGCGCTACGTTTGCTGCATCCTGTAAGTTTAGGTATGTTGTTTGCATTCTCCTCTGTCTCCAGATACTCTCTAATTCTCCGTGTGATTTCTTCTTCGACCTATGGGCTCCTGACCAGTGTGTTGCTCAGTTTCCACAAGTTGGTGAATTTTTCCGTTTTCTTCCTGATACCAATTTTTAACTTCATCCAGTCATGGTCAGAGAAGACACTCTGTATAATATCTATTTTTGTGAATCTGTTGAGACTTCATATGTGGCCTTATTTTAGTCTTTTCTGGAGCATGGGCCACATCCACTTAGGAAGAACGTGTATTCTGTTGTTGGGTAGTGTTTTGCTGTGGACTGTTAGATCGAGTTGGTTTATTGTGGTGTGTTAGTTTTTGATGTCCTCGTCTTCTCTCTGAGTCTTCGGTCTATTATTAAGAACAGGGTACTGACGTCTCCAAGCGAACCCTCCAGTTCTGTCAACATTTCCTTCTTCTATTTTGCTGGCGTGTTATTATACACAGACGTGTCTGTGCTTGCATCTTCTTGGTGTTATTGGCCTTTTATTAATATATAACGACTTTCTTGCTGTCTTGTAAACTTTTTGATTTAAAGTCTGTTTTGCTTGGGGCGCCTGGGTGGCTCAGTCAGTTAAGCGTCTGACTTCAGCTCAGGTCATGATCTCGCAGTGCGTGGGTTCGAGCCCCACATCGGGCTCTGTGCTGACAGCTCAGAGCCTGGAGCCTGCTTCAGGTTCTGTGTCTCCCTGTCTTCTCTCTCTGCCCCACTCCCACTCGCATTCTGTCGCTCCTTCTCTCTCTCTCCCCATCTCTCTCGAAAATAAACACTAAAAAAAAACAAATTTAAACTCTGTTTTACTCAGTGTAGTCAGTACAGCCACCCTTACACCCTTGGTTACTGTTTGCGTGGAGTCTCTCTTTTCAGCCTGTCACCTTCGACCTCTTTGTGTCTTAGTAGACCTAAAGTGAGTAGTCTCTTGTAGACAGCGTAGTGTTGGAGCGTGTTTTCTTTACCCATCCTGCCAGTCTCTGTCTTGTGACTAGAGAGGTCCACCGTTTCCATTTGAAGAGACTGCTTGCCGCTAAGGAGAGACCGCCGTCACAAGCTGGGGTGTGTTTTCAGTATACCGTAGAGCTTTTCCTGTCCCTCATTTTTCTGCGGTGTTTGCTTTTTGTACTGAAATGTTTTAGTTCCCTCCTCATTTCCTTTTGTGTATATTCTGTAGCTGTTTTCTTAGTAGTTGCTGGGGGGATTACATTGGACATCCTAAGGTTATAACACTCTATAATTTGAATTTATACCAGCTTATGGAGCAAGCTTCTGAACCCCAGCCGTTTCATTTGTAAGACAAGAGAGCCTGTTCTGCCTCCCTCAGAGGATTTTTGTGAGGCTCAAATATGATCATCGGTAAAAGCTTCTTGTAAACTGTGAAACCACGGCCATGTCATTAACTCTGTTACCATTATTTCCTTGTACTTGTGCTTACATTCTGGACCACACTGGTGGATACGTCAGTGGTTTTGATCGCAAATAAGTATAACGGTGTTTGCACCTCATTTTTAATCCGGCTTTCACAGAAATATAACTACCTTGCCTTGGAGAACGTTTTTTCTTCTTTAAAAAAATCTTTGATTCAACAAGTATGTGTTAGGAATACTTGCTGTCCTCACTGTACCACTAAGACGTGTGGGAAAAGCAAAACTTCGTCCTGCCCTGGAGTGGCATGAAATGTGTCCGAGGACAGGACTGACCCACAAGGAAGCCTGCCCAGCAGCCCAGGAGGGCCCGTTGCGTGGAACGGTCCCTTGGGACTGAACGGGGGTGGGGCTTGGCAGCACAGGGCTGAGCTGCAGAGGGAGGGAGGCGGGAGCGGACTGCAGGAGGGGAAGCTGAGGCTCAGAAAATGTTTTGCCTGTAGTCACACAACCAGTTGGCGGTGGAGTTGGTTCTGGAACCGTGTGTGTGGCTACCCCAGGGATGGCTCTCCCTTTATGGGAAGACACACAGCACAAGTGTTTATTTCAGCCTGTGCATCTACCTCTGGGTGAGCAGCCAGGGAGACTTGGCCTCCCTCAGTAGCTCTGTGCCATTGCTGTTCCAGCCCCCACTGGAAGGCACTTGGAGGGCCCGCTTGCCCACGCACCACACGCTGGGCCTCTCTTCCTGGGTCCCCCCGGAGACCAGCCTCTCCTCCCCTGGACTCGGCCTCCTTGTGGCCTGCTTAGAGCAAGGAAAGCAGGTAAAGAGCCGTGGATAGAAAGTATTTCCCAGTCCCCTTCATCTTGCAAGTTGTGTGTTACGTGGACGTTTACGGGCATTCTGCTTCCACAAACACTTGTTTCTTTTGGTTCTTAGTGTGAGCAGGCAAATTATCAACATAACGCGTTATGATTTCGACAAGTATTTAAGAACGAGTACTTAAGAACCTACAGTGTTACACGGTGTTCTGCATATCCGGAGGGTCCAGGGGGGCTTACGTTAAAAGCATGGGAGATCTCAGAAATGAAAGCCTCTTTCGTCATGAAGCGCTGTGCCCATCCGAGGTGATGTGACTTCACGACACGCCATTGGCCTCAGTGAGCTCTCATCTTACGGGAAGGAGCAAGCGAGTGCACTGCCAACTCCACGAGGCAGGTGCCCGAGCCACAGGAGCTGATGAGCAGGTGGGGGAAGGCCATGGAGGCGGCCTTCCGGATAGGTCTCCGATGCCACAGCACTTTGGTGGGCCCAGAAGGGGGAGGAGAGAGGTGTCCGTGTGGAGGGCACAGCTGCAGCCGAGGGGTGAAGGTCAGAAGACCCAACCTGTACCTTGCCTAGCAGATCTCGTCCCTGTGGAGCTGGGCTCACACCCTTCTTTCCCCGCCAGACCGCGTGGAGCCACGGGCCTCAGTCGCCCCTTCACACAGCTGCTTCCAGGGAGCCCTTGTGCCCCTGCTTAGAGTGCTTAGAGTGACGCTTTCATTCTTTCTTGAGAACCCACTGCCCCTCCCCTCCCAGACTCTGACCCCTCCCGTGGTCGTGGTCGTGGCCCTCCCCGCTGGTAGGTGTGTGCCGAACGCGTGGTGGGCACTCCGTGTTTGTGTCCTGAATTTCTCAACGAAGGGACGTGCTCTCTTCTGATTGTCACCTGGGGTTTTTCATCTCCTGCTCCCTGATTGCCTTCCTCCTGCTAATCTGTCACGTCTTCTCTTTGCAGATGAAGCTACTCAACTTATACATAAAGAGGGCCCAAACCACAAACAGCAACAGCAGCTCCTCCTCCGACGTGTCCACACACAGCTAATGGCAGCTCCAGAGTCTCTTTCTGTCGCCCTAGAAGCAATCGGTGGTGCCTCTCAGAGACCTTCCCCGCCCCCCCCCACCCCCCCATCGGCTGCCCAGTCAGTACACGGAGGCCCGCAGATATTTATTACAATCAGTATTTTGGTCCCTTCCAGCTTTTGTGTAGAATCTTACTGGTATTGAATGTAAAGGAAGCAAGGCCTGTTTTGCAGTCTTCGTACAAAACAAGCGGAATAAGAAAAGAGCCATACTTACCCATGTCTTGTACAGCCTGCTGAGATCATAAAACCATGTGTGTGGGGTGCAGTTTTCGCAAATCAGATCTCTCTAGCCAATACGTGGTAGAAAGTAGCATTTTCTCTTAGTTCATAACATTGAGGAGGGTGTGTTAATTTGTGTTTCTATCTCATCTTCGCTTACTTCTTCTGGACACGGCCTGTGACACCAGGAAAGGGTCGTACGTCCTTCAGTTGGATTGTGAGACCTACTAAGAACGTGAGTCAAATCCCGGCAAGAAACAAACAGAAGCCTGAAGACCGTCTTTTAACAAACACGTGGGATTTTGCTTGTACACTTTCTGGACTGGAGGCCCAGGGCCCCCTCCTCAGGCCCCTTCCAGGACGGGCTCCCAGCGCCTCTGAACCCTCCACTCGCACTATCCCCACCCAGAGCTTCTACTCGAAAGAATTGTTTCTTCCGTTTAAATCCAAACAGAAAAGTCCAGGTAAATGTATAGCATCCCTTAGGGGGAGTGCCTAAAGTGGCATTTCGTGAAGCCTGGAAGATACAAGAGAAGGGGTGTGTGTGTTTATTTCACTACGCAGATGTTGGGGAAACACTATGTTAACAGGGCCTCCCCTGTGGCCCTGCTGCTTGGTCAGGGTTTTCCGATTCAGCACCGTCTCCTCTCCTGTCCCCCAGCCTCCACCTCAGCTGCTCAGTTCGAAGTGTTCTGGCCAGTCTGATGAATGATAACTCTGCCACCCCAGTTTTGACTTCTTGGTTTCATTTGGGATTAGGATCGAAGGAAAATCTAGAGAGACCAGGTATCAGAATCCTTTTTTTTAATTTTATGGACGGAAGTACTTCCTTGATCATCTGTTGAAATAGTTGTTTGAGGAAAAAGCAATGGTGAGTGGCACATTGCAGGAAAACAAGATTTGAAACCCAGTTTTAACGTTTCTTCACTGAGAAATTACCAGAGAAACTACCCTTCCTAAACATTTTTCTTAAGGGTTTCACTCTCCAATAAAAGGGACTATAAAGATTAGAGTCTGGTTAAAATAAGTTTTGAGTAAAATTCTTCAAGTGAAATGGAAACTCTTGTTGCAGTCGTGAAGCTTTCTATCCTCTCTAAATTGAACTGGGTTTTCCCTGAGGAAAATGCCTGTTCTGGTGTTACTTTGTAATGAGGTGTTTGCTGTTCTGATGCAGAACCCCCCTTGCAGCCAGAAGCACCCAGAAGCAGAGACTGGGCGGTGGTCCCGCTGACACCTACAGACCGCCCCCCAATCTCTGACCCTCCCGCCTCGTTTGGAAGTTGCAACGCTGTAGCACACACAACTCATTTTCACTCAGAAGGTATTTTTAGATACTTTATTTGGAACTAGGCACTGAAAACAAAGGTCCAGGAACAGTGAAGCCAGGGTGCCTTCACTGAGAGAGAGAGTGAGAGAGAGAGAGAGTGTGTGTGTGTGTGTGTGTGTGTGTGTGTGCGCGAGTGTGTGTGTGTGTGGGGGGGTATCTTGCACTTGGAGGGAAGTACCCCGCTGCTGCTGTTGAAGGAACTTCAGGGGTGCATTTTAAGTGGTTGAATATTATTGACTTATTTTTGGCTCAAAACATAGCAGGACCAGGCCTTACTTTCATTGATAAATGACGTTTGTTAATATCTCACTAATGGGATTTCCTTTTTACACTCGACAAGTGAGTCAGGGCACCTTTTGATTACTCCTCTGTTGTAGAAATGTGCGTTCTGCTAGGTTATTTATGAGTTCTTGTATGCCTCATGCGTTTGGAAAGACCTTGCCCCTTGAACTCTGTGACTCCCTGCCTCCTCCCCCCCCCCCCCCTGCAGCTGGGAAGAAGCTTGAACATTGCCGAATGTCCTCATTGTACTCACAAAGGGCTAGCCTCGAATGTCACTTCCCCGACCTTCAATCTCCCCACCTAGAGAGGGATACAATCACAGGTCTCTTGGCCTCAATCAGAACTGCTGCCCACGCCGGCACCGCCACCGGGGAGACTCGCATGCCGCCGCCACCACCTCACCGGGAGGGAGCCGCGCCCGCCGCCGCCCCCCGAGCCCCGACAGCTGCCTCGCCTTGCCGCCGCCTCCCTGCAGGGCTCCTGTTTGGACGAAACACCCAAAACTGCGAAACCGTGTTTGCCTCCCCTGTTTACCCGACAGTCCGGGGGGCCCCCGAAGAGCCCCGCCCCGTGCCCTCCCTCTGCAGGCCTCGGTGCGCCCCGCAGGCTGCGGTGGGCGCGGGCACGCAGCTTTGTTCAAGTTCGAGTCCACTGTGTGTGCTTCCGCGCGGGCCGCAGGCAGCCCAGGACGGCCTCTCTGTGGCTCCTCACTGGCTTGTCCTACCCTGCGCAGGTAATGCAACCAATTTTGGTCTCATCAGTCTGGTTTTTTTCCCCTGCCGCCCTTTATTTATCGAGCATAATACTACACGTGAAAGAACAGCAAATAAGAACTTTGTAGAATCCCACCAGGACTTTGCTAACAATGATATTTGGAAAATAGAAAAAAAAAAAAAAAAAACCGCTCTGAAAACTAGCAGCCACCAAAATAGTTTTGTTGGCACTGTGTTCACACGCATGGTCCCCACACCCCCAGGTTGGGTTTTTGGGTTTCGTTTTCGTTTTCGGGGGGCTTTTCATGTTACATCCATATCTGTATTTATATCTTATTTGTTTCACTCTCAAGTGTATCATGGCAAATGTACAGATTTTTTTTGTTAATAATGTGCTAGGATTTGCTAAAAAAGAAAACAAACAAAAAAAACCCTTTTGAGTTTGCCCTAGAATAAATGAATCTTAATTCAGTTTCTTGATGAGAGCAGTCTCTTTCCTCTCCGGGCCCTGTAGATCGCTTGCACCGTGTCCCAAAGCCAGAATGTGGCCACACTTGTGGGAACTTGGAGAGGATTCCATCAGGGGAGCTTCCTCTAACACATACACAAGTCACACTCCAGGGGGCGTGCCCCCCCCCTCCCGCCCTGGGGGCTGTTGTGAGCAGTCTGGACCTCAGGGAAGGACATGGAGAGGGTCCCCTGACAGCTGACAGGACCACAGGCTTAGGAGGAACAGGTCTAGGACACCAAGGGCACCAATCCACTTTTTGGGGTTAAAAAAAAAGGGGGTTTTAATGTTTGTTTTTGAGAGAGAGAGCGCGTGAGCAGGGGAGGGGCAGAATCGGAAGCAGGCTCCAGGCTCTGAGCTGTCAGTACAGAGCTGGAACCAATCCACTTTTTCGAAGCCTTCCTTTACTTTTACTAAAGCAAGATTGAGTTTTCCATTGTGCCCATGATGCATCTCAGTTACCGCCACCCCATGACTCTGAGCCCCTCTCCCTGTGGCCCACCACCTCCTACCCCTGTTTGACATGTGACAGCATGGTGAACGCAACCAAAAATACCTGGGCTCAAGTCCCAGCCACCCCATCCCCAGCCCCCACAAGTCACTACTCTTCCTGCCCTGGTGGTTCCTATTTTTTTTTTTTTTTTAATGTTTATTATTTTTGAGAGAGAGAGAGAGAGAGACAGCAAGCAGGGGAGGGGCAGAAAGAGGGAGACACAGAATCCGACGCAGGCTCCAGGCTCCGAGCCGTCAGCACAGAGCCTGACGCAGGGCTTGAACTCACAGACCAGGAGATCCATGACCTGAGCTGAAGTCGGACGCTTAACCGACTGAGCCCCCCCAGGCGCCCCTGGTGGTTCCATTTGTAACATGGAACAAGAACGACTTCACGGAGGGGCTGTGAGGGTTAATTGGGGTGATGTCAGTGAAGCTGCCGATGGGTCGGTGGGTCGAGTAGGTGCTGCAGACACCCCTGCCCTGCCTCCCGTGGTCAGGAGGGAAGTAACCGCGGACGGAGCCACCCCCACAGGCCTGCATGTTCCGTCCATCGTCCCGTTAGCCAATGTGGAAAACCCCCAGGGGACAGACCGCCCGTCAGGCAAGGCAGGCAGCACGGCTTTACATATTTGGGTCTCTAACCCCTGGTGCCATTGCCCTGCCCTTCCCAGGGCTGCCAGTGAGTCCTCCCCATCTCGAAGAGGGTCACGGCCACAGCTGTGGGGCGGGGGGCACAGAGACCTGCTGCAATGTGCAGCACTTGGCTCTGGGTCTGAATGATCATCTGTCCAGAAAGTACACACTTCCACTCAGGCTTGCACTCAATCGTAGAAGATTCCAGGACCCCCTGAACCTGTCCGAGCTTCCCAAGGTGGAAACCTTGGGAAGCAGACGGCCAGGCGCCACCCCCAGAGCAGCAGGTTCTGTAGGACTGAAGGGGGGCCCGGGAGGGTGCGTTTCTAACAGGGTCCCCGGTGATGCCAGCGCTGCTTGGTCTGGGATCGCAGCTGGAGAACCACTGCAGAGCACTTGCCTTGAAACACGACGGGTGGTTTGGTCCCCAGCTTTCCGACGGTTCGACAGAAGCTCTTGCAGAAAACAGCATTGGCTGCAGCAGCATCGGCCAGATGGCTGCTGACATCACAGGTGATGGGTGGTGACTGTCTGACTTAGCCTCGCGACTGGGACTTCGGAAGGGAATGGGGTGCCGTCAGCAGAGGGAAGCCGGGAGCGTCTGGGGCAAACGGGACCCCCCGGACACAAAGTCCCCTGCTCAGGGGAACGCTCTTCCCGCAGAGCCTTCACCGAGGCCTCCCGGCCCCTCGGTTTCCTCCGGTATTTATTAACTCACCCTGAAGTGGCTGCAGGCAAGAGCGGACAAAGGTCATGTGAATGGGCATCTAATCCCAGATTATGTATTTAAAAAACATGAAAACGCTTCCACACCAGTGCCCTCCTCAGACGGCGGGCCCGCTGCCAGTGCCGAGGCCCCAGAGGTTGTGCGCTCCGGAGGCACAGTGTCCCCGGGCACATTCCTGGAGGCTCTGGGGTGCCCCCACCTCCCCGGTGCCCTGCCCGCAGCCCCCCACCCGGGCCCAGGCACTACCACCGCCTCCTGCAGCCGTGGTTCTGGTTCTGTGCCTCCCTGGCCGTCTCCACCTTCGACGGCTTGGGGGGTGACATGGGCGTCCCCAACGCCAGCACCCGTCAGCGCCTCCCCTCTGGCCTCCTGCTCCCCCACGTGCGGGCCTGCAGTTTCCTCACCCCAAGCCTTTTGGTGCCACGCTTGGGGCACGGCTCACCGGGCCTGGCGAGGCGGGGAAGGCACCCCCCCCCCCAGCTGGCAGGAGGTCTGGGAGTCTGGGTCTTGAACCCAACTGGAGAGTTTCAGGGTGTATGGCCTCCCCCAGATGACTCCGGCTCAGGATGACCTCAGTTTCTTTCTCTGCAAAAGCCTGGGAGTGGAGTGAG
This sequence comes from Herpailurus yagouaroundi, assembly GCF_014898765.1. Lineage (NCBI taxonomy): Eukaryota > Metazoa > Chordata > Mammalia > Carnivora > Felidae > Herpailurus > Herpailurus yagouaroundi. The sequence continues at coordinate 9,087,937 of NW_024412395.1, forward strand.
GGCTTGGTGGGGGTCAGGGGGAGGAGAGAGGGGGGCAGCTGCACCTCCTGTCGCCAGGCTCCTTGGGCACCCTCTCCACAGGGCACTCGGCCCCCCCGCACCTCTGCACGCCCGCCGTGTCCGGTGGCCACACCTCATGTCCTCCGAGCTCCTGACTCACACGCCCAAGTGCCTTCAGGGTTCCTGCGCGTGGACGCCTCGGGGAGTGTTCAAACGGAGCGTGTCCACAGTGGTGCCTCCCAGCTGGTCTCCCAATCCCACCACCCTCCGTTTCGGTACCTGCTAAGGCCTGGCCCTTCCCCCATCCTGCCCGCCCCACACCTGCGGCTCCCGGGTACACCGAGCCCCCTCCACAGTGGGCCCTGAAGGCTCCCCTCACTCTCCCCTCCCGACCACAGCTCCTCTGTCCCCTGCGCAGCCACTGAGGAGCCGTCCCATCCTCTGCTGCCCACCCTCCCCCCCCCACCGCCTTCTCCTTCCTAAAGGGACACGGCCCCCTTTTTAAAGAATGCTCATCTGACCTGTCATTGCTGTGCTTCTGACCTTGCAGTCGCTCCATGCACACACACCCGCACACACGCACACGCACCTGTGCACACGCGTCCCTTGGCTTTTACAGGTGCTTTATGTCTCAGCTTTAATGCCAGGTCATTACTTCTTTGGAGAAGAATCTAAATTAGTCCCTTTGGGGCGCCTGGGTGGCTCCGTCGGTTAAGCGCCCAACTCTTGATTTCGGCTCAGGTGGTGATCTCACCGTGTGAGTTTGAACCCCATGTCGACCTCAGTGCTGACAGCACAGAGCCTGCTTGGGATTCTCTTGCTCTCTCTCTCTCTTTGCCCCTCCCCTGCTTGCTCTCTATCTCTCAAAATAAATAAAAATAAACTTGAAAAAAATTATAATAAATTCGTTCCTTTACTGTTCTTTCCTAACATGTTATATCCGTTTGTGTGATTATTTGTCTGTTTCACCCATACTTGTGGGACGGAACTGGGCCTGTGTCATTTACGTCTGTATCCCAAACACGGCCCGTGTGCTGGTTCGCGGTAGGTGCTGAATGAGTGAATGAGTGAATGAATGCGGTTCCTCGAGTGATCTCAAGGGCATGCCCTGTGACCTAGACCTTTTTCTATTTCTTCAGGAGCCCTGAAGAAGGGCACAAGAAGGCAACCACTGCTGGTACCCTGCCTGGGTTCAAGTCGCAGCTCTGTGTGACCTTGGGCAAGTTTATAAGGTCTTCCTGCCTCAATTTCTTCCTCTGAATGGGCAGAGTGCCAATAGTGCCTCTCTCATAGGATATCTGTGCGTCCTTAGATAAAAAGTGCCCCTGGCCCCCGCCTGGCCTGTTGTGTTAGCCGCTACTTTTGATCAGTGGTCCAACCAATTGAGTGCAGAAGTGAGCCTGGGCCTTCTAGTCGGACCTGGCTTCCGACGCTTCCATTTTTCATCTGTGTAAACTCAGGTGAGTCTTTCGGCTTCTACCAGCCCTAAAATCATGGAGCAGGATGACCACTGTGGAAAAGTTCGACGTTCTCTCGTAACGCTGCAGATTCAGGTACCCGACGACGCATCCATTCCACTCGTGGGCCAGGGCCCTGGACGAACCAGGCATGAGCGCTTTGGAAGACAGCCTCAAGCCCTGGAGGCGGCATGGTTCCTAAGACCAACACAAGACCCAGCGCGAAGCTGAGCCCTAACAGGAGGGAGGACGGAGGCTTTGTGGACTAGTCACGTAATGGGGTCCCACACAGCAGGGCAATGAACATAAATCTCAGGAACACCATTTGGAGGGAAAAGAAAGCCCCAGAAGAATGTGGAGCACATGTGACCATTTTTTTTTAAGTTTTTAAAGGTGGAAATAACCAAAACTAAATAACCATGTGTCTTTTAGAGGCACGTAGGTTGTGGTAAAACTTGACGAAGTAAGCAGATACAAAACAAATTGAGGAGAGGGGTTGGTTGGTTCCGGGAAGCAGGTTTCAACGATCCAGAACAGCAACAATTCAACCCGGCTCAGTAAAACGGTATTTAGTAAGCGTTGAGTGAAAATGAACTTTTTTGACCTCGATAATGATTGGGGATCAGAATGGGGGTTTCTAGACGGCAGGGGATTGGTTAAAAGGGATTATTTCCTATAATTTTAGGAAATGGGCTTAAATTTCTTTAATGGTTTCTCAGAGACATCTATAAGAATAAGACGTTTTTGTACTTACGTTCATGGAATGAGCTAGATCTCGTTTTGTTTATGTGGCTTACATGGTTTCGTCTGCTCGTCTCCATTGTGTATTTTGCTTTAACACGGGAGAATAAGGAGAAGCAGGGGGCCAAGTTCAATGACATCCATGATGGTCTGGCTCATAATTTGGGTGGTGAGTTCACAGGTGCTCATTTTATTTTTATAGCTCATTACTAACATTCATGTTACGTATACCTTTGTATTATGAAACATTTCATAACTTAACAAAAAAAGTGCGAGAATCCTAAACTATAACGTGATTTAAATGTCTCCTATTGGTTTTGATCACGATAGACCTAGAAACTCGCGGGGTTTTACTTCTTGCCGAGAACTTGCCGACCCCTGAGAATACATCTGTGGACCACCATTCAAGGAATGCCACACTACATGAGACCATCCCATGTCCTAACAGGCCTGTGTCTGGGGAGACATCCGAGTATAGAACAACATCAACCTTTATAGGACACCTTTTCTGCACATGACAATGGGGGGCAGAGGAGGGATAGAACATCTCCTTCCCAGCAACAGTTTCCCATAGCCCCTTGGACCCCTAAATGTGAGAGCGACTTCGTGTCTCGTGGTTCTTTTTCCTGCTCAGCTCACTGCTCTCTCACCTGGTTTTGCTTCCTCATAAAGGCCAAAAGGAGTAATGGTTCTGGTGATGTCCACACTGCTATCGATTACAGAGGATCCTGCTTTCTCAGCCAAGTCAGGTGGCTTATACCCTGTGTGAGACATTCTCCAAAGGATGGGAAAGAGAGCCCGGGGAAAGACACACCCGGGGGCGGTGGGGGTTGGGTGGCGGCCGGGGGGGGGGGGGGGGGGCCGGGAAGATGGTTGCTCTTGAAAGCGTCGGGTTGCAATGCAGAGGTGCCGAGTCCGAGGAGGACTGGCTTGCTAAACGCATCTCCCAAGCTTTCTAGCATGCCTTCCTCTACTGCTGAGCAAACTCCATCTGTACTGGGTTCTGGGGGTGGCTCGGTTCTGTCAAGGAGAGGCGCCTCACGTGATGGTAAGCAAATCGCGTTGAGGATGGACACGGCGGTGGTGACGTTCGGTTCTTGGCAGACAGCCCAGGAGCAGGTTCCGGCTGGTCTGCGGGGCCCTGGCCAGCAAGCGGTAGGTGGGCCACGAGGGTTTGTCCCCTTAGGACAAGGAACTTTCTCCGTCTGCCGTTGTTCCTGGCTGGGTGGCCCCCCAGCGGACCCTCTGGCTCTTGCAAAGATAGCGTCCACTGCCAAACGCTCTGCAAGAAACCCCTTCCCGCTGAAAGTACCTGCGGGGGACTCCATCATTTGTCATGGGTAACCCTGAGCCCCAGAAAGACAGACAACCCACAACATCCACCGGAAGATAAAACAGCTAAATAAGTCACGGCTTGGCCTTTTGATCGAAGACTATCCAGGATGCAAGAGGGGATGTTCAGGGGTGCCTGGTGGCTCAGTTGGTTGAGTGCCCAGCTCTTGGTTTTGGCTCAGGTCGTGATCCCAGGGTCATGTGATGGAGCCTTGCATCGGGCTCCACTCTGAGCAGGGACCCTGCTTGAGATTCTCTCCCTCCCTCCCCCAACCCCCCGACCCCGTCTCTCTCTCTCTCCACACCCCCCCCGCCCCACCCTTCTCCTCCAGTTGCTCTTTCTTTCAAAAAAAGAAAAAGCGTACATTCAAAAATTCTTAAACACATGGGGGGGATGCTCACAAATAATGTACGGTGGAAAATAAAAAGATAAGGAGGATTGCCTCTTTTTATCGTGTTTATTTATTTTGAGAGTTAGAGAGTGTGAGCAGGGGAGGGGCAGAGAGAAGGAGAGAGAGAAAGAACGCCAAGCAGGCTCCGTGCTGCCAGTGCAGAGCCTGATGCGAGGCTCCAACCCACGAACTGTCAGATCGCGACCTGAGCCAAAATCAGGAGTCAGATGCTTAACCGACTGAGTCATCCAGGTGCCCCTGAGGATTTCCTCTTCTGATAACAGTGTAGCAGATAATTTGGGGTAAAACTCTCTACAGAAAGTAACTAAAAAAGTTGGACAATGGGGCGCCTGGGTGGCTCAGTTGGTTGGGCGTCCGACTTCGGCTCAGGTCATGATCTCACGGTCCGTGAGTTCGAGCTCCGCGTTGGGCTCTGTGCTGACAGCTCAGAGCCTGGAGCCTGCTTTGGATTCTGTGTCTCCCTCTCTCTCTGCCCCTCCCGTGCTCATGATCTGCCTCTCTCTATCTCAAAAATAAATAAAAATGATTAAAAAAAAAATAAAAATGCGAACCAGGAAGAACACCAACCTGTTAACAATAAAATTAAAAAAAAAAAAAGTTGGACAATATATTTTGCAAATTGATTAACACATCAGGGAGTTAAAGTAATGAAAAACTCCTGGGAATTACTAGGAATTAGCAACAAGAAGATGGAAATCTGGAGAGATGAGCGTAGCATTTAGGGCAACTTGTGTCCTGGGCGTGTTTGCTGATCCTGAAGAGAAAGCTAAGGCAACCGAGATGTTGGAGGAAGGCTTTTGACAGCCTGATTCCCTTTAGTAGAAGTAATACGATCCAAATCGCTAGTGCCCCAGCTCCTGGCCGAAGCAAACAAAATCTCCTCTCGAGGAAGACAACATCATGTGGGCCATAAACACGTTCATCTAGTGTTTCAAGTACACTGTCCAGCACACAATAAATTATAACCTGCCACACGAGGGGGCAACACAACAAGAACTGAGACCAACAGAATAAAACCGACAATGGGTAATATCTGCAAGCACTCCAGCAAGAGGGGTTATCAAACACAGATTTTAACGGTAACATGTTCAAAGAGCTAAAAGATAAACTGAGAATTTCCACAGAGGACTGGAAACTTTTAAGAATCCACCACATTTTTTTAAAGGGCATCATAGAATAAAAAAAAAAGAGCTTCTAGAACTGAAAACTACAACTCACAGCAATTAAGAGCTCAGGAAATTGGGGCACCTGGGTGGCTCAGTCAGTTAAGCGTCCGACTCTTGATTTTGGCTCAGGTCATGATCTCACAGTTCGTGAGTTTGAGCCCCATGTCAGGCTCTGCGCTGACAGCATGCAGCCTGCTGGGTACACACCCTCTCTGCCCCTCCCTTCTTGCATGTTCTCTCTCTCTTTCTCCCTCTCTCTGAAAATAAATGAATAAACGCTGAAAACAACAACAACAACAACAACAAAAAACTCAGGGTAAATTTAACAACAGATTAGACATAGCTAAAAAGATGATCAGAGAACTGGAAGGCAGGCCAGAAGACAGTATTAAGAATGAGGCACAGAGGGGCACCTGGGTGGCCCAGTCGGTTGAGCGACTGACTTCGGCTCAGGTCATGATCTCAAAGTTCGTGGGTTCGAGCCCCATGTCGGGCTCTGTGCAGACAGCTCAGAGCCTGGAGCCTGCTTCCGATTCTGTGTCTCCCTCTCTCTCTGCCCCTCCCCCACTCATGCTCTGTCTCTGTCTCTCAAAAACAAATAAACATTAAAAAAAAAAAAAAAGAATGAAGCACAGAGAATCAAAAGCATGGCAAATACAAAAGCAACGGTAAAGAGCATAGAAGCCATAAAAAGATGTAAAATGCATGCGATGTGAATCCCAAAGGGGAGGAGACCAGAGAAGAGAGTAGAAGCAATGTGTTAGAAGAGAATGTCCAAGGATTTTTCTTTTTTTTTTTATTTTTAAAAAAAATTTTTTTTTCAACGTTTATTTATTTTTGGGACAGACAGAGACAGAGCATGAACGGGGAAGGGGCAGAGAGAGAGGGAGACACAGAATGGGAAGCAGGCTCCAGGCTCTGAGCCATCAGCCCAGAGCCCGACGCGGGGCTCGAACTCACGGACCGCGAGATCGTGACCTGGCTGAAGTCGGACGCTTCACCGACTGCGCCACCCAGGCGCCCCAGTCCGAGGATTTTTCAAAAAGACTAAACATATCGAACTACAAATGAAAACTTCCAGTGAACTCCAGGAAGCAGGGCTGAAATGAAGACGGAATTTGCATGGCCCTGAACTTGACTGCATCCTTCCATTTTGTGCTCGAAACAACTCATCACCCGGCTCTAGTCCTGTTCCTGCTGATAAGGGTAAATAAAATACTCGCAGGTGGGCACATCATGTAAAACTTCACAAAAACAAGACAAAGAGGAAACTTGAAAGCAGCTAGGGGAAAAAAACAAAAACAAACAAACAAAGAAACACTTTCGAAGAGACAATGATGAGAGACTGTCGGCTGACTTCCCGGCAGAAACAACAGAAAATAGATGCTAATGGGATTCTATACCCAAGGAAAACATCTTATCAGACAGAAGGTGAAATAAATAAAATTTCAGGCAAACAAAAACAATACAATTCTTCATAAGCAGACCTGAATTTAAAAAGTATTAAATGGGGCGCCTGGGTGGCGCAGTCGGTTGAGCGTCTGACTTCAGCCAGGTCACGATCTCACGGTCCGTGAGTTTGAGCCCCGCGTCAGGCTCTGGGCTGATGGCTCGGAGCCTGGAGCCTGTTTCCGATTCTGTGTCTCCCTCTCTCTCTGCCCCTCCCCCGTTCATGCTCTGTCTCTCTCTGTCCCAAAAATAAATAAACGTTGAAAAAAAAATTAAAAAAAAAAAAAAAAGTATTAAATGGGGGCACTGGCCACAGCATGCAACCTCCAATCTCGGGGTTGTGAGTTCAAGCCCCACGTCGGGTGTGGAGCCTACTTAAAAGAGTGAAAACTTAATGAAAAAATTTAAAAGCCATAAATAAATAAAAATAAAAAGTATTAGGTGGGCTACTCCAGGCAGAAAGAAATGATCCCAGATACCAGGTGATGGTTACAGAAAGGAACGAGGATCAATGGAAATGGTAATTATGAAGGCAAATCTAAATAATTCTGCCTATGTAGAAAAACAGTAGTACTGTCCTGTGGAGTGTAAAATATATATAGAATTTAAATTTGTAACAATGAGGGGCACCTGGGTGGCTCAGTCGGTTGAGCGTCCGACTTCAGCTCAGGTCACGATCTCGCGGTCCGCGAGTTCGAGCCCCGCGTCGGGCTCTGGGCTGATGGCTCAGAGCCTGGAGCCTGCTTCCGATTCTGTGTCTCCCTCTCTCTCTGCCCCTCCCCCGTTCGTGCTCTGTCTCTCTCTGTCCCAAAAATAAATAAACGTTAAAAAAAAATTAAAAAAAAAATTTGTAACAATGATATGTAAGTAAAAAGGGGGCCAACTGAGGTTCAAGTGTTCTGAGGAAAAGAAGTACTAACATTAGGATTTTAAAAGCCAACGTTGCATTTTGAAACTCTAGAGAAAACCAAAAATAAAATTAAAGCAAGGTGAGGGTGTGACTTCCAAACTCATAAAAAGGGGGAAACTGTATAACAAAAAAATAATGAACCCGAAAGAAGGCAAAGAGGATAGAAAAGGAAATATTGCTAATGAAACAAATAGAATGCACATAGTGACATGTTAGATTTAAGCCAACGTCTTACCAATTACACTACATACAAATGGACAGAATGTATCAAGCAAATGGGGGAAAAAATTACACTGGATGAAAAAAAACCACACACAGCTATATACTGTTTCCAAGAGGCACATCTCAACATCAGGATATAGGTAAGGTGAGAATAGGTTGGGAAGGATATACTTACGCAAGTACTATATTTAAAGATACACTTCCAAGAAACCCAATGGACAAAGAAGAAATTACAATAGGGATTAGAAAATATTTTTAACTGGATGAGAATGAAAATATGACATATCAAATTGCGTGGAATGCAGCTAAAGCCAAGCTTAGAGGAAACTTCTAGCCTTGGATGCGTACGTTAGATAAAATAACTGAACACTTACAATTTAACCATTTATCTCAAGATATTTGAAAAATGATAGCAAGGTAAACACAAAGTAGAAGGGAAATAATATAATGCAGAAAATAATTAAATAAAAAACATGTAATAGAGAAGATCGATAAAGCAAAAAGCTAATTACTTGCAAAGACTAATATCATTTTTTAAAACATTCTTTTTAATGATTATATTATATATATTTTTTTAATTTTTTTTAACGTTTATTTATTTTTGAGGCAGAAAGCGACAGAGCATGAGCAGGGGAGGGGCAGTGAGAGAGGGAGACACAGAATCCAAAGCAGGCTCCAGGCTCTGAGCTGTCAGCACAGAGCCCGATGCGGGGCTCGAACTCGTGAACCACGAGATCATGACCTGAGCCAAAGTCAGACATTTAACCGACTAAGCCACCCAGGCGCCCCTATTATATATATTTTAAGAGAGAGAGAGAGAGAAACAGAGCGTGAGCAGGGGAGGGACAGAGAGAGAGGAAGACACAGAATCCGAAGCAGGCTCCAGGCTCTGAGCTGTCAGCACAGAGTCCGACGCGGGACTCGAACTCACGAACTGCAAGATCATGACCTGAGCTGAAGTCTGTCGCTTAACCGACTGAGCCACCCAGGCACCCGGAAAGACTAATACCATTAACATCATCCCCAAATCAATATATACTTGGCAAGATTAACTGAGATTTAAAAAGGGTACAAATTAACACTATCAGGAATGAAAAGAAAAACATCTTCAGAAATCCTATAGATGTTAAAAAGATTATCTACCCCTGAAGCCAAGACTGCACTGTATGTTAACTAACTTGAATTTAAATGAAAAATAAAAGAATTAGGAGCAATTGAAAAACACGTGCAAAAGAAAAGAATAAATTTAGATCCCTACCTCATGCCATATACAAAAATTAATTAAAAATTAATTAACAATGGGGCATCTGGGTGGCTCAGTCAGTCAAGTGTCTGAATCTTGACTTCATCTCCGGCCGGTCATGATCTCACAGTTTCCTGCATTTAAGCCCCATGTTGGGTTCTGCACTGGCAGCCTGCTTGGGATTTTCTCTCTCCTCTCTCTCTCTGCCCCTCCTCCCACTCGCACTCTCTCTCAAAATAAATAAACATTAAAAAAATGAAAACATAAATTAAAGTTCTAATGTAAGCGAAATTTATAAAACTCTTAGAAGAAAACACCTGTGAAATCTTCACTTTGTTGTATTAGGCAATATGACACCAAAAGCACAAGCAACAAAAGAAAAAATAGACAAATTAGACTTGTCCAAAATGAAAAACTTGAAAAAAAAAATTTTTTTTTTTTGAGAGAAAGAAAGCGAGCAAACTTGAGCAGCACAAGGGCAGAGGGAGAGGGAGAGAGAATTTTAAGCAGCCTCCACACCCAGCATGGAGCAGATGTGGGCTTGATCTCACAACCATGAGATCGTGACCTGAGCTGAAATCGAGAGTCCCACGCTTGTCTAAGTGAGGCACACAGGCGCCCTGAAAATTTTTTTATGTTTCAAAAAACATCATCAAGAAAGTGAAAAAGCACCCACAGAATGAAAAGAGTATCTGCAAATCATGTGTCTGATAAGGAGCTTCTATCCAGAATATATAGGGGCGCCTGGGTGGCTCAGTCCGTTGAGCGTTCACCATTGGCTCAGGTCATGATCTCTCAGTCCATGAGTTCGAGTCCTGTGTCAGGCTCTGTGCTGACAGCTCGGAGCCTGGAGCCTGCTTTGAATTCTGTGTCTCCCTCTCTCTCTGCCCCTCCCCTAGTTGTGCTCTCGCTCTCTCGCTGTCTCTCAAAAATAAATGAACATTAAAAAAAAAAAAGAAAGAAAAAGGAAACTCCAAGACCAGAGGGCTGCGCTTGTGCATTTCACCAAACACGTAAGGAAGAAAAAAATGCCAGCCCCGCACGAACTCTGCTGGAAAACAGAATGAGACCTGATCAGGTCAGCCTAACCTGGATACCAAACCCGAGAAGACATTACGAGAAAGGAAAGTTACTGGCCGATCTCACTCATTAACATAGACGCAAAAGTCCTAAGCAAAGTATTAGCAAACTGCAGCTTGCAACATACAATGTCTAGTAGTGTTTACTCCAAGGTTGGCTTAACATGAGAAAACCAATGAAATTCATTACATGAATAGAGTATGAGGAAAACCCATGATCACTTTAATAGATATAGAAACAGCATTTGATAAAACGCAACATCCATTCGTGATGTTAAACATACTTTTCGAAAACTCAGAATAGAAGGAAACTTTCTTAATCTGATCAAGGTTGCCTTAAAAACTTAGGGCAAATATCATACTTAATGACGAGATGTTGACAGCTTTCCCTTTGCGATCTGGTACAAAGCAAGGGCGCACGTGATTGCTACCTCCAGGGAATGTCGCATTACAGCCCTGAAAAGACCTACATGTAGAAAGTCAAGGCAAAAAGAGATTAAAGTCATAACGATTGGAAAGGAAGATATAAAACTGTCACAATTTGAGGATGAAATGACTATGTAGACAGGAAATCCAAACAATTTACAGATAAATTGTTTGAATTAATAGTAAGTTCAGCAAAACTGCTGGACAAAATTCAGTAGAAAAAAACCCCACATCTCTAGGTCAACAGCAAACAGAAAATGAAAAATTTAAATAGATACTGCTTACAACAGAATAAAAATTGTTAGTACCTAGACACAAACCTAAAAAAAAAAATGGACAAGACTTCTTTAAAAACGATACGAATATTCTTGGGAAAAATGAATATTTAACTAAATGGAGAGAGATGTTCATTGGAAGATACAGCATTATAAAGTTGTGAATTCTCCCCCAAATGATCTACATATTCAACAAAATTCTAATAAAATTTCCAAGTATTTTTTATATATCTTGAAAAAGCTGATTTCAAACTGTATCTGGAAATGCAAAAGGACAAAAATCGCCAAGAGGCTTAAGAAGAGAAAAAGATAGGGGCACCTGGGTGGCTTAGTCAGTTAAATGTCCAACTTGGGCTCAGGTCCTGACCTCATGGTTCATGGGTTCCAGCCCCATGGGCTCTGTGCTGACAGCTCAGAGCCTGGAGCTTGCTTTGGATTCTGTGTCTCTCTTTCTCTGCCCCTCCCTTACTCACGCTCTGTCTCTCTCTCAAAAATAAATACACATTAAAATAATGTTAAGAAAAGGAAAAGAAAAAGGTAGGAGAATTTGTTCTTTCAGAAATCAAGAATTTTTAAGAAAGCTCACAATAATTAAGATCATGTGGTAGTCTGCATAATAGACAAACAGGAAGAGGACAAATACAGAGACCAGAAAGAGACCCAGGCATAGTCGGACATTTAATTTATGGCAAAGGTGTACTGCAAAGCAGTGGGAAAAGGCAAGTATTGTCAATAGATGGACTGGACCCACCAGATACACATGTGGAGAAAGAGAAACTTGACCCCCACCTCACACCATGCACATAAATGAATTCTAGGGGGATTTAGACCTACACATGAAAGGCAAAACAAAATATCTTTGAGAAGATCATTGAGAATTTCTTCATGACCTCGGGGTAGAGGAGATTTCTTAAATAAGACACAAAGAGAAACTGTCATAAGGAAACGGACTGAAACACTGATTCAAAAACATCAATTGCTACTCATCAAAAGAATCATTACAACCGTGAAAAGTGGGGCTCCGGGCCGGCTCAGTCAGTAGAGCATGAAACTCTTGATCTTGGGGTTGTTGGTTCTATACCTGCACTGTGTGTAGAGATTACTTAAACATAAAAATCTTAAAACACACACACACACACACACACACACACACACACACACACACACTGAAAAAGTAAGTTAGACAGTGGGAAAGTTTAACCACCAAAGGGCTCGATATCAAAACCTATAGAATAAAACTCTTGTAAACCAAAAAGAAAGACACTAGAAGACAAGTAGGTCATAGGCTACCAGTTTACAAAACTGAATATCCAAATGAGAGCCAAGAAAAGGTGCTCACCCTCATTAGTGACCAGTGAAATGCAAATTAAAACCGCAGGGAGATATTTCAACGTATACCCCTAGGAGTTTCTGCGCCAAGAGCACACCACAGTTTCATTGAGGAAATTCAGCCCTGAGTTAATTGCCAAGAAAGATCAGAAGGGACAAAAGCAGAAATCCTGCCTTCAAAGAGTCTACAGTTTTACTGAGGAGAGAAAAGGGCATTTAGTGAAATAATTGCCAGGTTCCCACCAAAAGAAAATGAAGGTCTACCTTCATGAACGGGGGAGGGTCAGAGAGAGAGGGAGACACAGAATCGGAAGCAGGCTCCAGGCTCCGAGCCATCAGCCCAGAGCCTGACGCGGGGCTCGAACTCACGGAGTGTGAGATCGTGACCTGAGCCGAAGTCGGCCGCTCAACCGACTGAGCCACCCAGGCACCCCGGAAAACCCCCCTTTTGGAAGGAGTTGACCTCACTGTAGGATCCAGACATATCCCATTGTCTGGATTGCGTCAGCACAATCCAGGCACAACATGTGTGTGTCAACACATATGACACATAAACACACACAAGAGTTCCATTTTAAAAACGAAGCTATCAAACTGGTAGCCGATGGGAAGGGGCGTGAGGGAGTGTGCAAGGGGGCACTCTTACACCCTGCTTGTGGCAGTGTAAACCGGTACAGCCTTTCTAAGGGACAATTCAGCTCGACGAAGGAGAAATCTTCAAGTGCAAACCACGTGGCTTAAGTGAAATCTTGCCATTTGCGACAAGGTGGATGGAGCTAGAGTGCATTACGCTAAGTGAAATAAGTCAGGCAGAGAAAGACAAATACCCTATGACTTCACTCATATGTGGAATTTAAGAAACAAAACAGATGTACATGTGGGAACAGGGTGGGGGGGCGGGAAGAGAGAGAGGGAAACAAACCATAAGAGACCCTTTGCAATAAGGCACCAACTGAGGATTGATGGAGAGAGATGGGTGGGGGCGGGGTTAACGGGTGATGGGTATCAGGAGGGCACTTGTTGTGATGAGCACTGGGCGTTATACGTAAGTGATGAATCCCTAAATGCCACTCCAGAATACAGCATTACACTATATGTTAACTAACTGGAATTCAAATAAAAATTTGAAAAAAAAACAAACACAAAAGAATTCTGTTTTACAGGACAATCCCCTAACAAAATCATGGGACAAGGGTCCACAGATACATATACAAGAATGTGATTTAACATGCGACTGGGGGGGGCGCCTGGGTGGCGCAGTCGGTTAAGCTTCCGACTTCAGCCAGGTCACGATCTCGCGGTCCGGGAGTTCGAGCCCCGCGTCGGGCTCTGGGCTGATGGCTCAGAGCCTGGAGCCTGTTTCCGGTTCTGTGTCTCCCTCTCTCTCTGCCCCTCCCCCGTTCATGCTCTGTCTCACTCTGTCCCAAAAATAAATAAACGTTGAAAAGAAAAAAAACATGCGACTGGGATCTAAATGATGATACGCCCATACTCTGTGTGGTTACTGGAGGTCTAGACAAATACTGTGGCTCTAGACAAATATTTAGTGATATGAGAAAATGCTTATGACATATTAAATGACAAAAGCCATTTGTAAAAGAGTTTCCATTATATGAGCCCAGGTTTATTTTGTATGTTTTCATATAGGAAATAAACACACCATGCTTACCGTAATAGCTTTCGACGGCTGCGTAACCAATTCCCATGAGCAAGCAGCTCTAGGCAACACACGTGTATTATTTCGGTCTCCACGATCGAGAGTCCAGTCTCGGGTCATGTGTCCTCAGCTCAGGGTCTAGTAAAGCTGAAATCAACATGTTAGCTGGGCCACATTCCTTTGTGGAGCTCAGGTCCTCTTCCTGAGCTCACACAGATGTTGGCAGAGTTCAATTCCTTGTGGTTGCAGGACTAACACCCCTGCTCTCAGCCCTCAGGGCTGCCCTCTCCCGTCGCCTGTCCTGCCCCGTAGCCCTCTCCACAACACGGAAGTTTGCTTCCCCGAGACCAACCAGACAGCACCTGTTGCGGCTTCAAATCTCTCTCATTTCCTTGGTCTCCCGTGGCTACACCCAGATTTAAAGGGCTCACGTGATTAGGTCACATTCACTTACACTCAAGTGGAAATCTGGGGGCCATGTTCAATTCTGTACCCCACTTACCCTGAGCAGTAGGATTAAGGGCTGACATTTATTAATTTATTTTGTATTTTATTAACTAATTGCCATTTTACAAAATATTCATTTTACTGTAAACCTAAAGCTGCTTTAAGAAAAAAAAAATCTTCATTCGAAAATGAAACGGCTTGGGGTGCCCAGGTGGCTCAGTCAGTTAAGCGTCTGACTTCGGCTCAGGTCACGATCTCACCTGCTTCGGATTCTGTGTCTCCCTCTCTCTCTGCCCCTCCCCTGCTCGTGCTCTGTCTCTCTCTCTCTCTCTCTCTCTGAAAAATAAATAAACATTAAAAAATTACCAAAAAAGTGAAATGGCTTTACTTTTGCACATGTTGCAGGTGACAGAAGCAAAAAATAACAGCTTATAGAAGGTGGAGTTGATGCCCTTCTTGTGCAGAAGTCCCGCCGCCCCCCTCCCCCCTCCCACCGCTACCTGCCGGAGGGCTGGCTGTGGCTGCACAGTCATCTGAAATGAGGCTGCTTCCAGCATCCCGCTGCACAGCCCATAGCGTCTGGACCGCCTATCATCCAGGACGTAGTGCCTGCCAACATGTGTCCAAGCACAGCATGGAGGAAGCAGGGAAGGACAGATGCCCCAGTATTTAAGGGCATGCCTCAGTAACGACACATGTCACTTCCCCGCACATCCTATTGGCCACAACTCGGTCACGTGGATTCACCCCGCCACAGGAAAAATGTATTCTGCCTTCTGGAGATCCATGTGTACAGCGAGAGGTTGGAGATATTAGGGGATGGGGAGCAGTCGGTTACCGCACCTGTGGCCACTTTCCTTTTTCTGGGCTACTGTCACTTAAAAGAAAAAAGGGCTTCCTAGGCTCCTGTATCTCAGATCTGATGTACTCCTGGCCCTGTGTCTAAGTTATTCTTTAAAAAAATTTTTTTTTTAACATTTATTCATTTTTGAGAGACAGCGAGAGACAGAGCATGAGCGGGGAAGGGGCAGAGAGAGGAGACACAGAATCCGAAACAGGCTCCAGGCTCCGAGTGTCAGCACAGAGCCCGACACGGGGCTCGAACTCATGGACCGCGAGATCATGACCTGAGCCGAAGTCGGACGCTCAACCGACTGAGCCACTTAGGCACCCCTAAATTATTCTGATTTGCTCTAGAAGACTGGAACATAGAGACTGTTATAAAAAGCATTGACATCTTCCGCCCAAATATTGCAGAATGCTTTTAAAAGTTGCAAATTTGGGGCTCCTGGCTGGCTCAGTGTAGTGTGTGCCTTTGATCTCAGGGTTGTGAGTTTGAGCCCCACATTGAGTGCACATATTACTTACAAATAAAATCTTTAAAAAAATAAGAAGCTAAAAATTAAAGTTGCAAACTCAAAAATAATACCATTCATTCTTGCTAAATTATTGGTCACTTTTTTTTAACATTTATTTATTTTTGAGAGAGAGAGACAGAGTACAAGCGGGAAAGGGGTGGAGAGGGAGGGAGACAGAGAATTTGAAGCAGGCTCCAGGCTCTGAGCTGTCAGCACAGAGCCTGACACGGGGCTCGAACTCACAGATCGACAGACCATGACCTGACCTGAAGTTGGACGCTTAACTGACTGAACCATCCAGGCACCCCTATTGGACAATTCTTAAAATGAACCACAAAATGTGAGAGTTAAGGACTAATTTTGATTGACCACTTAGTGTTTATTTTCTGCCTTTTCCTTAAAATTTTGTTGATGTTTAATTCACTTTTGAGAAAGAGAGAGAGTTGGAGCATGCGCTGGGGAGGGGCAGAGAGAGAGGGAGACACAGGATCCGAAGCAGGCTCCAGGCTCTGAGCTGTCAGCACAGAGCCCGATGTGGGGCTTGAACCCATGTACCGTGAGATCATGATCTGAGCTGAAGTCAAACACCCAACTGACTGAGCCACCCAGGTACCCCTGCTTTCTCACTTTTTCTAAAAAGTCTTTGCAGGAACTGAGTGCTAAGGATAACTTTTGGTTTTGCACTCCTACACCCTTGACTTCTACATCTTCATGAGTTCATACAGGAAGCCTGTATTTATTAATTAGGCTACTACTGAAATGTTTTCTCGGACCTATTTATTTAATTACCTCTATCTTTACTGAAAATTTTGCCTCACTGAATGTGTAGGATTAAAATTCCATGATGAGGGCCTCCTGGGTGGCTCAGTCAGTTAAGCAGCCGATTTCAGCTCCGGTCATGATCTCAAGGTTCATGAGTTCAAGCCCCACATGAGCCTCTGTGCTGACAGATCAGAGCTGGAGCCTGCTTCGGATTCTGTGTCTCCCTCTCCCTCTGTTCCTCCCCTACTTGCACTCTGTCTCTCAAAAATAAATAAAGATTAAAAAAAAAAAGAATATATCTGGTCTTCCCCCCTCCCCCCAGTTCCTGGCACAGAGTTTCAAAAACGCTTGGAATTTCTTTTTTTTTTTTTCAACGTTTATTTATTTTTGGGACAGAGAGAGACAGAGCATGAATGGGGGAGGGGCAGAGAGAGGGAGACACAGAATCGGAAACAGGCTCCAGGCTCTGAGCCATCAGCCCAGAGCCCGACGCGGGGCTCGAACTCACGGACCGCGAGATCGTGACCTGGCTGAAGTCGGACGCTTAACCAACTGCGCCACCCAGGCGCCCCTGGAATTTCTTGAGTGATAAGAGCATCTTTTATTTATAACAAGTCCCGTTCCACCATAACTGAGTTTATGCTAATTAGGTACGCTAACTAGGTCCTCAGTTCCAAAGGAAGGAACTGGTTCCCTCAGAAAGATCGAGCAGGTGAGTAGTGGGTTGGAATTTTCAGCCTGACCCCACAATCTCTTGAAGGCTCCAGACTGAGCTCAAACGGCCAATGATGCAAAAGATTGCAGTAACACTCAGGATATCCAAGGCTCAAGGAGCTTCCTCGTTGGTGAACACACTGATGTGCTGGGAGGGTGGTGTGGCCTAACTTCGTGGGGTTAGGGCATGGAGGCTGTGCACAGGGGACCCTGCCAGACGTTGCCCTATGTGTCTCCTTCACTTGGCTTTTCCTGAGTTGTATCCTTTTTTTTTTTTTTTTTTTTAAGGAAGTTCTGCGCCCAACAAGGGGCTCGAACTCATGACTCCAAGATCAAGAATCACATGCTCTACCAACTGAGCCAGCCAGGTGCCCCAGGAGTTGTATCTTTTATTTAAAAAAAATTTTTTTTTTAACGTTTATTTTTTTGGGACAGAGAGAGACAGAGCATGAACGGGGGAGAGGCAGAGAGAGAGGGAGACACAGAATCAGAAACAGGGTCCAGGCTCTGAGCCATCAGCCCAGAGCCTGACGCGGGGCTCGAACTCACGGACCGCGAGATCGTGACCTGGCTGAAGTCGGACGCTTAACCGACTGCGCCACCCAGGCGCCCCAGGAGTTGTATCTTTTATAAGAAAACTGTGATCATAAGTTTGGTGCCTTCACTGAGTTCCAGTGAACTGTTGTAGTGTGAGGTACGAAAGCTGAGGGGAACGTGGGAACCCCCACATTTTTAACTGGTCAGTCAGAAGTGCAAGTGGCCCCTGAGACTTGCAGCTGACATCTGACATGGAAGCTTCTGAGGTGGACAACTTTGCCCTTAACCTGTGGAGTCTGTGCTAACTCGGGCAGTTAGCGTCAGAATGAAATGAAATTGTAGGCCGGCCAATTGGTATCAGTAATTTGATGTCAGAAGAGAAGTAGTTTTATAATGAAACAAAAATACACTTGGTCTTGTCCTTAAGTTGTGGTTTTAAAATACATCCATAAAATCTTTGATATTCCTTCCTTTTTTTTTTTTTTTAAATTTTTTTTTCAACGTTTATTTATTTTTGGGACAGAGAGAGACAGAGCATGAACGGGGGAGGGGCAGACAGAGAGGGAGACACAGAATCGGAAACAGGCTCCAGGCTCTGAGCCATCAGCCCAGAGCCTGACGCGGGGCTCGAACTCATGGACCGTGAGATCGTGACCTGGCTGAAGTCGGACGCTTAACCGACTGCGCCACCCAGGCGCCCCGATATTCCTCCCTTTAAGAGATAGAGTCCTGGGGTGCCTGGGGGGCTCAGTCGGTTAAGCAGCCAACTTCGGCTCAGGTCATGATCTCGCGGTTCGGGGGATCTCGCCCGTGTCGGGCTCTGTGCTGACAGCTCAGAGCCTGGAGCCTGCTTCGGATCCTGTGTCTCCCTCTCTCTCTGCCCCCCCCCCCCATTCATGCTCTGCCTCTCTCTCTCTCTCTCAAAAATAAAATGAACATTAAAAAAAATTAAAAAAAAAAAAAAAGAATACCTCATGGTCACAAAGTATCCGCTGCTGCTCCATCATTCACTTCTTTGATCCAGACACAGAGCACAGGCCAGGGCGAACAGGCATTTGCAAGCGGAGTAAGATTTCCTTCTCAGAAGCCTTCCCTAAAGTGCCACTCAAATTTCCTTTCACTTCGCGGGCCAGAACCTTGTCACACGGTTATGCCATTTGTCAGAAAGGCTGCTGCACGCGGTTTTTGTTGTAGTGAGACATTGTTCCCCGAACAAAATTAGGGTTTGGGAAATAAGGAAGACAGGGGATTTTCTACGGGTGGGGGCCTAGCAGTGTCCGCCTAATCTCCTCCTCGGGCCGGGTTCTGACCTCTGTGAGCGTCTTCAGAAGCCCTCGTCCTCCACCCTCACGGCTGCTGTGGACACCGGGGACATGTCCCTCCCAGGAACCGTGCTTAGGGCCCTAACAGCTGCTTCCTGTTGGTGCGAGACCCTATGGCAAGCCTTCCGTTTTCTAATTTTTGGCGGCATGGTAACGCACTCTACTTGGAGGCTGCTGTTCCTCTGGTCAGCTCCATGTGTGAGTCACCCCAATCCAGAAACTTGCCTCCCCACGGCCTTTTGTGTTGTTTTTCTTGCGAGATGTGTCCTACGTCGAAGAGTGCATGTGGTATCACAGACATTTTTGTTCTTTGAGGTTTTATTTGTTTACGTTGTGTGTGTGGGTGTGAGGGAGAGAGCGAGGGAGGGAGGGGCAGAGAGAGAGAGGGAGAGAGAGAATCCCAAGCAGGCTCTGCACTCACGGAGCCCAGCTCGGGGCTTGAACCCATGAACTGTGACACGTGACCCGAGCCCGAATCAAGGGTTGGGCGCTTAACCGACTGAGCCCCCCAGGTGCCCCACTCCTAGTTTTTATGAACACTGCTGCCCCCTCCCAAGGCTTTTTTGTGACCGAGTTCTGGTGCACGAGTTCAAGAATTTCTGCAGGGAAAAATACTTACGGGCAACTGCTGGGGAGTGGGATGAGTACAAATTTAACTGTTTCCTGCCACCCTCCTCTACAGCGGTTTGCAGGTTCCTACCACCCTCTGCCCTGTTCCACATCCCACCCAACACTCAGTGTTTTCTGACTCTAAATTTTTTTCCGGGCTGGGGCGCCCGGGGGGCTCAGCTGGTGAAGCAACCTGCTTTTCATTTCAGCTCAGGTCCCGATCTCACGGTTCGTGAGATCGAGCCCTTTGTTGGGCTCTACCCTGACAGCACAGACCCTGCTTGGGACTCTCTCTCTCTCTCTATCTCTCTCTCTATCTCTCTCCGTCTCTCTTCCCCTACCCCCACTTTCCTTCTCTCTCTCTCAAAACAAATAAATAAACTTAAAAAAAAACATTGTCCCCCAGGCTGTTAAATTTTCTTGCCGTGTAAATTGTTACTTTCCCGACTACTAATTAGATTCAGTGATGTTTTTATACGTTGAAGGGCCATCTGTGTTTCTTCTCCTGGGCAATGCTGCCTCACTTCCTTTGCCTATCATTCAATTGAAAGGTTTTTCTTATTCTCATTGATTTATGGGAATGCTTAATATATTCTGGACCCTTCTCCCCAAGATTACACTTACCGCAATGGGCTTTTTAAAAAGTCTGAACGATGCGGGCCCTGATCTGTTGACCTCTGTGCTGGCTCAGTCCTTCCCCTGTGGCCCCTCCTCCTTGGCCCAGCCCCCTGTGCCCCTGCCTTGAGGTCATTTAAAACAATCAGTTTGGGAGGGAAGGTTCACCCGTAATCTGATTTTCCCGGTGGGTTTTCCAAGTCCTCTGGCAGAAAACTACTTTGTCTTCACTGGAAGGAAACTGAAAAGGCTCGAAGGAAGGTGCATTTTCTCATGCTCTGCTAAAGTTGCTTCGCGTTCATTTCGCTGCACTCCCTGCGGAAGGGAGCAACTGAATTCAACTGTACAAGTATCCAAATTACAGGACCCTCAATCAATTGAGAATTCAGGCTGTATATTTAAAAAAAAAAATTGGGGCGGGGCGCCTGGGTGGCTCAGTCGGTTAAGCGTCCGACCTCAGCTCAGGTCATGATCTCACAGTCTGTGGGTTCGAGCTGGGCTGACAGCTCGGAGCCTGGAGCCTGCTTCGAATTCTGTTTCTCCCTCTTTCTCTGCCCCTCAACCACTCATGCTCTGTCTCTCTCTTTGTCAAAAATAAATAAATATTAAAAAAAAAAAAAGTTTAGGGGCGCCTCGGTGGCTCAGTCGGTGAAGCGTCCGACCTCAGCTCAGGTCATGATATCACAGTCTGTGGGTTCGAACCCCGCGTCGGGCTCTGTGCTGACAGCCCGGAGCCTGCTTTGAATTCTGTGTCTCCCTCTCTCTCTGCCCCTCCCCTGCTCATGCTCTGTCTCTCTCTGTCTCAAAAATAAATAAAAACATTTAAAAAATTTTTTTTTTTTTAAAAATTGGGGCGCCTGGGTGACTCAGTCGGTTGAACGTCCAACTTCGGCTCAGGTCATGATCTCACACTCCGTGAGCTCCAGCCCTGCGTCCAGCTCGCTGCTGTCAGCTCGAAACCCACCAGGGATCCTCTGTCCTCCTCCCTCTCTGCCTCTCCCCGACTCACGTGTGTGCGCTTGCACTCTGTCTCTCTCTCTCTCTCTTCAAACTAAACATTCAGAATTCAGGCTGCAGGCAGAGTGGTGTTTCCCTCATCTCTGACCAGCTGGCTCTCGCCTGGGTTTTCTCTTTCTTGCAGCACGTAGTTCAAAGCAGTCAGAAGGAACTGGGCCTACATATGCCAACATTCTGCCCCCTTTCCAACCATGTGCCCTGACCTACTGCCTTGGTGGCACAGAGTCCGGTTTCCAAAGCATCACAGGCAACGATTCGGCCAAATATTTCACTACCACATGCCTAAAGGTAACAACTCTCAGTCTTCCAGCCTCTCGCATCTGTACCTTTACAGCCCCAAACCTGACCCTCTCCATTAGGCCGATTCCAAAACTTTAGATTCTGTAACTTGCAGTCCTCACTCTGAGGTATCAGATTAGGATCAATTAATAACATCAATGAAGATTTGATCCGCAATCCAGGACTGAAATGGTGTCTTCATGAGGTTTTTAGGGACGTAGGCTCCTTTTGTATTTCTGCTAAGACGGCATTAAAATGGACATTTAGCCTTCACAAGATGGCTGCCTGAGCGCCGGCCTTCACAGCTGCCTTCAAGGCAGCAGGGAGGAGCAAAAGGCAAGGGCAAAGGAGATTGGTTAACTGATTCAGCTCTCCCTCCCCTTATTCTTTGCTTGGGATTCTCTGTCTCCCTCGCTCTCTGCCCCTCCTCTGCTCATGCACCAGCGTGTATGTGCTCTCGCTCTCTCTCTCTCTCTCTCAAAATAAATAAATAAACTTAAAAATATATATATATTTCTATGAGCATTGAGCCACTTTTAGGTGGGAAAGATGATACTCAGATTTCAGTACTCGATTCAACAGAATATAATGTGGAAAAATGCTATATTCGGTGTGGGGGAGGCAGTGGCCTATCGAAACAAATGTGAAAGAACACTTAATCCACAAAGAAGCTTATAGTAGTGGGGCGCCTGAATGGCTCAGTCGGTTAAGTGTCTGACTCTTGATTTCAGCTCAGGTCATGATCTCACGGTTCGTGAGATCGAGCCCCGAGTCAGGCTCCACACTAAGGGTGTGGAGCCTGCTTGGGATTCTCTCTCTCTTTCCCTCTCTGTCTGCCCCGCTCTCTCGCCCTCTCTCAAAAATAAATTTGAAGAAAAGAAACTTCTAATAGTAATTTAAAACTTCATCAAGCAGGATTATTCCAATTGAAAACACTAAGAAATAGGACCATCAGGAAAACCAAATCAGCTTCTGAAGGTACCAAACGGATGTAGGGTGAACTAGATGGAAAATTAGAATCTGTCAAGTTATAAATAGTTTTACCTAAGACAGACATCCATTTCCCCCCTCGCCATTATTGAGGAGTAATTGACAAACATAAGTGTATATATTTAAAGAATACAAAGTAATAATCTGGTATACATACACACTGTGGAATGATCACCCAAATCACCATAATTAACATATCCACCACCTCACTTAGTTAAGGACATTAATTATTATTCAATGACAAACCCTGCAAATCCAAAATAAGACTCAGTTTTGCGGTCAGCTAATTAATAATCTACCTGGAAGAAAAGGCGAGGCAATAAACTCAGAGTCTAGCCTGTCGTGTATTTCTTGCATGACATTAGCTGCAGACGCACTCTGTGAATTTGTGCCCAGCGATTCCTTCTACCGCTGACTGTGGTTCAGGCACAAAGACATTAGGTCCAAACGCGTGTACCGAGCTGAGAATGAGCATTCCCCGCCCGCTGGGGGGTTATCAATAGGCAGCAGGGGACCTAAGGTTCCCTATCTTTGTTGTCTTACCATAATTCCAAATATGCATCTTAAGGTGATTTTGTTCTGAAGACAAAATCTCACCACCTTGAGTAGGTGTCCTATGGTCACAATTAACAATAATAAACGAAACTCCAGCTTTGAAGAGCTGGCCCACGCCACCCCGCGGAAGAGACATGACCTTGTTAGCCGGACTGAGGTCGGCTCACCGTCCGAAGAGTTTCTCCAAAAGCCCCACCCACCAACTTCAACTTACATCTCATTGGCCAGAACTTAGTCATGTGGTTAGCTCTCTCTTTGAGGGTCTCTGGGAAATGGAGTCGTTAGCCGGGCACAAGTTGCTAAGAGCCAACAAAATCTGGGTTTTGTTAACAAATAAGGAAAGAAAAGATATTTCAGGTGGGCAATCCTAACAAGCTGGGACCAAAAGGAATCTATTTCCTGCAGAATTGTTAGAAGGGATGGAGAAACAAATGAAGGCAATGCTCTCAGAAGCAATGTGGCTTATTTGGTCCGATCAGTCTCAGAAAATTAACTTTTTCTGTCGCCACCCATTCCAGGAAAATGGATGACCTCCGCCCAGCCTGTCACTCCTTGTCCAACTTTCTTGTCAAGTCCAAATCAGAGCCTTCGATGGGTGTATCTCATGGGTGGGAACTAGGTCATAGTCTGCAAGGGAGGCTGGGAAATGTCGTTTTTTTAACATCAGGCCTTAACATGGTAGGATTCACCGCTGTGTAAAGCCAGTACATTTCATTGATTCAAGACACATAACTTTTTCATGTTTCCATGTCTCTAAAATTAGGGTGCTTCTGGGGGCGCCTGGTTGGCTCAGACGGTTGAATGTCACACTTGAGCTCACGGTTTGGGGGTTTGAACCCCGCGTCTGGCTCTGTGCTGACAGCTCAGATCTGAAACCTGCTTCCGATTCTGTCTCCCTCTCTCTCTGCTCCTCCCCTGCTCACGCTCTGTCTCTCTCTCTGTCTCAAATAAACGTCAAAAATTAAAAAAAAAAATTAGGATGCTTCTGACCATCAGTACTGGCTCTTGGCCATTGGCAATTTTGTAACGACATTGGCATTGTTGCATGTTCGTGGGACTTCCTTACAAAGTCAAGAAAGCATCTCTATTAGAAGGGTCAGATGGCCTCAACCATCTGCTTTCCAGATCCCAAACCCTCGTGGCTGCCATCTCTTCCCACTCTATTTGTCTTTGTGCACTTATGACCTAAAAAAAGAAGTCTTCTCTCCCAGTGTGGAGGGTTTCTGGAAGATACAGTGACAGACACAATGGTAGGTCCATCCTCTCTGGAGCACGGTGGGGATGTATGCGTAGGAGGGAGAGAGCCCCTCAGACAGGAGACTCCAGGGTGTAAATGCACAGAGGCAGTAGGGACAGCCTGTCTAAGGAGAGCAGGGGGATAAGAAAGTTCTCGGAGTCTGAGTCCTGCTTCTTTCTCTCAGGAGCTAAGGCTCCACAACCTGTCGGACATCTCCAGCCTCCCTGAGGAGCCAACCTGACTCAGGTCCCAGCCAGGTACTCTCCTTCTAGCCCAGTGCTTTCTGTCCAGAAACCCCGAGCCCCATCCAGACTCCAGCTGTACAAGTTTAAGCAAGTGGCTGAAGCTCTGAGCCTTGGTTTTCTCATCAGTGAAGTGGGTGTGATGCCATCCACCTCCCTAAGACATTGCGAGAGTTCAAGGCCATCATGAGCAGGGGTGGGGAGTGGGGTGTCAACACCTCGTCTGTGCCTGTGGGAGGGGCTCTCTGAGTGCCACTGCTTGCTTTCCCCATTTCTCTGGACTAACAGCCCCCTGGCAAAGAGGCACCAGATCCGGCCTCCCTGCAGAGGCTGGCACTTGGAACCGGGGACGTTGGCAGAAGGGGGCATAGAGCAGATGACAGGACTCTTGTCCGGTCCCTGGACACAAGGCACTGTGCCAAAAGTGCCAGCCAATGACATTGGCGTTGTGGCATGTTCGTGGGACTTCCTTACAAAGTCAAGAAAGCATCTCTATTAGAAGGGTCAGAAGGCCAGCCAAAAGGCTGACCCTGCCCAGGGCAACTCGCTGAACGGGGAGTAGGGGATTTCTCATCAGAATGAGGAGACTTGATGGCCCAAAGGACTGGTGGGAGAATCTAGATAGAGAGAGGAGAGTCGGTAGAAGGCAGCGCGTCTCTGGAGTGGGAGGGACTGGGGCTCATATCCAAGCTCCTCTGGTTGTTAGCCATGAGCCCCTGTGCAGGTCACCCGATGTCTCAGACCTCTACGGTCTCATCTGTAAAATGGGCACAAGGGTGTATACAGGACCATTTGTGAGAACCAGGCAAGCTCGGAAGCATTATGTTCCCATCCACCTCTCGGAACACGCTAAGGGCTGAAGTACACTAGTTATGTGTTAGGACATATCCGCCTGTCTGGGCTGTTTGGTGAATGATAAATGTTAGTGGTGGAGACGAGCTTTGCTTTAAGAAAACCAAAACACTCCTGCCCAAATGTATCAATTTGACTATTTCAATTCCGAAGAGGGACTTACTATTTTTTTTAATTTTGAAAGGTGTATTTTTACTTATTTTGAGAGAGAGAGAGAGAGAAAGAGAGAATCCCAAGCAGTCTCTGTGCTCTCAGTGTGGAGCCCGATGTGGGGCTCGACCCACGTGCCGTGAGATCACGACCTGAGCTAAAATGAAGAGTCAGACAGATGCTTCACCGACTGAGCCACCCAGGCGCCCCGGAAGAATTTGTTTTTAAGGCTCTTTTTATTTTGGAATAATTTTAGACTTACAGAAAAGTTGCCAGTCTAACACAGACAATTCCCATATCCTGCTTGCCCAGTTTCCACCATTGACACCCTAGACTTCTGTGTACATTTGTCAAAGCTAAGAAACTGAGATTGGTACAGCGCTATTAAGTAAGCTCCAGACTTTGTCTGAATCTGAAGGAGCATCTCTGAGAAGTCACTCTCTTCCTTGAGAGAGCGAGTGAGGTTCTTGACAGAGAAACTGGCACCACGGGCTTGCGGGGGACAATGTGCACAATCGGCCAATGGGATTCAAAGGACAAAATGAGGGGCACCTGGGTGGCTCAGTCGGCTGAGCGTCCGACTTCAGCTCAGGTCACGATCTCGTGCTTTGTGAGTTCGAGCCCCGTGTCGGGCTCTACGCTGACGGCTCAGAGCCTAGGGCCTGCTTTGGGTTCTGTGTCTCCCTCTCTCTCTCTCTCTCTGCCCCTCCTCTGCTCATGCTCTGTCTCTCTCTCTCTCTCTCTCCCTGAAAAATAAATAAACATTAAGGAAAAAAAAAAAAGGGACCAAACTGTGATTTAGCCAAGCTTGCAAGGTAGCAGGGTGTGAGGAAGAGACAACTTGAAGTCAGGAGGCCTCAGTGCGTGCTTGAGCCTGCCATTTAATCTGTGTCTGCACAGCTCCCCTTACCCAGGTGCCTCTGTTCCTTCATCTGTAAAATGGGAATAATATTCCTTGCCTGGGGCCCCTGGCAAGGCATGGCAGATACCAGTCTCCCCCTCACACCCATTCTCCCATCTTCCTCAGTAAGAAACTCCTGATTTTAAGCTGGGCACGTGTCCCTCCACCAAGGACTGCATTTCTCAGCTTCCCACACAGCAAGATGAGGCCAGGTGACTAGGTTCCAGTCAATGAGGAGTAAGCAGAAGGGGTATGTACGTCTTCCTTGAAGACAGAAAGTATGCCCTTATTCTGCCCTCCCTCTTTGTGGCTGGGAAGAATGCTGTCATAATGGCTGGAGCTCCGGCAGCCCTTTTAGACCATGCCACAACCTTGCCGGTGGAAGGCATGAATGGCAAAGAAGGTGTAAGAAGGCCAGGTTCCTGAAACTGTAGAACTCCATGGGCTAATTACCTCTAGACCAGGGTTTTCGCAACCTGAGCCCTACTGATATTTTATGCTGGGTAATTCTTTGGGGGGGGGGGAGGCTGTCCTATGCATTGTCGATGTTTAGCAGCTTCCCTGGCCTCCACCCACTAGATGCCAGTAGCACCCCACTTCCCAAGGTGTGACAACTGAAAATGCCTCTAGAGATTGCCATCTGCCAAGGTCACTTTTGGTTAAGAACCACTCTTCTAGGGGCGCCTAGGTGGCTCAGTCAGTAAAGCATCTGACTCTTGACTTCGGCTCATGTCATGATCTCAGGGTCATGACATAGTGCCCGTGTTTGGCTCTGTGCTGACAGCGTGGAGCCTGCTTGGGATTCTCTCTCCCCCACCCTCTCTAAAATACATAAATAAACTTAAAAAAAAAAAAAAAGAGCCTCTGATCTAGAGCAGTTCTATCCAATAGGAATAGTCACAAATGCAAACCACATATTTAAATTTAAATTTTCTAGTAGTCACATCAGAAAAAGTAAAAATAAACAGGTGAAATCAGTTTTAATAATGTAGTGTATTTGACTCACTATATTAAAAATACTGCCAGGGGCTCCTGGGTGGCTCAGTCGGTTAAGCATCCGACTTCGGCTCAGGTCATGATCTCACGGTCCGTGGGTTCGAGCCCCGTGTCGGGCTCTGTGCTGACAGCTCAGAGCCTGGAGCCTGCTTCGGATTCTGTGTCTTCCTCTCTCTGTCCTTCCCCTGCTTGCACTCTGTCTCTCTCTTCCTCTCAAAAGTGAATAAATGTTTAAAAATATTTAAAAAAAAAATTACTGTCAGGGTGCCTGGATGGCTTAGTCGGTTAAGCCTCTAACTCTTGATTTCGGCTCAGGTCATGATCTCAAGGTTTTAGAGTTCAAGCCTGCATCGGGCTCATGCTGACAGCGGAGTCTGCTTGGGATTCTCTCTCTGCCCCTCCCCAGTTCGCTCTCTCTCTCTCTCTCTCTCTCAAAATAAATATTTATAAACTTGGGGCACCTGGGTGGCTTAGTCGGTTGAGCATCCAAGTTCAGCTCGGGTCATGATCTTGCAGTCGTGAGTTTGAGCCCCATGTAGGGCTTGCGGCTGTCAGGGCGAAGCCTGCTTCAGATCCTCTGTCTCTTTCTCTCTCTGCCCCTCCCCTCCTTGGGCTCTCTCAAAAATAAATAAACATCCAAAAATAAATAACTAAACTTAAAAAAATTATGGTCTGGGAATGCAAGCTGGTGCAGCTATTCTGGAAAACAGTATGGAGGTTCCTCAAAAAACTAAAAGCAGAACTAACCTACGACCCAGCGATTGCACTACGAGGCATTTATCCACAGGATACAGGTGTGCTGTTTCGAAGGGAAGCACGCACCCACATATTTATAGCAGCACTATCAACAATAGCCGAAGTATGGAAAGAGCCCAAATGTCCATCGATGGATGAATGGATGAAGAAGATGTGGTATATATACACAATGGTGTATTACTCGGCAATCGAAAAGAATGAAATCTTGTCATTTGCAACGACGTGGATGGAACTGGAGGGTATTATGCTAAGTGAAAATAGTCAGCCAGAGAAAGACAATAATCATATGATTTCACTCATATGAGGACTTTAAGAGACCAAATAGATGAACATAAGGGAAGTGAAGCAAAAGTAATATAAAAACAGGGAGGGGGACAAAACAGAAGAGACTCATAAACATGGAGAACAAACTGAGGGTTACAGGAGGGGTTGTGGGAGGGGGGATGGGCTAAATGGGTAAGGGACCTCAAGGAATCTACTCCTGAAATCATTGTTGCACTATATGCTAATTTGGATGTAAATTTTAAAAAATAAAAAATAAAATTAAAAGAAAAAAATTATTGTCACTTACTACAGGATTGGTATAAGAATTGTTGCCAGGCTATATTGCATTCTTTTATTCATACAAAACCTTTAACACCGGGGTGTTACAATAGTCCCCCCCTCATCCAGGGAGGTATGTTCCAAGATCTCCAGTGGATGCCTGAAACCACACATAGACCTGAACCCTGCATACACCATGCTTTTTTCCTGTGCATACGGACCTATGGTAAAGTTCATTACAGACGAGGCACAGAGATTCACAACTAATAATACAATAGAACAATTACACAACTTCCTGTAATAAAAGTTATGTGAATGTGGTCTCTCCGTCTCCCTCACAGTATCTTATTCTTCCTGTACTCTTGCTTGTTCCTGTGATGCCGAGAGATGATAAAAGATCAGTGTGATGAGACGAAGGGAGGTGACTAACACAGGCACAGTGTCATAGCGTTAGGCTGCTATTGACCCGACGATGCCACAGAAGGAGGATCATGTACTCCCGGCCGCAGTTGACTGCAAATAATGGGGAAGCGCCGTACTCTCTGCTGTGTTTTGGGGTGCCTAGGTGATGCGGTTGGTTAAGCATCCAGCTCGATTTCAGCTCAGGACATGACCTCATGGTTGTGGGATCGCACCCTGTGTCAGGCTCCACGCTGAGGGTAAGATTCTCCCTCTCTCTCTCTCTCTCTTTCTCCCTCTGGCCCCATCCCCTGTTCTCTCTCTTAAAAAAAAAAAAAAAAAAAAAAAAAAGACTGGCCATATTTCAAGCGCTCCAAGGCTACATGTGGCTCATGGGGTACCCAGTCAGATGGTGTTAACTCTAGACGTTTAGGACTTAAGGGAGAAGTAAGTGTCTATGTCATTTAAGCCCTCTTTATTATTTTTTAAAAATTTTTACATGTTTTTATTTTTGAGAGAGATAGAGCGTGAGCAGGGCAGGGGCAGAGAGAGAGAGGGGGAGACACAGAATCTGAAGCAGGCTCCAGGCTCTGAGCTGTCAGCACAGAGCCCAATGTGGGGCTCGAACTCACGAACTGCGAGATCATGACCTGAGCCGAAGTCAGATGCTCAAACGACTGAGCCACCCAGGTGCCCTGAACTCTCCTTATTTTGGGGCCTTTGCTACTTGCAGCAGATTGAAACTAGCACCTGGGTTTTGTTTTACTCCACATCCATCACACTTCCGAGCATTCAAGAAGTAATTAAAAGCGAGATTGGTGATGTGCAGTTGAGAAAGGGAAAAGGCTTTCCAGAAGGAGGGAGAGGGCACTCTGTAGACCCCAGGCATTGTCTCCGCACCCCCCCACCCATGTGTCATCCTCTCCACTGAAGAATTAGACTCAGGTCAGAGGGCATGGTGGGTGCTGTGCCCCGCCGAGGTCCCCTCCCTGCCAAGGCACTAAGGCCCCTGATGGCAGTTCATGCCACCTACTGGGTCCCTCTTCAGGACTCCTCTCCAGCTGAGTCACTTTGCTCAAGGGCATGTCCTTTCCCCAGGGGCAACCTGTGTCTGACCGGCACTGGTGAGTGGGGATGTATCCCTTGCCCAAATTCTGGACAATTCTGAGGGCCATCCCAGCCCCAGAGCTCCCACAGGATCCACGAAGACCTCACAGCTTAACTCACTCCTCTGCCCACTCCGACCCTCACTCACTCCCAGACAGCTTGCTGATCCCAAGAGCACTCCTCAGTAAATGTCCATCATGCAATCGGCAACAGAGAGGTTAAGTGACTTGCCCAAGGTGACACAACCCGTCCACTCCCCATAAGTCAGAGTTCACCGGGGCTTACTGTCCCTTGGCCCCTTCTTACTCCAGGGGTCTGCCCTATGGCTCCCCGCTGTTGTAACCCTAGCGAACCACACTGTTTCCTCCCTCTGCACCTTTGCACACATTGTTGCTTATGCCTGGGGAATCACTTCTGTTCCTTCACCATAGAAATCCGACCCCCCTTGGGAGGGTGGGGAGTTGGGGGGAAGCTCAAATTACCCATCCTCTCCTCCCCCAGGAAGCCTGCCTGGGTTAGCCAGCTCTAAAATCTCTAGATGGTTCTAAATCCCTAGTGTGCTTCCTGTAATCTGTGGACACACATGTGCAGTAAGAGCCCATGGGAACTGTTAAGCCTGAAGAGTTGGATGAGGACACAAGTGGAAGGGGCCTGGAGAATATCCTTTCTGGGCACCACCTTGTGAAATTTGTGTGCATTTCCATGTTACTCCTAGAAGATTAGTTAATTGCGGACTAGACTGTACTAGGGAGTTTCCATCTGAAGCATCCACCACGGTGTTTCATGGCAGCTTAGGTCAATCTGGTTAATCTGGCAGCCCTTGAGTAGCCTCTCTATGAGGTCCCCATGTCAGGTGTAGGACATGGGAGGAATATCCTGCCTGGGAGATTCCAGACCCTGGTCTAGGCTGGGGGTCAAGAGGCTGTGCCAAACAGGACCCAGTACCGAGGTCCAGAGTCAGACGGCTTGGGTTCAATCTTGAATCTCAGGCACCTTGCCTTGGGTAAGTCACTGCAGCATTTGGAGCCCGTGTCCCCTCCTGGGGTAATCTCACTGTAACTTGCACGGGTGCAGTGGGCTTTGAATGCATTACATCAATACCTATGCAGAGCCAGCGCTCAGCAGGTGGGAGCTTCCTCCGGGTCCCCTGCGTAGGGCGCTGCGCCTCAGCGGGCCTCCAGGCCTGAGGTGCTGTAAGGAGAGGCTGGCAGGCCAGAGACTGGGGCTACAAGGGCTCCCTCCTGCCAGCCCGATTCTATTTTCTGTCTGGGCCGTGGGAACAGCAGTGAGGGCTGGCCGGGCCTCAGCCTGATGGGGCTGCACACCCCGTGTTTGGGCAACCCCCTGTCCACCTAGCCTATTGGGGTAACAGTGTCCCTTCTCTCCCCGGAGAGGCTCTCCCCCCAGGAGGAAATCCCTGCCTCTGAGCTCTGCAGAGGCGTCTTACCTAGGCGAACCTGCCAGAGAAATGAACAAGGGGCAGACCGCGCGTTTTTCTAGTGAGGGGTGGATAGGCAGACACCTGGTCTGCACCTCTTCTTGGCCCTTTGGCCTTTTCCTTCTAGCTCGTGGTCTTGCAAACTGTGGCTGCTCCCTTACTCTGTTGGAGCCCCTCCTTCCCCATCTGCCAAAGGGCCCGCAGCCCCTTCTTCCCAGGGCTACTGTGGGAAGTGTCCAGCCCAGAGTAGGTATTCCCAAAATAACAGGGAGGATCTCAGTCCTTCTCCCCTTCAGGGAGTCCAAGTCAGGAAAATCAACAGCTTTTTGGTATCAGACATCACTGAGGTCCACTAGCCCTGCCCTCCCAGTATGTGGACAGCTGGGGTGGGCACCTCCTTTCTACCTACCCCCAAAACGAGCAGTCCCTCCTGTGTGTGTGGGCCCTGAGTGGCTGACATCGGGGCATGGGGCACGGCCTGTGCAAGGAAAGGTCATGGGGTCTGGGCAGATGCGAGCTGCTTGCTACCCGCAAATACCTGGGGGCATCTGTACCTGCCTTTTCCAATTGTTTTAGAAGGGGCTCTGTCCTCTCCAGGCAAAGCCTGTGAAACTTGAATTCTGGAGCCGGGCAAACATGATCCTTTTCTTTTCTCTCCTGTGCCACACAGGCTGCTGAGGCTTCTGGCTTTTACGTATACTTAGAAATAAATCTATTTCTAAATGAAATATTCCAGATTGCCAAAATACATAGTGTTCTTTTTTTTTTTTTTTTTAATGCTTATTTACTTATTTTGAGACAGTGACAGGGAGAGCGTGTGGGGGGGGGTCAGGGAGAGAGGGAGAAAGAGAATCCCAAGCAGGCTCTGTGCTGCCAGCATAGAGCCCAACGCTGGGCTCGATGTCACTAACTGTGAGATGGTGACCTGAGCCGAAATCAAGAGTCAGACGCTTAACTGACTGAGCCACCCAGGCGCCCCCATAAAGAGTGTTCTAATAGCCATTCATGTTCCCACTATCCAGCCTAAGGGAGAAATGATTCCATAAATAATGGTAATGGCCTTCAGTTAGTTGAAGGCCCCTATGTGAGCCCGCCTCCCCAGAGGTAAGTCCTCCTCTGAGAATGCTGTTTATTACTTCCTGGCCACATAGGTAAAGACTCCTGTGCAGTATCTAGTGTTATTCTGCATGTTTCTAAACCTGAGAAAGCATGTTATACAATGTGCAACTTATACTTGGCTTCTCTCTGCTCTGCCCTTAGGTTTCTGGGCTTCATCTACGGAGTTCTAGTTCATTTGCAGGCTTCCGGAGTCCTTCATCACGTGAACAGGCCACAGATGGCGTAGCTAGCCTCCCATTAATGGACATTTAGTTTGTCTCCAATTTTTGCTATTACAAACAATACTGGGATACATATAATTATACAGACTTTTCCCTCTGGCTAGCATACCTCCCTTCCCCAAACTCGGTCGCCCAGAAACTCCTATGCATTTGTCAAAACCATCCTCGCAGGCATCAGGACCCGGACTCTTCAGGGTGACCTCCTCCCAGAGCAGCTGGAATCCCGGGTGGAGCTGCCAAGAGGTGTTGCCCCTTGAGGACTCTGTGGGGCCCTGGGCTGCTACTCCTCAGGAACAGACACGCATCGGGGCCCTGGCACACTGGCCAGTCTTGTTCCAAGAAAGGAATGCAGGGCTTTAGGATAGGAATTGATGGTAGCCAAAGAGCACGGGTTCTCGAATCTGCATTTTGCGCGAGGCTCGGTGGCAGGGCTCATGTTCCTTCTTGCAGCATCTGCTGGTGGCTGGAATGGCGGGGGGGGGGGGGGCTGGCTGGGCTTTGATCTCCAGTGGGGCGGTTGGACGCTCTACACAGTGGTCCAGGATTCCAGAAAACCAGAGGCAGAAGCTGCCTGGCCTCCTAGGGGCCAGCCTGGAACAGGGCCAGGATTATTTCCACTGCATTTTGCTTTTGCCCATGCTGTGTGCTCAGTTGGAGATACGCCTCCAACCCCCACTTCACGGATTGGCCTAACTTGCATTTACCCATCCATCAGGAGACATCACTTTCCCCGGGGACTCAAAGCCCTCCCTCATATTCCCAGAGCAGCCTGTACTGCCTTGATCACACTGCACTGGAACTGGTGCTTTCCCAAAGGCCTCTCCAGGTAGAATGCAAACTTGCATCCCGCGCCATGCCTGGCACATGGCAGGTGCTCTGGGCATATTTGTCCTGTGAAAGGATCCAGTAAAGGGTGTGCTCTTTGCACAGTACCCCAGAGAGCCTCCCATTTAGATGCTGCACTTGTCACGGACCCTGAAACAGAGCTTAATGTTCAGGATGTTTATTAGGAAGTTTCCTTGA
Source organism: Herpailurus yagouaroundi (assembly GCF_014898765.1). NCBI lineage: Eukaryota > Metazoa > Chordata > Mammalia > Carnivora > Felidae > Herpailurus > Herpailurus yagouaroundi. Next base: position 9,121,825 of record NW_024412395.1, read on the forward strand.
GATTAATACCTGTGTAAAGGATGGGAAGGAAGCAGGAGTGGACTGAGGGAGATCCCTTGGGAGGAACCCAGGACAGGTTTGCCTGCCCCTAGGCGTGTCCTGGGGCTAAATTAGCCCATCAGCAGAAGATGGCCAGACTTTCATTCTCCTGTCTCAGTAGTCATTGGGATGTAGACCACCCCTACCTGGGTGTGACCTTGGGGGAGGAGGCTGTCTGCAGTGGAGGCTATCCCAGAAGGGGCTGATGGTTGGGGGGCTATCGGCTTACGGCCCTCTCTGTGGCTCACACAGTAAGTCCTTCTTTGGAGGGGGATTGGAATGACACGCTTTTGTTTTCCTCTTGGGATAGAAGAACATCTTGGTGGGGGGGGGGGGGGCCAGGTAGTAGTCCCTGAGAGCTAAGAGGAAGTGCCTTGCCAGCTGTGACCTGTGGCTGGAGGAAGAGTTGCTGTGAGAGCAGAGTACTGACATCCATGCCTGGGGGAGCTGGAGTTTCACTTCCAGGTCTTCATGGGGCTTCATTCCATTAACACTCAGAACGTCCACCTCTTCTATGCCAGGCACTGTGACTTGTAGTGGGGGGGTCTGGGTATCACTTGGGTGTGAATCGTGTCTCTATGACCTCCACTCCCTCCTTTCTGACCACTCCCCCATTACCCACTGTCTACACTTCTTCCAGACTGATCTTTCCAAAAAGCAAATCACGTATTCAACTCTCCTCCTTAAACCGTACTTAGAAATCCAGGCTCCGGGCGGGCCAGGGCATGCCAGGCCCTCTGTCATCTGCTCCGTCCAACTCTCTCACCTTATTTCCTTATCCCCTTGGTCACCCGGCCCCAGACATGCTAAAGTGGATCTGCCTTGGCAATTACTGCTGCCCTTGCCTTGGGCCACTTTCCCTCCAGATGTTCAGAGA
>NW_024412395.1:9123140-9125296 GCF_014898765.1 Herpailurus yagouaroundi
CCCGCTGTCCGCCCTTTGGGGACTGGGAGGGACATCGCCAAGGTCCCGCCTAGGGACGGACGGACCCCGGCGGGGCCCGTCCTCCCTCGACGACCCTGGCGGGCGCGGAGCGCACATCTGCTGGCCGCAGCCGCCCCGTCCGGCCGCCTCCCCCGTCTCTCCTCTCCACGCTCGCGCGGGAAGAGAGAGGAAACTTCCTGCCGTCAGTCCGGTGCCCGTCGCGGGGAAGGCTGGTCCCCTGCTCTTTGCCCCTCTCTGCCCGGGTCCTTCTCCGAGCCTCGCGCCCTCTCCAGTCACCTTGGGCCGCGAGGCGAGTGAGCCGCGAGGACGCGCTTCTGCCTCGCGCGCCGGCGGGCGGGGGCTCCGAGGAACAGGTGGCCCCCTCCTTCCAGGTGGTCTTGCGTTATCGGCCTGGGGCCCGCACGTTTATTACCCTTGATGGAAATCTTTCTTCTTCTGCAGGGACTTGACTAGTGCTCTTCAAAGGGAAAAGTAAGTCGTGCTTGTTTTTTTCAAAGTTCTCTCCCATCCCCTTTGAGGAAGTACGAGCCCCGTTAGCTTCGGTTCCTGGAGGATTGTTTTTCCCTGTTCTGCAGCTGGCTGGGCACTAATGGGCAGTCATTTCATTTTCTGAACTCGCCTGAACCAGCTTTAGCCTGTCTTTATTTCCATCCTAGTCACGGTTTATGAAATGTGCCTAATTTAACCCAAAGGGCATTTGGTATGGGCTCAGAGAAAGTGAGACGTGAGACCCAGGGAGAGGGAGTCGCTGGCACTGGTAGCCCTGAAGTGAGAGCCATTCTGAGTGCCCCCCTACCCCCCCCCCCCCCCACTTTTTTGCCCCAAGAAGTTCTCACTCAGATGTAGCAGTCCACGTTATTTGGAAATCCTGGCTTCTGATAAGTATGCGTCCAGTAGTCCTCTCTGAAGCCATCGCCCTTCGGGAAGCAAGGAAATGATTGGGTTTAACTGATGTGTCTACTGTTCCTTATTCCTGGGTCTGAGTAGTAGAAGGTGGCAGAGGGTAGCCTCTTAATTGAGGAATGATGGCTTCCCTGCAGACCCCGGTGATGTCATCCGAGGGAAGCTGCTGGGGGAGGGTGTGGGGGATGTCGGGAGTCCGCTGGGGGTTGTTAGACCCTGCAAAATTGTATCCGTTCACCTGTACGAACTGCCACAGTGGAGTCCCTTTTTATGGTACTGTGCCATGTGGTTACGGTTGTGGTGTTTTGGCCAAATTTTAGTTTGTGGCCATTAAATATGTTGCCGTATCTTAAAAACAAGTTTGAAGGTGACCTTGAGTGGAATATGAGTGTATTTAAAACTTCCTGGATACTTAAAATGTCATCCCATTGGGGAATAATGCCCCACTGTGTAGGAGGCTCTTCTACTGAGATGGAAATTTGTCTGTGGAGTTCCTTAGATACCTTTTTAGGATTTTGGTGTTGTATTGGGGGTCAGGCGGTGGGGTGGGAGTTGGGGTGCAAGGTGCCCCAAAACCATATTGGTTTCTGGGGTCATTTTGGGGGCACGGATAAAGAAACATTTGGTCCATGGTATTTATTTTATTTTTTATATTTTTACTTCGCTCTTTGGAAGCTAGGGTTTTCACCCTTATGGAGGCTGGCCTCGGTGAAGGCCAAGGTGAGGGTCAGTGACTATTGCCACTGGTTCCCGCAACTCCAGAGTGAGCGTCTTGTCCTTTTCCTTGGTTTTTATATTTTATTTTTGGTCTCCTCACGCTGCACCACTTGTGCAAATCGTCTGACCTTACCAGGAGTGGCCTTTACTTTTTTCTTCCTTTTTCTGTTTGATGTTCTCGTGACTTTTATTCCTTGGCAAATAAGGATGCCAGGCTTGAAACAAGTTACTGTTGAGTGATGGTTCTTACCACCCCTGCCTTTTCTTCTTCCTTTTTTTTTTTTTTTAATTTAAAGGCAGCAGGCGCATGGATTATTAACTTAACATGGTCTGGGCAAACATGACCTTATGCAATCCCCAGGTGAGCAGGCCTGCCTACTTCTCCCATGTTCCTAGATAACCACTTAGGCTGGGAGTGAGCGCCAGTCTGGCAGAAGGAAAGTGTGGTGTTCGGAGGGCCAGGACAGCACTGCGCTCCTGTCTTTGGGCTGTACATGGTGGCCCGGGGGGGGGGG
>NW_024412395.1:9125396-9181456 GCF_014898765.1 Herpailurus yagouaroundi
CTCAGGAGAGTTTCCAGGTGTGCTCTGAGCCAGACTTTAATTCCCGCGAATGGTTTGGCATTGCTCGGGTGTGTGCCGGGTTTGTGTTTTAGAGACTACTGGTTTATTGTGTCAAATGAGGAACAGATTGTACCAGTGACTCTGTGGTTTATATAGTGAAGCGGGGTCAGTGGATGTGATTCATAACCCGGGACACTCAGAGGGAGGAGGGTGATCAAGATAAGGGCCCCAGCGCTTTTTTGGCCCTGGTTTCCTAGCTGCTTGTAATTTAGAGGTCTTAAAGCCACTCCTGCTCACAGGTCATTCGCGTTCTCAAGAATTTCTTTTTCCCTTGTGAGGACACTTCAACAGTACATCTAGATACAAGTCCTAGGCTGATGTGAGACTGATTTTTTTTTTTTTTTTTTTTGGATAATGTCAGGGGGATTTGTTCAGAGGTGGAGGAAAAGAATCTCTGAGCATCTTGATGTTTTCCGGTTGGATAAAGAAAACTGAATTAAAGCCAAGGTCTTTCCTGCTTGTTTTGCATTTAGGAGATACTGTATGACCCTTAAAATTATGAGTCGACTGTCCTTTTTTTTTTGAAGAGTGGTGGTGGTAGGGTGTCACCTGAGTGAGTGAAATGCAATTCCTACATGTTTGCATAGTTTACAGAACCCTAAGGACAGGGGTGAATTGGCCCGAGAAGCCACCAGTGAATAGAATGGCTGACTTAAAAAGTTACAGGTTTTGTTAAGATTCTTATGCTAACTAAAAGCTAGCCTTCCTAAGGAGCAGTCTCCTGTGGATGGAAACCATGTGGCATTTACAGTTTACCCCACTGCCGCTGGTCCCTGTGACACAGAGAAGACTTCTGTAATTTGTAGATAGTAGATAAGTTTGCATTTTTGCCTCCTTGATTCGATTCTGTAAATCCCTGCAGGGCCACTGGGGACAGGTGTATTCTGTTGGAAACCTGCCTCTCTGAGCGTTGGTACTCGGGGTTCAGAAAGCTGAGCCAGCACGCTGCCCTGCATTTCGCTGCGCTGCCCTGCCCTGGGTGCCCCTAGGTCAGGATCCGCTTGTCCATCGAGGCTGTGTCTTCGCCCTGGGGCTCCCGGGGGGGTCCCATGCCTGACTGCCCCCTCCGTGTGTTGCAGCGATGTGCTCGCCCTGCCCATCTTCAAGCAAGAGGAGCCACAGCTGTCCCCCGAGAGTGAGGCCCGCCTGCCGCCCCTGCAGTACGTGCTGTGTGCTGCCACGTCCCCGGCCGTGAAGCTGCACGAAGAGACCCTAACCTATCTCAACCAAGGTAGTGGCTGGAACGCGGGGGGCCGGGGCAGAGCCTGGGGGCCGGTGCGACCTCCCAGGAGGGATGGGGAGTCGGCCTGAATGACCCCCTTCCGGCTTCCTTACCTTGTCACAGTGGGGTTAGTCGGGAGGGAGGCTGTCGCGTCAGACACATGCATTTCCCAGCTGTGGGACCTCCCTGAGCCTCTGTGTCTTCATCTGCAGAGTGGACGCAGCAGCTGTGTTGTTATTCAGGCCAGCCGCGGGGTACGCGCGGTTTCTTGTGCACGCCCTCCGTGGGGCAGGTGCTCAGCGATCCGTGGCCACTGGTGTGATTACTGTTGACTGTGACCACGACCGATGTCCTTGCCTGGACGTAGATGGAGCATGTGAGGTATAGCGGACCTGCTGTCCTTTCTGGAGCCGCAGCAGTCCGTGGCGGGAAGACTGGCCCCGTCCTAATGCGCCACGGGGGCTGGACCCCGCACGTGCCAGACGGAAGCCCTGTGTGGTGCTGGTGACAGGGCCGTGCACGCGTCCTGGGAGAAGTGGCGTGGGCTTTGCAGTCTGAATCTCAGGTCCGTGACTTTGAGCTGCCTTCTCTGTGCTCCGCGTTTTCACATGGAAACCGAGAAGTGTAATTTTGGGACATTCGAAAGGAATGAAGTTGTTCTAAGTGTCTGCAATGATAACGGCTGTTGGGCTGCTGATTGCCTTTATCAGGACACGTGGATCAGCATCCCAACAGATGGCGTTTTTGCGGTTTCTGTGTGAGCCTGTGTGTGTGTTTATTGAACTTCCTTCCTGGGTCACCTCCTAGACACCCCGGCATCAAGTGGGTTCGCTGACCCTGTGTTTCTCCGTGGGGAGAGCAGAGGGGCAGGGAGCACAGCCGTGTCGGTGGGCCTGCACTGTCCTGCAGGGTGCCACGGCACTTTTGTCTTACGTGGGCTGCCTCCTTGCTGGAAAACTTGGGAGTCCTGAATTTGGAGGGCCAGCCAGGGGTGGAAATGCAGCCGGATCGTCGGCTGTCCTCTGCCCAGCTTCTGGCCGGGGGGGGGTGGGGACCAGCTGAGTGCCAGCAGGTGGCTCTGCGTCTTCTCCGGAAGGAAGCAAGCCCCCCCTCCCATGGTTGACATGACCCAGTGGAAGGGCATGCCTGTCCCCCTGGGTGACTCCCTGGCCTCAGCTGGTTGCCTGGCCCAAACTCAGTTAGCAGTAGGGGGCCTGACTCAGGCTCTGACTGTATGAGGTGGCCATGGGGAAGAATGCCTCTGGGCTGGTCTGTGGAGGGGCTTCCGCCATTTTCCTTCCTCTTTCAGAGAAGGTCAGATGCTACAAACTTGTGTACCTTTGCTTTCTTGTCTGGGCCTCTGCTCTTTTGTCTCAGGGTAGCCTGGAGAAATTGGCTCCTGTTTGCTGAGCTTTGAGGCCCGAGGCTGGTCTTGTTCTGGTCTTGTCCTGCGGTGCTGAGGAGTAAGTGGTTGGGGGCCACGAGTCTGGCCCTGGACACTGAGTGTGCACCCGCCTCCCTGCCCCGTCTGCAAGGCCTTTGCCTGCCTTCCCCGCACCCCTCCCCCCTTTAATCAGCCAACTTTGGACCATGCTTGGCAGTCCGCATACCGGGCCTTTTTTAAGAGTTTCTCCTTTGTTCAGTGCAGAAAAGTTAAGAGGGGAAACGAGTTGCCTCATGGTCTTACTATCCTGTGTCAGTTTGGTGTATTTACTTTAGATACTTTTTAAGTTGCATTTTCCTGATTATTAAAATAACACGTGCTCATGATTAACAGTTTGGGTGATTTAGACAAGTATAGGAAGAAAACGGGAAGAGAAAAAATGTGAAATCTCCTAATTACACCTGAGAACCCCTGCTAACCTGATTTCCATGTGTATTTGTGAATGCATCTTTTAGAACTGTGACCCTACTCCAGAAGTATGTCTGCCTTTCATTTTTTTTTTTAATGTTTGTTTATTTTTGAAAGAGAGAGAGAGAGAGAGAGAGAGAGAAAGCCTGCGTGCACGTGAGCACGGAAGGGGCAGAGGGAGGTGGGGGGTGGTGGAGACAGAATCCGAAGCAGGCTCCAGGCTCTGAACTGTCAGCACAGAGCCCGACGGACGTGGGGCTCGCACCCACAGACTGTGAGATCATGACCTGAGCCAAAGTCGGACGCTTAACCGACCAAGCCACCCAGGTGCCCCTGAACTTCTCTCATTTCATTCGAAATGCTTTGAGAACCTAAATTTTTGTAATGGTTGCAAGATATCACATGTTCTAGGTCTGTTGCTTCGAGCAGCGTCATGGATGGACACTCAGCTTTCAGTTGCTATCTTTGTGTGAAATGTTGATTAAAAAAAAAATTAATAAATTACCTTCGAAGTAGGATTACTGGATCGAAGCCTTCTCAGCAGAATGTCCCAGCAGGGCACAGTTTACTGTCTTTTTCCCAATATTGGATGTTGTGGCTTTTCATCTGAATAGTGAAACGTGGAACTTAAAGCAGAATTTCTGTCATCGGGCTTATCGTAAGCTAGCATCTGTCAGTCGGTGTGGTCAAATATTTATTGTAAAATAGGTTTCTTGATCTTTTAGATTTCTCCATCAATAATGTTCATGTTCTTTGTCCATTTTTCTATTGGGAGGTTTATGTCTCACTGATTGTAAGAGCACATCATATTAGAAAAGTATCAACTTTTAGTTGCTATATGTTGCAAACACTTTCCCTTGTTGGCTGCCAGCCGTTTATATTTATTGGGTGACAATTATATTTATGCTGTGGGATCTGTGTCATAATTTTTTTTTTTCTGTGTAAAAATTTATTTGGAATGTCTATTGTAAAATCTTTCAGTCTCTTAAAACAGTTTTTCTTCTATGCTAAGAATGCCCACCCACCCCAAAATCACTTAGTAGTTTCCTAAATTTCATTTCATGGTTTCCAAGCTGTAACACTGAAATGCATTTGCAATATTTTTTGAAACGTAGTAATTAGGCATTTAATGATATTTTGGATTATTATTACTTAACATATATATATTTTTTTCAGCCTTACCAGTGAGATTTATACTGTCACATTACATTTGGAATTTATGATGTGATATAAAGGTCTAACTTTGTTTATTTTTCTAGATAGTTAACCTACTAGTTATTGCCTAGTTTATCCTTTTCTCACTGGCTTAAAATGCCGCTTTGGAAACATTTAAAAAAGCTGTATTCTAGGGTATTGGTCCAGAAACAACGCCTCGCCCCTTGTATAGGTATTTGTCCTGTAGCCCAGATATTCATTGATTCTTGCCCCCTTTCACACTGACCTGTTTATCGTGGCTTGGAAATTGTTTCCCTATTTGAGTGTAGAAGTCCCTTTAATCATTTTTCTTAGTTCCTCTTGATCATATTCTTACAGATGGATTTTACAACCACTGAATCTGCTTGGTATACCTTTTTTCTTTTTTTTTTTTCACAGCGATGAGATGATACACTTTATGAAATTGTTTCTTGATTTTATTAAACACTCTTCTTGTAATAACATTTTTTTGTCATTAAAGCCTCTTTAACCTCATTTAAAATGTTTGCATATTATTTCACTATTTTTTCTTGTTATTTAGGATAGCATAGTGGCATCACTGCTTGAAGAAAATATACAATGTAGTGTTTTGGTTTTTTTAGCATGTTTCCCATAATAAAGTCTGAGGGCAGAGCCATGTTTTATCTTTTTAAGTGCTGTATCCCTGCCATTAAGCTTGGTGCCTGTGATACCGAAGTAGGTGTTCTATTGATATTTAGAAAATTAAACAGTAGGCATGATTTACTTTCCATTCTATTTTTCTCTCCTCTCTTTAAAAAAAAAAAACTTAAATGTGTATTTATTTTTGAGAGAGAGACAGTGAGAGCCAGGGAGAAGCAGAGAGAGAGAGGGAGACACAATCCGAAACAGGCTCCAGGCTCCGAGTTGTCAGCGCACAGCCCAATGTGGGTCTCGACCTCACGAACTGGGAGGTCGTGACCAGAGCCGACATCGGACGCTTAACCAACTGAGCCACCCAGGCGCCCCTCTTCTCTCTTTGTTGCTGTTACTAATAATGCTGAACTGAATATCTTTTTCAGTGTCTTTTATTTAAAGTAGTCTATACTTCTATGTCATAGGACACATTGTCAGTGATTCAGTTAAAAACAATGGTTTTGATACGTCATTTAAAACCTTTTTGGTTAACTGAAAAGTTAGATATTAATGGTATTTTTTTTTTAATTTTTAAAAAATTTTTTATTTTTTTCAGTAATCTCTACACCCACCATGGGGCTCAAACTCACAGTCCTGAGATCAAGAGTCACCTGCTCTTCTGACTGAGCCAGCCAGGCGCCCTGCTATTAACAGGATTTAATGTTTATTGCGTTGGCTCTGTGATGTCTGTTGTACTATTTCTGAGGCCACGCCATATCCTCTTCCTTAAAATGGTATTTTTAAAGCTCTGAAAACATGAAGGGATGCACTGTCTGGAAGACATTTAAACCATCAGATGCTCATTTCTTGCCGTAGTGTCAGGACAGTGTGTTCCATATGGGTGTCTTCTCACCAAGCCTATGGCTGATTTTATATGTGGTAGAAATGATTTGTAAACAATGTATGTCTTCTTCCTCTGACATGGAGTCCTAAGAAGTGGGTGGACAGCTGTTGCATGGAGGTCTGCAAAGTCCCAGATCAACCTTTTTGTCAGTGGCCAGATCTTTCCTGAAGGCTGGAGCCAGAAGGCTGGGGTAGGGGGAGGAGTCAGGGAGAACCGAGGAGAGAGCCCCAGGCAATTTGTGTAGGGATTTCTGGCTTGGAGATAAGGAACAGCTTTGCAAGACTGGCTTGTTTTGGAGAAGGCTTTTGGTGTTTCCTTAAAAAGAACTCTTGAATCTTAAATATAGTAATAGGTTCTTACAGGAGTCATGAATGAACTTCCTGTCCTTCAGAATGAGAGGTGGTTTAGTGCAAAGAAAGAAAAGCCACAAGCAAAGGCAAGAACCAAGTGTGTGTGTGCGTGCAGGGGTGGGGTGGGGGTGCAGTTAAGCACACTGTCTATCTTGAAGAACCCTAAGTGGTTTAGGTTAACTAAGGTTGGGGGAACACGAAGAGTTTGAATGATACGGCTGGAGGGGTAGACCAGATGGCCGAGTTCTCCAGCTGCCTTGTGAAGGCTGAGCCATTGGGCAGCCACCTGGGCAAGTTACTTAAACCTCTCAGTGCCTTCAATTCCCCATTTATAAAATGAAGGAAATAAAGTCCCTACAAAGAAAATGCTACTATGTGGACAAAATGGGTTAATACCTGTAGAGCCTTGAAAGGGGTGTCTTGGCACATAGTAAGCACTCAAAATTGGCCATTATTAATAAATAGAAACCTGTTTACCCTAATTCTGTTTTTGAGAGAGAGAAGGTGCAAGTGAGTGAGGGACAGAGAGAGAGAAAGAGAGACTCCTACAAAGGTAGATAGAGAAGTGGGGCTCACCTGAAGCAGGGCTTGAGCTCCCCCGATGTGGGACTCAAACTCACAAACCATGAGATCATGACCTGAGTGGAGGTCAGAAGCTTAATGACTGAGTCACCCCAGCGCCCTTTATCCTTTTTGTAATTCAAAGATGAACACAGGTTGGTTCTAGAGCTAAGAATTGCAAGGTGGGAGCTTTGGGACAGATTAAAGGCAGGAAGGCCTGCTGAACTTTTCTTTTCTACATTCACTGTACAACCAGATGATAGACATAACCTGGAGGAGACATTTCCTACACAGGCTGTTAAAATACCGTCTTTAATTTTGTGATTCCAGAAGGTATCGGACCCCTCCCTAGATGATGTCACCTGTTGTGTCGACGATTGCTTTGCTTGGATCCTCAACCACGTAAAGCTTTGTGGAGGACCTCTGCCTTTAGTGTGATACTTTGTTCAGCCCTGTAGAATTTACAAACTCTTTCTGATGTTCTCTTTTGAATAATTCCCCCAAAATGTATGATCCCCATATTATAGGTAGGCTGAGAGAGGCTAAATCTGCTTCCCTCTCCTGTGTTAGGCAGTTAGGCAAGTCTGGGGAGTGGTTGAGCAGGGGTGTGATAATGAATGGAGTTCTGGAAGGAGAGAGGTGTTTTTTTTTTTTTTTTTTTTTTTTTTTTTTTTCCTGGCCTGGAACTTCCTACAAGGCAGGATTCTCTGCTGGGCACTTCTGGGAGCGATACCTGCCACCTGGTACTCCTTATGCAGTTCTCAGGATGAGTGTGTGAAACTTGGAGGGGAGACAACTTGTGGAGGAATGGAAGGGGGTAGAAAATGCCTTCTTGAGCAGAAAGCATAATCAGTTGCTCTTCCCCTCCCCCACCCTTTCAGGCTCTCCACCCACCCACAGTGACCTGAGGGAATGGCCAGGGAGATAAGAACTCAGGGCGGGGAAGTCTTGTCTTCCAGCTCCAAGACCAAGAATGAATGGCCGCCGTCTTTTGACCAGCTTCTGCTCTAGGGGAAGTCACTTAATCTCTAGAAGCCTCAGTTTCCTCACCTGTGGGATGGAGATGGTTTCATTTTTGTGTTGCTCTTGAGAATTAAGTGAGCAACAAGAATCTGGCAAGTGGTAAGCAGAGTTATGTGCCCCCTGTCCCCAGTTTTTTTATTAAAAACATTTTTTTATTAATGTTTATTTTTGAGAGAGAGAGAGGGAGACCCAGAATCTGAAGCAGGCTCCAGGCTCTGAACTGTCAGCAAGGAGCCTGATGCGGGGCTTGAACTCACAAACCGTGAGATCATGATCTGAGCCGAAAACAAGAGTTGGACGCTTCACCGACTGAGCCGCCCAGGCGCCCCTACTTCCGTTTTTTTAATACTTCTACCCAGCACGTCAGTGAGCCTTCATGTTCACATATCTTTGTGCTTAAGCAGGGGTAAGACTATCTGCAGGATAAATATCCAGAAATGGAATTGCCATCACAAAATTTCAACAGATATTGCCATACTGCCCTGCAGTGAAGGTGCACTTATTTGGACTTGTATGAACAATAAGTACTGAATAATTGTTTAGTTCTCCCTGCCGTATCATCTGTCCCTTGATTCTACCACACCTGGAATATAAAGTCCTCGAAGGCAGAGCCCTGGTTCACTGCTGCTCCTAGTTCAGTGCCTGGAATACATGACTTCTTTGAGTGAATGAAGAACTTCCATTCTTCTATACCTTTGCCAAAACGTTTTCACCTCAAAAACCTTAAAATAGGGGCACCTGGGTGGCTCAGTCAGTTGAGCGTCTGGCTCTTGATTTTGGCTCAGGTCACAATCCCAGGGTCGTGGGATCAAGCCCTGCTTTGGGTTCCATGCTTAGCATGAAGCCTGCTTAAGATTCTCTGTCTCTCTCCTTCTGTCCATCTCCCCTGCTTGTAAGTGCATGTACACACACATACTCTCTCTCCCCACCCCCCCAAACCCACCGAAAAACCCACTTAAAGTAATGGGGAAAGCATAAGGTATTTGTGCTGTAATATTTGTGTCCTTAATGATACTGAATATGTATTTTATTTTTGAATGTTGTTTTTAAGTAATCTCTATACCCAATGTGGGCTCGAACTCGCAATCGCGAGATCAGAAGTCCTATGCTCCACTGGCCGAGCCAGTCACGTGCCCCTGAATCTGTATATATGTTTTTTGTTATTTGGTTTTTACTGTTCTGTTTGCTTTTCATGTGCTATATACCTATTTGTCAAGTGGGCTTTTTATCCTTATTTATTTGTATAGGCTCTTTGCATATTTGGGATAACGTGTTAGAAATATTTTTCCATGTTTTTGTTGATTCATTCTTCATTCATTTGTTTGCTTGTTCTTTCTTTTATGCCATATAGGTTTTTTTTTTTTTTTTTCAACGTTTATTTATTTTTGGGACAGAGACAGAGCATGAACGGGGGAGGGGCAGAGAGAGAGGGAGACACAGAATCGGAAACAGGCTCCAGGCCCCGAGCCATCAGCCCAGCGCCTGACACGGGGCTTGAACTCCCGGACCGCGAGATCGTGACCTGGCTGAAGTCGGACGCCCAACCGACTGCGCCACCCAGGCGCCCCGCCATATAGGTTTTTACAAGTTTTCATGGGATCAGGGGGTGCCTGGGTGGCTCATTTGGTTGAGCATCTGGGCTCAGGTCATGATCTCGCAGTTCTGGGGTTCAAGCCCTGCATCACATTGGGCTCTGCACTAACACGGAGCCTGTCTGTCTCCCTCTCCCTCTGCCCCTCCCCAGCTCATGTGCTCTCGCTCAAAAACAAATCAACATTAAAATTTTTTTTTTGTGGGACCAGGTTGTTGGATTTTGCCTTGATTCGTTTTGTCCCCTTCTTCATATCCCATTTAGGAAATATCTTCTCTACCTCAAGATTTTGATTTATTCACCTGTTTTTAAAAAATGTTTTTCCCAAGTCTTTGACACTGTGGCATTTGTGCAGGTGTGTAAGGAATGAAGCAGGAATCCACCTCCATTCTTCCCAGGTAGACATCACGTTGTCCCTCCGTAACTTATAAATATGGAGCCTTCACGTAGTAGACCTCTGGGCAGCCGTAAAAAGCATTAGGCAGATCCGTGCGTTCATCCATGAAAGATAGCCAGCATGTGGTGTCAAGGTTAATAAAGTCTTTCCCCTTCTTGGTAACATCAGTTTGGATGACTCTATTCGTTATCCTTTCTTAGTACCTGGGTGGCAAATGAAAAGCTGGGATGTGCCCGGGTTCTGGTTCTGGCTCTCTGTTCTTTCCCAGCTTACTGAACCTATTTTCAGCCTGTGCTTTCTACGAAAAACAGAACACCGCCTTCGGGTGTTGTTTGGAGAATTAAATGAGATCTTTGTTGCTGTTTTTTGTTCTTGCCATGCATGGGTACTTTACTTTGGGTACATAAAATTTAGAAACAGCAAAGAGTGTTATAAACCGCGTAACATAGATTAAAAAGAAAAAAAAAAAACTCACGGAACAAATGCTTTCCCAATAGTCCGTTCTCCATGATTAATCAACGAATGGGTATGGTTGTTGTCGATTGGTTCTTTGTTTCTTCATTGTTTTTAAAATCGTGGGACGTTTATTGACATGAATACAAGGTTAGTTGGACAGATTGTTTATCTCAGCTCAAAGCATATAGAAATGATTTTTAATGTTTCAGAGGTCTCCTGGTCATGTCAAACTTTAGTGGACCAATTGAGTTAAAATATAACACTGTACAGTCTACTTCCAGAGCGTCCGATGAACTAGGAATGATATAGTCATAAGAATTCTCTTAATACCGTCTATATTCTGGAAACACTATATTAGAAATGAGAACAATTCTACACGAGTTCAGTAACCTGGTAAATGAAACAGGCCTCCATCAGAGTTAATTAATTAATTTTAAAAGCTTATTTATTTTGAGAGAAAATGAGTGGCGGAGGGGCAAAGAGAGGGGGAGAGAAAATCCCAACCCATCTGCACTGCCCGCATGCTGCCTGATGTAGGGCTCACAAACCCAACCGTGGGATCATGGCTTGAGCAGAAACCAAGAGTCAGCTGCTTAACTGAGCCATCCAGGGCCTCTAGAGCTAATTTAAAGAGAGAAGACACCTCAGGTGACCTGCTGTGCTTGTAGATGTTTAGTGATTGGCTTCTGTGAATCTGAATCCAATCTGCCCATCCCCCTGTGTCCCTCCCTCACAGCTAACCCCTCCTGCTCCGATGGGGGCCTGATGACTAAGGGGATGTCCTGATCTATTTAAAATGTAGGTGTTCTTGTTTTTCAAGCGTTGGGAGGCCAAAAGATAAGGAGACAATTGCCATTGAAAGATAGCTCCTACTCCTCAAGAGAAGGGGGCACACCCCACCATGCAGGGGGGTACCAGAGTCCCTCAGGAGGCAGAGAGATTGAGGGGAAAAATCTGGATGGGAGCCTTTACAGTGGTTTCTAGGAGAAGGAATGGGCGAGGCAGAATAAATATGTGTAGGAGTAGCTCTGGGGCGTAGGGGCTCTCCCAACTCTGGTACCCAGCCCTGGAATGGCCTAGGAAGGAGAATAGTGGCCTAGAGGGAAAGCTCTGGGAGGAGGTGGTTGGGGTATGGTCTGTGGCTTGCTCGGTTTGCATATGAAAGCCACACACAAAGGCTAGTTATTTATAATCTGAGAACTGTCTAGCCCTAGGAGGGTTTGCGTCAGCAAGGCCCCAGATACCAAAGCAGCCGGAAACATGGTTAACTAATTAATTGAGTTTTAAAATGTTTATTTATGTTTTGGGGGGGAGGGGCAAAGAGAGAGAGAGAGAGAGAGAGAGAGAGAGAGAGAGAGAGAGAGAGAAAGGGAGAGGGAGGGAGAATCCCAGGCAGGCTCTGCGCCCTGGGCAGACCCAGGGCTTAGTCTCCCTACCCTTGAGATTAGGACCTGAGCTGAAATCAAGAGTCTGCCGCTTAAATGATTGAGCCACTCAGGGGCCCCAGAAACATGGTAAATTTAATACATGACCTTGGGTGCTGCCCTGGGCTGCAAGTAGAATAGTGGGCACAGAGGAGCTATGTGAGAAAAGCTACATTTCAGACTTAGAGTCAGCCAGTTTTTTCTTAGTTGTCTGAGCTTCCTCTCAGTCTGCACAACCACCGCAAACTTTCTTGAGCCGTAATCTCACGGGAGCTGGTCTCCCTTTGCTCTCTCCGGGCCTTTGACCATCTCCTGGTAGGAGCCACAGTCTGGATGTGCAAGCCTGATGTTTCCACGCACCTGGGGAAGCCTCCCTGTTTCTCAGCAGTAAGTTTCCTCCCCCATGGTTTTCTACAGGGTTGCATGTCCTGATCTACATGCACTCGGGCAGTGTAGACTTTGAGCAGCGGCTCTTTGAATCTCCCTTGCTACCTGTGCATTTCCGCACTGGAGAGCTGCCCGCTCTGGTCGCAGACCTTTGATTTGAACCTCAGGTGCTTTGTGCGCTTAATTTTTGTTGCGTCACTTATGAAATC
Source organism: Herpailurus yagouaroundi (assembly GCF_014898765.1). Taxonomy (NCBI): domain Eukaryota; kingdom Metazoa; phylum Chordata; class Mammalia; order Carnivora; family Felidae; genus Herpailurus; species Herpailurus yagouaroundi. Next base: position 9,137,621 of record NW_024412395.1, read on the forward strand.
CTCAGTTTCTCTCTCTAGGCTTTTTTTTTTTTATTTTTTTTTTTTAAAAAAAATTTTTTTTTTCAACGTTTATTTATTTTTGGGACAGAGAGACAGAGCATGAACGGGGGAGGGGCGGAGAGAGAGGGAGACACAGAATCGGAAACAGGCTCCAGGCTCTGAGCCATCAGCCCAGAGCCCGACGCGGGGCTCGAACTCACGGACCGCGAGATCGTGACCTGGCTGAAGTCGGACGCTTAACCGACTGCGCCACCCAGGCGCCCCTCTCTCTCTAGGCTTTTTAGGGAAATGCGAAGAGCATCGCTGAGTTTCTTCAAAATGACCTCTCATCGTCTTGGTATTTGTCCTGTGACTCTTTGTCTGATGTCAAGGTGCTGTCATTCGGGTAATCTCTAGGCAGAGCCGGGAGTGTGTCATCTCAGAGATTTTGGCTGGTTTCCTTTGTCATCACTGTCCTGTTCCCTTTGTGTGTTGTTCTGCAGTCACTTTATTCTTTTTTTTAAATTTATATCCAAGTTAGTTGGCATCTAGTGCAACCATGGTTTCAGGAGTAGATTCCTTAGTGCCCCTTCCCCATTTAGCCCATGCCCCCTCCACACGCCCTCCAGCAACCCTCTGTTCTCCATATTTAAGAGTCTCATGTTTTGTCCCCTCCCTGTTTTTATATTATTTTTGCTTCCCTCCCCTTATATTCATCTGTTTTATATCTTAAAGTCCTCATGTGAGCGAAGTCCTATGATATCTTTCTTTAATTTTGCTTAGCATAATACCCTCTAGTTCCATCCACGTCGTTGCAAATGGCAAGATTTCATTCTTTTTGATTGCCAAGTAATACTCCGTTGTATATATATATATATATACCACATCTTCTTTATCCATTGATCCATCGATGGACATTTGGGCTCTTTCCATACTTTGGCTATTGTTGAAAGTGCTGCTAGAAACATTGGGGTGCATGTGCCCCTTCGAAACAGCATACCTGTATCCCTTGGATAAATTACCAACTAGTGCAATTGCTGGGTTGTTGGGTAGTTCTATTTTAATTTTTTGAGGAACCTCCATACCGTTTTCCAGAGGCTGCACCAGCTTGCGTTCCCACCAGCAATGCGAAAGAGGTCCTCTTTCTCCGCGTCCTCGCCAACATCTGTTATTGCCTGAGTTGTTACTCTTAGCCATTCTGACAGGTGTGAAGTGGTATCTCATTGTGGTTTTGATGTGTATTTCCCTGATGATGAGTGATGTTGAGCATTTTTTCATGTGTTGGTTGGCCATCTGGATGTCTTCTTTGGAGAAGCGTCTGTTTATGTCTTTTGCCCATTTCTTCACTGGATTATTTGTTTTTTGGGCGTTGAGTTTGATAAGCTCTTTGTAGATTTTGGATACTAACCCTTCACCTGATATGTCGTTTGCAAATATCTTCTCCCATTCTGTCGGTTGCCTTTTAGTTTTGCTGATTGTTTCCTTCTCTGTGCAGAAGCTTTTTATTTTTGATAAGGTCCCAATAGTTCATTTTTGCTTTTGTTTCTCTTGCCTCCAGAGATGTGTTGAGTAAGAAGTTGCTGCGGCCAACATCAAAGAAGTTTTGCCTGCTTTCTCCTAGGGATTTTGATGGCTTCCTGTCTTACATTTAGGTCTTTCATCCCCCCCCCCTTTTTTTTTTTTAATGTTTATTTTTTGAGAGAGCGAGAGAGAGAGGGAGACACAGAATCTGAAGCAGGCTCCAGGCTCTGAGCTGTCAGCACAGAGCCTGACGTGGGGCTCGAACCCACAAACTGTGAGATCATGACCTGAGCCGAAGTCTGGCGCTTAACCACTGAGCCACCCAGGCGCCCCGGTCTTTCATCCGTTTTGAGTTTATTTTTGTGTATGGTGTAAGAAAGTGGTCCGGGTTCATTCTTCTGCATGTCTCTGTCCAGTTTTCCCAGCACCACTTGCTGAAGAGACTGTCTTTATTCCATTGGATATCCTTTCCTGCTTTGTCAAAGATTAGTTGGCCATACGTTTGTGGGTGCAGTCAGTCACTTTATTCTTTTACCTGCCCTCTTGAGCATCTTTGTGGGCAAGAAGCTTTTTAGGCTCTCCTGAAGCTGACCATTTTCTTCAAAACCAATCACTATTTCTGTCAGTATTCAGCATTCTTCTGGGATATTTTTGAGGTGTCTTTGGCCTCAGTCACTTGGGACCAGAAGGGTTTTGATGCCTCTGCCAGCGACCATGTCTGTCCTCGCAGATGAGCCATCGTTACTCCATAGAATGAAATTTTAGGGGACTCGCTTTTCTGTTCTCTCTCGAGGAGGTCTCCTGTACCCCCGGTGAAAAGGTGGACTCGTTCGTATCTTTGTTGTATGCTGCCGAGCACAGAGTTTGCAATGCCAGAAGACTGGCACCCCGTTGCAGGGAGGCTCTGGGGGCTTCTGTAATGCATCCAGTCTGCTCACTGCCTTGACGTATTCTTTAACTTGGGCAGAAAGTCTTTTGTTTTCCTGCAAAATACCTTGGCTTTTTACTGTAAAAGCAATCAAACCAGCATATACCCAAATTCCCGGGGGAAACCTCAAACAGACTTGATCCTAGTGCCCATAATTCAGACAGCCTCATCAGAGCACTGTGCAGCTGTCACATGGTCAGCAGCAGTGACATTTATGTGGTCATCAGCAGGCTCTCCCTGGCACCAAAGGGCACTGCTGCCGGCCAGGGCCCTGAGTGTCTTACCCCTAAACCAAACAAGCAGTAGGCAACCGGGGCAGACCATCAGGCTGAGGGGACAGGGTACCCAGAATGAATGAACTCTGGTCACTGCACAGGTGGACAAAAGTTTATAATTTGTATGGTACGTCATACTTAAATGCTAGGTGTATTGCCGGGTCTCAATAAACGTTAATTCCCTTCTGTTAAGTTTGGCTGTTTTCCACAGCTGTTTGGAAGGGAGGAAAGCAGGAAGGGAGGTCAGGGTAGGACCAGCTTAATCTGGTCTCTGTATTGATTGATTGATTGATTTATATTTATATTTTGTTTTTTTAGATGTTTATTTTTGAGACAGTGTGCGTGTGTGTGTGTGTGTGTGCGCGCGCGCGTGCGGGAGGGGCAGAGAGAGAGAGAGAGAGAGAGAGAGAGAGAGAGAGAAGGAGACAGGGACAGAGGATCCGAAGTGGGTTCTGAGCTGTCAGCACAGAGCCTGACGCAGGGCTCAAAATCACGAGCCTTGAGGTTATGCCCTGAGCCAAAGTCAAGACACTCAACCAGCTAAGCCACCCAGGTGCCCCTGGCCTCTCTGTTTTTAAACGGTTTTATTGGGATGCAGTTCACATACCATATAATCCACCTACTTAAAGTACACAATCCATGTTTTTTAATATATTCAACTAAATGGATCATACCACCACCACTATTAATCTTAGAATGCTTTTGTCCCTCTTAAACTCTGCACCTGTTAGCAAGCAGACCGTCTCCATTTTCTCCTTCCTCCCCACCTCCAGCCATAGGCAGCCACTATCTACTTTCTATCTAAAAATTTGCCTGTTCTGGATACTTTCTGTATAAAGCATTATACAAATGGTGGTCTTCTGTGACTGACTTCCTTCTCTTAGCATAATGTTTTGTTTTGTTTTGTAAAGATTTTATTTTTGAGTCCTCTCTCCACCCAATGTGGGGCTTCAATTCACAACCCCAAGATCAGGGCTCGCATGTTCATACCGGGTGCCCCTGGTATGTTTTCACGGGCCATCCGTGTTGTCGCATGGATCGGAACTTCATTCTTTTTCATTGCCATGTAACACTGGTGTGTGGGTGGGCCTTATTTTATTTGTCCATTCTTTCGTTAATAGACGTTTGGGTTGTTTCCACTTCTTGGCATATTATGAATATGCTGCTATGAATATTCATGTACAAGTGTTCGCGTGGACCTGTATTTTCATTTCTCTTATGAATGTATCTAGGGGCAGAATATCTGGGTCATATTGGGACTCCATTTAAATATTTGAGGAACTGCTAGACTGTTTTCCAAAGCAGCTGCCCCATGTGCTAGCAGCATACAGGAGGATTCTAGTTTCTTCACCTCCAGCACTGGTTATTGTCCATCTCTGTGATGGTGTAAGGATGGGATGGTGGAGGCCTCTTCTGGTGGCCACGGTGGCTGTCTGCTGGCATCACATGGAGCAGGGGACCTCAAGGCATGGCCACAGCCTGGCCGCAGAAGCAAACTGAAGCCAGAGGCTCGAACGCCATGAGAATTCTCCGCCTTTCTTGCCTGTTCCTCTCTGGGGATCTGCTTTATACTCTTTCTGCCTACCAGCTTCCCGGCTTCTGTGGCCAGAGGGCAGACAGTAAGGCCACCAAAAGCTCCTGAGAACATAGGCCCTCAGCCCAGCCACCCAGAGGGGCTGGTGTTCTCATTCCCTGCCTGTGGTCTCATTCCCTGCCTGTGGTTTGGCATTCCCAGGGCGGGAACCATTGGCCAGGCCAGGGTGCATGCTCACCTGCCGGGATGTGGCCAAGAGCCGGGCCCTCTGTAAGCATGGCTGCTTCCCCCTCTCCCTTTCTCCACCCTCAAGCAGTTCCTTGACATGGTCCCTAGGTGCTTGCTCTTCTGGAAGGCCTGACGGTGAGGGGAAAGCACAGACGGGGACTACAAAGTCCTTCAGCTTGCAGAGGCTGCGAGAGAAAGTGGGGCTGCCCCAGGGCCAGAATGTTGGGGGTTGGGATAGGAGTGACCAGGAACTCTGGCTCCTACCTCCAAAATCTTGGCCAGTAAAGGGCATGTGGACACGTCAGCCCAGGATATGGTGCAGGGCACGTCTCAGAGGGGAGGGGACCGAGTGAGTCACAGCTCTGACCTGATCTTTGAGATTTGGTTTTCTACTCTTTACTGTTCTTTGTCCTAGTAGTTTACCATTCGTACCCCTGCCTGAACAGGAGGAGACCTATCTCTCCACACCCATATCTGGACTCTATGTTGTCAGCCTTTTAAACCTTTCTAAAATGCATATAGAAAATAAGCTCCTTATTTTAATTGGCATCCACCTAATTTCTCATAACTGTTATGAGTGTAATTGAACATCTTTTTATATGCTTACGTTTCTTTTACAAAAGACTGGCAGTTTATATCCCTTGCTCATTTTTCTGTTGCCATTTTGCTTGTTGCTCTGCAAGAACCATCGTGTTAAGTTGAACCATAAGCAGTTACCACTTACTTTAGCTTACCATTAAATTCACCAGTTAAATTGAAAAGGGTTGACAATCTGTAGTTACTTATTGTTCATTTTAATAGAGTAAAGATTCAATTTAGCACTGCGGCTGGATGCCAGTTCAACATACAAAAATCAGTGAATTTCCTATGAACCAGCAATAAACACACAGGAGACAAAATAGGAAGAAGATAGGCTAATTTCTAGCTTATGATTATGACCATTCCTGGGTCCCCTCGAGGTCTGCTGTCCACAGTTGTAGGTGGAACTTGGGAATCCAGAGCATTTTGGGAGGGAGAAGAGAATAATTTTAGACTTAAGGAAAAGTGTCCGAGGGGATTAAGAGATACAAAGTGTCAAAAATAGTATCGATATTCTATACAGCTTCCCATAATGTTAACATCACATATAAACATGGTACAGTGGGGCACCTGGCTGGCTCAGTCAGTGAAGCATGCGACTTTTGCTCTCGGGGTCGTGAGTTTGAGCCCCACAGTGGGTGTAGAAATTATAAATAAATAAACTTTAAAAAATAAAGAACCTCATAAGCTTTCTATAGTTTTCAGTGAAAAAAAAAAATAAAGAACCATGGTACAGTGGTTGAAACCAGGTACTTCCATTGCTGTGATGCTCTACACCTCTACTCGTCTTGCATTTTACCACTGCCTCTGTTGCTGACCTTTTCTGCTCCAGGATCCAATCCAGGATCCCACGTGGCATTTTTTTTGTCTGGTTTTCTTAGTCCCCTGCAACTGGTGATAGTCCCTCAGTCTTCTCTTGTCTTCTATGACCTTCAGACTTAAAGAGTGCTTACTGGTTAGTTATTTGGTAGAATGCGCTCAGTTTTGGTTTGTTTGATGTTTTTATTTCTTTATTTTTTTTTAATGTTTATTTTTGAGAGAGAGACAGAGTGTGAGTGGGGGAGAGTGAAGGCAGAAAGGCGGGGGTGGGGGGGTGGGGGGTGGGGAGGGGGGTGGGGCACAGAATCTGAAGCAGGTTCCAGGCTCTGAGCTGTCAGCACAGAGCCCGATGTGGGCCTGGAACCCACGAACTGCGAGATCATGACCTGAGCCAAAGTCAGATGCTTAACTGACTGAGCCCCCCAGGCGCCCCTTGTTTGATGTTTTTAAACAATGAGATTGAGGTTTTGTTTTTTGGCAAGAATGCCACAGAAGTGACATTGTGCCCAGGCTAGTGTATCCTATTAGGGGTTCATGATGCTGATTTGTCTCATTGCTGGTAGTGCTGGCCTTGATAAGTTAGTATGTCGGCCAGGTTCCTCGGCTGTGAAGTTGGTATTTTCCCCTTTGTAATTAATAGATATCTTGGGGTGGAGGAGATGGTTGGAGACTATGCTGATACCTTGATTGTCCTCAAACTTATGCCCGCTCTTAGTTGATCCTTTGGTTGATCGTTTTTGCACCAATTTCTACTGCAGCATTTGCTTAGTGGTGATTTTCTGTTTATTTCTCTTTCTACATTTAGTAATTGGAATGCTACTGTCAGAAGGAGCTTTTTCTTCTCGACCGTTAATTTATGCACTCACTGATCTATTGCATGAGTTCGGACCTGTGGATGTTTATTTTACTCTCTGGGTTATAATTCAGCATTATTGTTTCTGAGTTCTTGTCCAATTTGTGCCAGTTGTGGCTAGTGGGGGCTCCTTCCGATGGGCCTCCGTGACACTTTGACACGCCTCTCTCCTTTTTCTGAGCCTGCTCTCACTTTTGGTGCTACAAGATGAGCCTCTTGAATTTTGCCTGCTCTGGCCCTGGAAACAGCCCCTTCTCTAAAGAGTTTCTAGGACACGGACACCTTTACTTTGTACGTACGCACACATACTTCCTGTGTGTGTGTTCGGGATCCATTGTGTGCCGGGCATGATGCCTAGTCCCTGACACGAGTGGCTGTGAGGAGGTTAAGTGCCCTGTCCAAGGTCACACAGGTGACAGGCCATTATCAGGACCTGGGTGTGTTGATGGCAAAGCCTTTTCGCAGAAGCCTGCCTTGTGTCGACACATTGGCATGGTAGTGCCCACATGCAGGTGACAAGACAAAGTCCTGTGTGGGACACGGTGTGTGCAGTGTTAATGCTTCCTCCACCTGCTCTTGCTACCCGACGGCTGGCGGTCAGCCCTCCCTTCTCAGAGGTAATGACGGCCTCCATTATGTTTTATATGGTATTAATTACCCAAAGCAGTAACTGTTGGAAAGTAAACAACCTTTAAATCTTGGCCGGCCCGGGCGATTGCCTCCTGTTCTTGGGAACACTGTGATCTGGGCAGGAGGCCCTGCACCGGGTTCCGCTCACTGGGCACAGCCGCTCCTGAGGGAGCGCCTGGTGGGCATGGCCTGGGGGAGGCCAGCAGGGCTGGGCCTGCTCTGGGCAGCAGAGGTGTCCCCCACCTGCCCCCCCCCCCCCCCCCCCCCCGGGGGCAGAGAGACTCAGGTAGCCCTGGTGGAGTCGCCCCAGGGCGTGTCCCAGTGTGGCTGCCTCCTGGCTGTGTGACCTTGGGTGGCCGGGTCACTCGGTGCGCAGAGCTCTTGTGAGGGCTGCAGGAGTCCATCTGTGCAGCACTGAGTGCAGTGGTCAGTGCATGAGTCGGGCTCAGTACCTGAGCGCATTTCACGCCCTTTCGCAAGTGCTAATTGTGACTGGTACTGGTTGAACACTTACTGCATGCCAGGCTGCAAGTACATTATCTCATTCAGTCTCCCAACCACTCTGCAAAGGACATTTTGCAGATGAGGAGGGGAAGATTCAGAGAAAGTCATCAACTTGCCAGGATATGGGAAAGTCTAGGCTCAACGCCAGTGCATCTGACCTGACCCCGGCTGCCCTCCCCGTTCTTGTCTTGGGCCAGGCCACAGGCTGCTGAGACTTTGCCATTCACTTGCAACGTCACCTTGGGTACATCAGTATCTCTCTGGGCCTTGGTATCCTCCCCTCTAAAATGGGCACAGTCATAATGCACTGTGGGTTGTCAGGGTGGGCTCTCAGAGAGACGCTGGGTACTCCCTGTGTCTGCCCTTGTGTGCACGTGTTTGGTGTTTTGTTTATTGGATGAAGTCTGTTTTCCCCAAATGCCCATCTGTCTGGTTGGGTTTTGGGTGCTGGCCTGGCACTGGGAAAAAGAATACCAATCATTGTTGGGCATCTGTTACATGCCTGGGACATATGAGACACTCCCTACTGTTTGTTTCATGTTTTTCAAATTCATGTGTAATATATTTCTAGTTTTCAACAACGTTAATGCTGAAGATGTATATAATTTAAGAGGGAAAGGTCCTTTTCCGTCAACTGTTAGATACGTATATTAGACTCAGAAATATAAGGGGGCATGTATAACATTTAAAAATAAAAGTGCAGTTACATCGTGAACATGTTATTCAGCAACTTTTTTGACGGGGTATTTGCATCGTAGACTGTGCATATCCTCAGTATTGATGGGTATTGTCAAAATACCCAATAGGCTGTGATGTTATCTGTCCCACCTCTAGTGTGTTTGAGAGTCCACGCCCATATTTTGTTCTTTGGGGATGCTAGCAGTCGGTTAAATTTTTGCCAGTCTGATAGATGAAACTCGCATTGCATCATTGCCATTTGGCATTTCTTTGACCGTCAGGGAGGCTGGGCATCTGTTCATGTTCTTCTTGGTGTGACTGACTAGTTCCAGCTCTGTTAATTGCTTTAAGGAATTAAAAAAAAAATTTTTTTTAAATCTTTATTTTTGAGAGAGAGAGAGACAGAGACAGAGTGTGAGCAGGGGAGGGGCAGAGAGAGAGGGAGACACAGAATACGAAGCAGGCTCCAGGCTCTGAGCTGGCAGCACAGAGCCCGATGTGGGGCTCGAACTCACACACCATGAGGTCATGACCTGAGCCAAAGTCATAGGCTTAGCCGAATGAGCCACCCAGGCACCCCTGCTTTAGTAAGGGAACTTAATATCAAATCCTGCCACCATTAATTCTGAGCCTGTCACATGCCACTACTGCACAAGAGGGTGGAATGTGAATGTGTGTGTGTGTGTGTGTGTGTGTGTGTGTGTGCGCACGCGCAACTCTGGTTCAGGTAAACCAGTAGCTGGCCTGTCCTCAAGAGCTTCCGGTCTAGCTGAGGACCTCCAACTTAGGCATTGTGCAAGAAAGCCAAGGGGCAAAGCTGCGAAGCATCAAAAGAAGTTGGGAGGGAGGGAGAGGGAGAGGTCAGCAGAAAGAGTGAACGTTATATAAAAACTCGAATGTCAATGTCTATAAATAAAGTTTTATTGGACCACAGCCACACCCATTCACTCGTGTTGTGTATGGCTGCTTCCTTGTTACAGTGGCAGAGTCGAGTAGTTGTGACAGATAACCTTATGGGCCACAAAGCTGAACATAGTTACTGTCTGGCCCTTTAGGGAGAAAGTTGGCTGATGCCTGGGCTAGAAGGTGTTAGATATTACGGGCTGTGAGGGAAGAGGGAATGAAGGTCTGTTGAGCACTTGTCTGGAGTGGGTGCAGTGTAAAGTGCCTGATGTATATTTTCCTTGGAAGAGGTTGCTCTTGTATCCCATGTAGTCCTTGCCCTCCTTCTTCCATTCCTGGTAGTGCTCCTGCAGGGTGGAGGCGAGCAAGGGCAAAGGGGCAGGGCGGAGGGTGGACATAGTCTTAAGGGTGGGGGAGAGGGAGGGTTCTACACCCCTTGGAATGGCGTCTGGGCCCACTGGGCAGGGTCCTAACCATTCTTGGGGAGGGTGGCCCAGTTCCCTACTGAGCCTCAGCTGGGGGTCCCCCCGCTGCTTCCTGGGATCTAAAGCTGGAGTGCCAAGGTGCTAGGGGTCACCAGGGCTCTGCTGGTTAAGGTGGGGAGGTGGATGTGAAGACTGTGACCACCCCTCCTCCAGCTCAGGCCATTCCTGGCCTGGTGGCCACCTGCTGAGGGCTAGTTTACATCACCAAGTGCCAACCCTGGGGCTCCTTCCCTTTTAGCCTTTAAAAGACCTTTAACTGCTCCAAAGTAGAGGGTGGGGGCTGGGGATGGTAGAGGGCATTGCCCTGAAGACTTTGGGGGAGGAAGGACCACCATTCCCCTGGTAGGGCCCTCGTATGTCTGCCTGTGTTCTCACTGCGGGGGGGGGGGGCGGGGGGTTGAGATCCAGCCAGAGACCTATGTGCCGCTCTCCATTAGGGGCGCCTTCAATCCGCCAACAGCCTTCTGCCCCTTAAATACCGGTGTCGTCCACATTTTCGAGACCTGGAAACTGAGACTCACAAACGGAGTGATTTACCCATTAGTGAGTGGTGGGTCCGCCTATGACCCCAGGCTCCAGACACGTTCCCAAAGTAGTTTTGGGAGCTTGCAGAAGAACACTGGCAGATGCTTATCTCTGTAATTTTTCAGTTACCCTTTATTTCCGGTATGTGATTATGATTGTTCTGTATGCAGCTCTGACACACTTTTCGAAACTAAGTTTAAAAAGTGAGTTGAAAAAAAAAAAAAAAAGTGAGTTGATTAAATAAATAGCATCCTCACTTACAGGCAGTTTATTTCAGTGGCAGAATTGTGGGGTAAGTGAGGGTGGTGAATGCTGTCCCCTCTAGCATCTTGGTACGCCCTGCACCCAGCGTGTCACTGGGCACAGAGCGGGTGGCCGTGGGGGATGCAAGGGTGACTGCTGAGTAACGGAGCCCAAGGGACCCTCCCTGTGAGGTGGGGGTGGGGAGTCAGAACACACATGACCGAAATGCAGTGCAGATGACAGCTGGCTCCCAAGTGTCCTGCCTCCACCCCGTTGTTGTGTGTGTGTTTTAATTCCAGATCGATTGAGGACTACAGAGGAGAAGAGAACACATACTCGTGTGCCCAACACAGTTTGCAACCTTGCCAAATTTGCTCCTGATTGTCCCTCTTTCTAATGCTGTTGCCTTTCTTCCCTCCTCAGAAGCAAAACCACTTGTGAAATTGGCATTGGTTTGAAATGTTGGTGTTGGTTTGAATGTCCACGCAGATTCTTAATTTTTTTACTGCCTTGCGTAGTTAGCTATCAAATTAATGGCATCATTTTTTGTGTCTTTTTTTTGTTAAAAAATTTTTTTAATGTTTATTTTTGAAAGGGAGGGAGACAGAACATGAACATGAACAGAGAACATGAACATGAGAGGGGCAGAGAGAGGGGGAGACACAGAATCCAAAGCAGGCTCCAGCCTCTGAGCTGTTAGCACAGAGCCTGACGCAGGGCTCGAACTTAGAAACTGGGAGATCAGACCTGAGCTGAAGTCGGACTCCCAACCAACTGAGCCACCCAGGTGCCCCATCACTTTCCGTGTCTTTAAACTTAATATTAAGTAGTTTCTTATGTGTCACCAGATACCTTTTTTAAAAAACTTGTTTATTTTTAAGTAATCTCTACACCCAACATGGGGCTTGAATTTACAACCCTGAGATTAAGAGTTGCATGCTCTACCCGCTAAACCAGCCAGGTGCCCTTACCATATACCTTTTTTGCTTACTATTATGACTCTGAGATTTCTCCATGTTGGTGTGTGTCACTAGAGTGCTCATTTTAAGGGCTGTGTGCACTTCCATTCTAAGTCAAATAATAGAATCAACGTATCTCTTTTCGTGGTGCTGGATAGATAGGTTGTTGACAGTTTCTCCCTGTAAGGAGCATACCACAGTGAGCAAGTTTTGTCTGTCTCCTGATATACATGAAGAGCTTCTTTAGGATATGCTTTTAGAATTGGATTTGCCTGACTGAAGGGTTTGTACATCTTTAATGAAACCTTGTTGCCAGACCCTTCTCCAAAATGCTTGTATCAGTGTAATACTTCCATCAGCAATGCCCAAGAGTACCCATTCTCTACCTTGTAATCGGCACTTGATATCGTCCGACTGTAATTTTTGCCCCTCCGATGGACGGAAGATTAGGTATCTCACCTTACTTTGCGTCACCCTGCACACTTGTAGAGACCAGCATCTTTTCATGTGCATGTTGATCATTTTCTCTTGCCGGAGAGTGATCATTATGACCCAGTTTTCCAGGTCAGTCCCCACTTGTAGAGACCGTGTAATTATTAACAGCACCCTTGGCATTTTCAAAAGTGTCTATGTATAAATGTTATCATGGTTTTCCTATATAATATGAAGGGCATCATTTTTCCTTTGTGTATTTGTGTCTACTTTAAAAAAGATCCTTTCCTACCTCATAGTCATAAAATAATCTCATATTTTTTTCTAGAAATGTTAGGTTTTGCTCTTATTTTGGTTTTCATTAACTTAGAGTTACTATATACGGTATGAGGTAGCCATGTATTTTTTCCATATGCATAACCAGTTATTCCACACTCTTAAAAAGTCTGTCTTTTCTCACTGTCATAGATCAGGCTTCCAAGTGTCTACAAGTCTATTTCTGGCTTTTTTATTCTTTGAGTCTGTTTGTTTCCATGCCAAATTACATGATTTTAGTGATTATAACCTTATATCTTCAGAGTATTTTATTTTATTATTATTTTTTATTTATTTTTTAAATTTTATTTATTAATTTTTTTTAACGTTTATTCATTTTTGAGAGACAGCGTGTGCGGGGGGGCAGACAGAGAGAGAGACACAGAATCCGAAGCAGGCTCCAGGCTCTGAGCTGTCAGCACAGAGCCCGATGCGGGGCTCAAATCCACAAACCGTGAGATCATGACCTGAGCCAAAGTTGGATGCCCAACTGACTGAGCCACCCAGGCACCCCTATTTTTTTTTTTTTAAGAGAGAGAGAGAGAGCGAGCGAGCACAAGTGGGGGAGAGGGGCAGAGGGAGAGAGAGAGGATCTTAAGCATGTTCTGCACTCAGAGCAGAGTCTGACACGGGGCTCAATCCCACGACCCTGGGATCATGACCTGAGCTGAAATGGAGTCGGGTGCTCAATCGACTGAGCCACTCAGGTGCCCCCGGAGTATTTTAAATGGAGCGGTATTTTAAATGGAGTGTTTCAGGGAGACTAGTTTGTCATGAGGAAACAAATATCAGACCTCATGCAACAGTGTGGTCACATGTCCATTAGACTTTGAAGGTGCATCTTGGTTTAGCAGGTGTATAGGATATTAGGGATTTGAGCCTTAAAGGAAGGGGAGGGTTTAGGTGTGTGGGAGAAGGTCATACAATAAGATGAATATAAAGAAATTCAGGAGGAAACATAAAGTGGACTCCTTGAATGTTAGAACCAGAAGGGACCTTTGAAGCCACTAGAGACTGTATGCGGTGGTTTGGCCAAGTGATCAGTCTTTGGAGTCTGATAAACCCAGGTTTGATCTTCACCAAGATTCTTAACATCTCTGGATCTTAATTTTAATTTCCTCATCTATAAAATGGGAGCAGTGATGGGTTTTCCTCATAGGACCGTTGGGGGGACCAAATTCAATAATGCATGTGACAGGCTTGGCCATGTCCTGGCATGTAGCCATACAGAAACTGAATGATAGTTACTTATTATCCTATTTCCTTGATTCTAGGGCCAACTTCTCTTTCTTTTGCCACATTTTACAATTTTGGAATTAGAACAGGCTTTTACCTTCATTTCCTGTAGTGCTTGTTTTTCTTCCCAGGTTGTTTAGAATGTGGGAAACAGAATATTTTATAGACCAGGAATTGGGGCCAACATGCTGTATTGCAGAATCCACCCTCCAAGTTGATTTGGTCATCCTAGGAATCCTCTCTCTTGTTGATCCTAGAGAGAAGAAGGAAGGGGAAAAAAACCCCATCTTAACTTGGGATGGGGATATATACCGTGACATGCTGTAGCAAGCTGGTACCTCCCAGGAAAGAGAGAATCATGTAGAACTATAGATGTCCCCCGCCCAGTGAATGACACCCACCGGGTAGGATGCGGTAGGATCTGGAAACATTTAGTGTCTGCTCCTGGCTGTGCCAATTGTGCCCAAGTCAGGGAACCTCTGCCCCCTCCTCTCAGTGGGGCCCACGACCCCAAGCTGCCCGAGTCACGGGCTGTCTGACCTGTGCTGAGATTCAGGTGAGTGAACACCTGAGCAGATGCTGCCACCACGGGAGCACCCAGCGACTGGGAGCTGCCAGTTATTGTCCCCCAAGGCACGCCTCTCCCCTCCTGCCAGCTTGCCTCAGTTTTGCTTGGGATCGCTTTCTCATTCATCCCCTCCGCTCTAGAAATCCTGTGCACTCTTCAGAGTCCATCTTAAATGTCATCTCCTAGTCCAAACCTTTTGTCACCCTTCCCCCCCCCCCCCCCCGTCACACCCTCATTCTCTGTGAGTATTGCTCAACTTTGGATCTCTGTTGTCTCTTAAGGAGATTTTCCAAATTCTGCCTTATATGACTACTTTTCCTACGCGGTGTGATGTAGCCTGGAAGACTGCTAACCTTCGAGGGCAAGAGTGTGTCTTAGTTTTGCAAACCCTGTATGTACTTCTGGCACAGAACAGCATCGCAACGAGTATGAAATGACATTTAAGCACACACTTGCGGAATATCTACTGTGTGTCAGACAATATAGCAACCAGCGGAACAGATGTACTCTGTGCCCTCATGGAGCCTGCTTCCCTTGGCTCTCACTCATGCCCTGAAATGATGCTGGCCAAGCAGAGAGGTGCCCCTGTGCTCAGGTTAGTTTAGCTTTCATGACCTCGCTGATTGCTGTGTGAGACCACGGACAGTGGCCTTCTGATGGCGCTGTGTGAGAGCTGGGCTTGGGGAGGTCGGTCTGGCCCCAGCGTCGGCGTCCAGGCACGCATGGGAGGGAGGTGCCCCGGAGTGTGTGTATGTGCAGGAGGAAGGGATAAGGACGGGAGATTGGAGAGGTGGTTGGGGAAGCACGTGGGTCAGACCTCGCAGCAGGTGGAAGAGGCTGTAGCCCCAGACCCAGGGCCCCACTTACTAGCTCTGAGCCCAGATTTCGCTGCCCCTTCTGTTCAGGCTCAAAACTGCCCTGCATGGGGCAGGAGGGGAGCCTCGGTTTGCTTGAGCTGGGGCTGTCCCGCAGAGCCTGGGGTCAGTGCTAATTGGGCCCTGGGGCACCTGTAAACCCATAGTGATGACCGCTTGGGCCTCTGACCTCATGCCAGAGCTGGCTGCGTTTTCCGCTTTCCCTCGGAGAAGGTGGAGGACGCTGGAAAAACCAGTTAGGGTATGTGAGGCTCCATTTTATGTTGCTGTTAAGGGAGTGTTGGCTCCAGAGCCCGGAAACGTATATTAAAAATCTGGCTCTTTCAGAAAGCTAGAAGCATTGGGTGGCTCAGCAAGTGGCATCTCCCGGACTGGTAAGTGGGCAGGACAAGAGTTTGGGGCTTGCGCCTCCCCCCTCTGATGCGAAGGGCACATCGTCCTGAGTGGTAACTGGGGCTTAGTGCATCACTGTGTCCCTTGGTCCTGTCCCAGAGGCTGGTAAAATATCAAGTGGGCATTTCTGTGCTTGGCCGGCCTCGTTTCCAGGCCTGGTGGGAGCCGTGGGAAGGAGCTCCGTGGCACACAGCCCTGTGTCCGTCCTGCTCACTTCCGAGTCCCTGCGATTCACATGGTGTCGGGCAGTACTTGTTGTAGGCGAATATTTGGAAGCAATGATTTAATCTCATGTCCTTCGCCCATTCTGTTGTTCGTTGCAGGGAGGATGAACAACTTTGTGGCTGCTTTAACAAATTACTACAAACATGTTGGCTTAAAACAAAACAACAGAAGTTTATTCTCCCAGAGTTCTGGTGGCTGGAGGTGGGGAATCTGATGGGGCCGTGCTCCTTCCGGGGGCCTTAGGGGACAAGCCAGTCTTTGCACCTTCCGGCTGCCGGGGGCTCCAGGTGTTCCTAGGTCTCCAGTCTCTGCTGCCTCTGCGGTCATATTGTCTCCTCTCTGTCTCCCCCGTGTGTCTCTTATAAGGACACTTGTAATTAGATTTAGGGACCTCCGGATGATCTAGGCGTATCTCTTCATCTCAGTATCCTTAATTTAATTGCATCTGCAAAGACTCTTTTTCCAAATACAAGACAACATTCACAGGTTGTGGAGATGAGGGTATGGACAGGCCTTTGCTGGGAGGTGGCAGCATTCAACCCACCCCCAGGGCTCTTAGGGTTTTTCAAATCATGGCCGTTTTAGCTATTTTAAAGCTGCTAGCCGCTGGGTTTGTGCTGTTTGCAGTCAAGTTTCGTGTGTGTGTGTGTGTGTGTGTGTGTGTGTGTGTGTGTGTGTATAAAGAGAGGGAGAGAGGGAGAGGTGGGTTTTAATATAGGTAGATTTCCATTTTCCCCAGTTTTAGTTTCAGAAAGTCCTTCCCTATTGAGTGTTAGCTAAGTATGATTTATGTTCACATAAAACCTTAAGAAATTGGGGGCTCCTGGGTGGCTCCGTCCGTTGAGTGAGCGCCTAACTCTTGATTTTGGCTCAGGTCATGATCTTGCGGTTGTGGGATTGAGCCTCTCTGTTCTGAGCGTGCAGCCTGCTTAAGATTCTCTCCCTCTCTCCCCATTCGTACTCTCTCTAAAAAAAGTAAAATAAAAACCAACCTTAAGAAATTTACTGTTTAGTCCAGTGGTAACTTCTTTTGATATTTGCTGTGAGGTGAATACCTATAAAACCCAGAGAAATCCGAGTCAGGTCTGTAGTTTGGTGAATTGCATGTGCGTGGTCAGTTTCCTGGTTTTGCTAATGAACCGTTTTTACCTGGATGCCGCCACTGGGGAAAATGGGGGACAGGCACTCAGGATCTTTCTGTTCTACATTTGTAACTTCTTGTGGGTCTATCCTTATCTTAAAAAAAAAAAAAAAAATCAAACCGCCAATCGGATTTACCAATTCCAATCATCAAATCATTTATTCTCTGTTAATTTGTAAAACATCCTTTATTAGTTGTGAAATATATTAGGGTGTTTTAGAGTTGTGGTTACGCTTATTTACTTTGGGAAGAATTGACATCATTTGATACATGGTCTTCCTGTCAACGAATATGGCATGTCCTATTTATTCAGACTGTATATTATTTCCTAATAAAACGTGTATAGTTTCTTTCAGGTTGTTCGTAGATGCGATTCATAGATGCAAGTTCTCTCTGCTACTGTGGATGAGTCTTTTCTCCACGTATGTTCTTTAACCAGCTTGTGCTGGTTGGAATCCCCACACCCTTTAAATACATGAAATTCTTTTAACTTGGGAAAATGCTTTTCATTCTGCAATTAAAGACAATGTTTAACAGGCTTTTACTCGTTCCTTTAACCTGCTCTCGGGAACGGTATGGTCAGTTATTTACTGTAATGTGGATTTGGGTGAGTGGTTATGTTCTCCATCCAAGTGAATTGGAGGGGGGGGCGTCCTTTATGAAGAAATGTTAAGTTCCGTAAATTTAATGTTAACTCCATTTTGTTGAATTCTGTTTCTTTGAAAATTGTGGAAGTGCTGTGTCTTGGGGTACACATGGTGTGCTACTTGGGGTGCCCTAGGTGCAACCAGGCTGAGTGGACAAGCTGGGGTGTGCAGTCCAGAGAGTCCATCTAAGTTGGCCACGGACTGACGCCTCTGCTTTGTCGCCTGGGGCCATAAGGCCTGTGTGGCCACTCAGGAGGTCAAGAAGGCCTCTATCTGGGTGAACCCCAGATTTGAAAGCACTCAGAAATGGAAAATGTATTGTTAACCCCCCTCTAGGTCAGTCTTATGAAATCAGGCTGCTGGAGAATCGGAAGCTGGGAGACTTTCAAGATCTGAACACGAAATATGTCAAGGCAAGGCTGTGGGGCCGCCCTCCCTCCCCAGGGGTTGGTTGGGGTCTGGGAACCTGGGCTTGCCGAGGATGGGGCTCAGGAGTGGCCGGGAGGTTTGGGGAAAGCTCCGGAGTGGGAATGGGTTCCTGTTCCCTGGAGCGTGTTGTCTCAGGGGCCAGGGGCAAGCCGGTGGCAGTGAGGACCAGAGGGGCCTGGGCTGATCGAACGGGCTCTGGGTTGGGCAGACTCAGGTTGGAGCCAGGCTTTGCCACTTACTGAACTTCCCTGAGCTGTCGTTAGCTCATCTGCACAAAAAGGTATATATGCACGTGAAGCACTTAGTAATCCTGGGAAAAGGGGTCGCCATCATTTTCACTGTGTTATTGGGGTTCTGAGCGGGGAGAAGCACGCAGAGCTTGCGAGCAGGGAAGGGAGGCTCCAGCAGCAGGAGGGGCCTTGGTCTTGAAGGGTAGGAGGTTTGCCCTGGTAGGTGCTTCCTCTTGGGTCCTTGTTGGCCTCACACCTTGCTGTTCCCTCCCTCCTCCCCTCCTCCAGAGCATTATCCGAGTGGTTTTCCACGACCGCCGGCTGCAGTACACGGAGCACCAGCAGCTGGAAGGATGGCGGTGGAGCAGGCCCGGGGACCGGATCCTGGACATCGGTGAGTCCCTTGGGCTAGGAGGGGCCCAAGGCACTCCAGGCACATTGGGGTTCTTCCTGGATGCTATCGGACTCATGCCTGTGGGGGACACTTTAGTGCACTATTGCCTTGGGCAGAATGCTGTGGGAGCTGGCACAGGTGACCGTGTCCTCAGGCCTGCCCTCGGGGACTTCCCTTTCAGTGGCATGAGAAGGCCTGTTGTCGGGGATTGCCCGGAGGCTTTGCAGAGGGTCCTGCCTTAAAGGATTGTGATCTGTGATGGAGGGAAGCTTGGGCATCACGGAGACGGGCAGCAGAAACTGAATTTTGGAGTCTTAGGCATGGATCCCGGGGTCTTTTATCTATAACCCTGACAGCCATTTGGGTTTTGGAATTTAGAACTTAGAATGACACCAGGGTGCGTAGACCCCCAAGCTGCACGGAATGCCTCCAACAGGCAATCAAGCACACTGATATTTCTGCAGCAGAATAGAATGACTGGTCACACGAAATGGGACAAAGACTCTAAATAGCTTCGTGGCACTTCAAGTCGGGCTTTCTGCCAAATGGGTCACGCAAAACGTACTTTTCAGAACTTTTGGCATTTCAAATGGTGGTTAGGGCATTTGGACCTGTAATGAGAGTCCTTCCCTAAATACTTGGGAGTGGCTGACACTTGCACTTTTGTGTATGTGTATGTGTGTGCAGATATTCCACTGTCTGTTGGTATCTTGGACCCCAGGGCCAGCCCGACCCAGCTGAACGCTGTCGAGTTTCTGTGGGAGCCTTCGAAGAGAGCCTCTGCATTCATTCAGGTAGGCGGGGGAGCAGTTGTCCTCTGGGGAAGCCAGGAGTCTCGGGGCCCACGTGTAGTTCCTCAGAACAGTCCACCTGCAGGGCCCTGCTGGGCTCGTTCTCTTTTGCAGGGACATACCCCGAAGGGGAGGGGGTGCAAGAGTGTTGCCCGTGCACAGAGCTAGCTGGTCCCTGGGGCTGGGAAAGGACTTGGCATGTTGTAGAATCCTGGGTGGGGTTTGCTTATCAATATATAAGCTTGCTACAAAATAAGCATGTCTTGGCGTACAGAATATGAAATAAGATTTTTTTTCCATGATAGTTTCTAAGATTAAATTATTTAGTGGTCAAGCACCTGGTATGCATTCAAGGGCATGGCAGGGCCGCTGTGCTTCTAGGCTGGCACAGGCTGTCTCACTCACTATATGTCCCTTTCTGAGCCTCTTTGTTCTTCCACCTGTCTTACAAATCGGACAGTGAGCATAAAGTCATTACTGCAGTACCTGGTCCATAGTAATTGCTCAGTAAAAGTTGTGACTTTTTTTTAAAACATAATTACAATATTCTTACTTTATTTAATTTATTTTTTTAAAGTTTTTTTTATTTGGAGAGAGAGAGAGAGTGTGCATGCATGCAGCAGAAGGGCAGAGAGAGGGAGAAAGGGGGGCTCAATCCCATGAACCATGAGATCATGACCTGAGCCGAAACCCAGTTGGTTGCTTAACTGACTGAGCCACCCAGGCACCCCTCTTACTGTATTTTAAAGTCACTATCACAATAGTGTTGTATTGCCACAGTAATACATTATTACAGTATTATAGTGTTAAAATAATAAATATACATTGAGTGTGGTAGGTACTTAGCAGAAACACAGAGGTGGTTCCAGCCCCCTGGTCATGCTTCTGGCCTGGCCCCAGGAACCTGGACACCAGGGCCACTGGGGGCTTAGCTGTGGTTCCACCTGCTCTGCAGTCTGTGGGGTCTGCCTGGGGAGAGAAGTGAGGGTGGGGCTACTGGGGCCCATGGGCCTGAGCAATGGCAAGGACTTCGCTGGTCAGGCAGGGCCCCCGAGGTCAAGGGACAAAGGTGGGAGGGCATGTCCTTTATAAAGCGGGACGGAGGGCCATTGGCCTGGGGAGAGCGGGGAGGCTGACACAGATCTGCACCTGACTAGGCAGGATGGAAACCTTCACTTGGCCAGGGGCACTTGCGGAGCCCAGGGCCGGTCCCTCTTCTTGCTTCTTGCCCACGTTTCCCCTTCCAGGTGCACTGTATCAGCACAGAATTCACCCCGAGGAAGCACGGGGGTGAGAAGGGGGTGCCTTTCCGAGTGCAGATTGACACATTTAAGCAGAACGACAATGGGGAATACACAGAGCACTTGCACTCGGCCAGCTGCCAGATCAAGGTGTTCAAGGTAGGACATCCTTGCCACGTTCCGCCCGGGGTCACACGTGCCCACGGGTCCCTGCCTGCGCTGGACAGTGACACCAGCACGTTGACCTGTGCAGTCCCCCTGGAGGCCCAGCAGGGGGCTCGGCGTCCCTGTAGCCCGGGGCTCCCTCCTGGATTCCTGAAGAGCACGAGCAGTATGTCTTGGGGTGACGGGCCTGGCCGCTGTGGGCGTCCTTCTGCGTGTGGCACCTTCTGTCTCCTGTCACCACAGATGGCTGTGCCCAGCTCTACTTTGTAAGCATGTCTGGACTTGAACGTTTTTAGGTTTTTGTTTTCCTCCCATGCACTTTGTAGCTGGCCACAGGTTCCGTAGTTCGATTCTCCTTAAACTCAAGCCAGGAGGCCCCTTGCAGGAATCCTGGCCACAGATGTTCTTACCGAGGGCCCGAGGCCATGTCGCTGTCTGCAGTGGCCTCCTGTCAGAGAAAGAAATGTTTTTGGAGGTACCTCCTCCCTTGTCCTTCCTTGCTCACCCCCTGCAGTTGCCCGTTACTACTTTTCATCTCCTCGGTCGGGACCGATACTTCCCAACGATGATTCGTGGCCGGTGACGCAGCTGAAGGTCCTGTGTGGCCTGGGGAGATGCAGGGTCACGACGGAGCCTGTGGCACCCCCAGGGGCGAGGGCGGGCGGGCCGTGTGGATTG
This sequence comes from Herpailurus yagouaroundi, assembly GCF_014898765.1. Classification (NCBI taxonomy): domain Eukaryota; kingdom Metazoa; phylum Chordata; class Mammalia; order Carnivora; family Felidae; genus Herpailurus; species Herpailurus yagouaroundi. The sequence continues at coordinate 9,159,024 of NW_024412395.1, forward strand.
GGACACCTTGGTCAGTTAGCGGTGCCGCGGTAGCACCCTTCGCAACCCTGCTTCAGGATCGGGACTCCTTGAAATCAAACCCACTCTTTTGGTTGCCTATTGCTGCTGTAACAAATTACCATACGTTTGGGGGCTTAAAGCCACACACATTCACAATCTCCCAATGCTGGAGGCCCGAAGTCTGAAAGGGTCTCCCTGGGCTCAATTCCTTTCCGGAGGCTCCAAGGGAGGAGAAATCCCTTTCCGTACCTTTTCCAGCTTCTAGAGGTCTCTGCCTTCCTTGGCCTGTGACTTGTCCACCTGTCTTCAGAGCGAGCGAGAGTGGCCGGGCCCTTCTCGCCACACCTCTCCAACCTCCTCTCCTCCCTTCCTTGCCCACTTATGCGGCCCTGTGGTTACATTGGACCCCCTGGGATGATACAGGATAACCTTCCTGTTTGCATCTTACACTGCTAGCTCTGTTAACTTCACATGCAGCCTTACCCCTTTTGCCACATAAGGCGACAGCCTGTCGGCTCTGGGGATCAGGACGTGGCCGTCTCTGGAGAACACGCTTCTGCTGACCTTGTCCACTGGTGCACCGGGTGCCGCGGCCTCTGGTCTTATTGCCTGCTCTAGGATCTCACAGTTCTGGGTCCGGTGGACAGCTCCACAGCTGTGCTGCTGGAGGTCTTTGCCTGTCCCCAGTCATCCCTCTGTCCTTGTCATATACAGACCACATTTGTGGTCCTTCTAGCCTTACTTGTCCTCAGGTCCTGTGGCATCCAGTGGAGTTCCTAGGGATCAGAGGCTGTGCTGGGCAGCAGGAGAGAAGGGACAGTGTCTGCCCCCCTGGAGCGCCTAGGCCTCCCTACGCCCCCTACCAGCTCCCCTTTCTACACCTTGAGGCAGAAGCTCAGTGGCGAGGGCTCTGCCCACCACACTCCTGGACCATACACCGGCTATTATTGAGGAATTGGTCTGGAAGCTTCTTTGAATGACTCAAGAAAGATCTTGGCATCTCCTGCAGGGGTGTAGGGGCCCCTGTCCCCTGAAACTGGCTTCTCAGAATGCCTGAGGAGGTGTGGCCACCCCATGCATCCAGCCCCATCACAGAAGCAGTTCAAGCAGGTGTGCGCAAGCACTGGGCGGAGCCTTGCCAACCTGTCCGTCATTCTTCCACCCCTACTCACCCCCATCACTGGGAAGCCTCCTGCTTGTTGGAGCCATGCCCTGAGGCTCTGGGTACATCACGGCCTCTGAAGAGATAGGCAGGACTCCTCTCTGTCCAGCTACCTCCCCCAGGCCTCGCTGGGCCGAGTGCCAGCCCCACACGCAGGCTCGCCCATGTCTACTGAGTGGAGAATCCCTCCTGTTAGGGACAGGAGCGGGAGGCAGACGAAGCGGGGTATGGGTCCCGCAGGCCCAGCTCTTTCTCTGAACACCGGATCTGTCGTTCCCGTCCCCAGGTGACCGACTCCCTGCAAACCCATTTCCATCTAACATGGGTATCACATCCCCCCTGAGGGCTGTTTCCTAAAATGCCCTTGAGCTGGGAGCCAAAAGCTATAGCCTGAGGAAGGTGCATAGAGAGTCTGTGAAGGTGCCATTGAGCTTGGGAGCGGGCGGATTTCGCTTCACGCCAGGCACAGTCCACTGTGTATGCAGTGAGACTGCTCTGTTCTGGGGCTGCTTGGAGTCTTGATGTCTGAAGCCACCAACCAGGCTGTGAATGTCCAGAGCACCCCCGCGGGCAGGGCCGCTGTGGCCGGCCTGGTGGTGGTACACACCCGGGCGCGCTCTCTTGGACTCTTCACCTGGTCGACACTTGGTTCTGCTTCAGTTTTTTGTTTTTTGTTTTTTTTAAGACCCCAAACAGCCAAACAGGTTCCTCTTCATTTTAGACAAGTGACTTGAGCCTCAGTTTCCTTACCTGTAAATGAAAGAACTGATGGAGCTTGTGAGGCCTGGGCCCCTCTGTAAGTCGCTCACGGGTGCTTGGCGCCCAGGCGAGGCTCTGTCAGGATGGGGGTGTCATCCTGTGTGGGTGGGGCGTGGGAGTGGGGAGCTGCAGCATAGTCCCAGGAGCTGGGGGTCAGGAGGCCTTTACGAGTGTCCAGGGGCTCCTAGCCTGCAGGTGTGGACCACACTTCCCGCACCGGTAACCCAGGGAGTGCAGTGGGATCTGCCGTGGCTCCTAAGGGTTTGTCCATGGGCCAGTGGCATTGACCTTCCCCGTGAGCAGCCAAGTGGCAGGACCCTGGCAGGCTGTGAGTTCCCTTGGGTGGGGAAGCGCAAGGGCTCCAGGAAGAGGACTGCGTGCTTGCTGCCCGGGAGGCGAGGGAGACGCTGTCCTGTGCAGAGATCCTGTCTGGGCTTCTGGGCCCTGGGTGAGGTGGGTCGTGTGCAGGCCTTGGGGACTGTCGCTCAGCCCTGGGTCTTTCTCTGACAGCTCCCCCTGCCCACTTTGGGCTAATTGGACCTCTGTGCTCTGCACTTGCAGCCAAAGGGAGCTGACCGGAAACAGAAGACCGACCGGGAAAAGATGGAGAAGAGAACTGCCCAAGAGAAGGAGAAGTACCAGCCGTCCTACGAGACCACCATTCTCACAGAGGTGAGCTGGCCAGGTGCCCGGTGCGGGGCCCAGGCCTTTCTGCCGGGAGCAGGACGATGGCACTGTTGGTCTAGATTCTCGGGAAATTGCCCACCTTGAAGGAATGCTTCTTTTGAAAGTGCCCATTAGATTGTGGTAGGTTCCCGGGTCCAGAGCTGTGTTCATGCGATAAGGCCGGGTGGCCAGAAATAGCTTCCAGCTCTGGGCTGCCATTTGCACTTTCCAGAATCGGGTTATTATTATTTTTTTGATCGGTAAAGGCCCTAAATCTGAAAGGTAGAAGAGAGTGTATGTACCTCAGAAAATACCTCTCCCAAAGGTGCCCTAGCCTTGAGCTTTCCCCAAGGGCAGCTGGTGTCTCTGGGTCTACCTGTGTCTGGCCCAGCTTTCTCTGCAAAGGAAGCCAGCTCACACACATTTGCTCCACACCTGCTTGTTTTGCACCAACAGCACGCACAGACATGCTGTTCTGTAACTGTATTTAATAGCCTATGGGAGTCTGTTCCCCATCTGTTCACAAAGAGCATTCTAGTACTTTATCCAGTGGCGTGGCTTCCGTTGTGTAGGTGGATGGCCTACTGGAGGACATCGGGTTCTTTCCAGGCTCTGGCTATTTGAGACAGGGAGCATTGGATGACCCCCTGCACGTGAGGTTCTGCATGTGGTAGAAAGACCCGCGGGCTTCCTTTCTCAGCGGGCTTGCTGCTTGGTGGTTTGGACAGGTGTTGGAATGGGTTTCCTCCTAACCCTGACACCCGCTGCAGCCATTCTCTGTCCAGGGTACGTCTGAGACCCTCGCTGTCACAGGCTCTCCTTCCTCCTGTCACAGGTCACCTCTGGTGCCACCTCTTCCTGGGTGGGCTCTGTTGTTTGTTTAAACAGCTGTTCTACACTGTGTTCTGTAATCAGTATAGCCAGTGGGTGTCTGTTCACCGAATAACTTGAAAGGCCCTCCACACACGCATGAGGCCCAGCGCCGGCCATGGTGGGGTTAAGGCAATGTCAAGGGTGAGGCCCAGCTACGGAGCATCTAAGAGAACAGTGGCCGGTCCTGGTCCTGGCTGATGGGGTGTGTGTGTGAGCACGTGTATTCAGCCATAGGCAGAAGGCTGTCGGCAACAAGGTAGTCTGGAAGCTAATTTGGCACAGGCCGATACGTACTGGTGTTTCATCTAACTCGGGATACTGTGGCCAGTGAGCCCTGGGGCAGGAAGAGCCTGCCTTACTCTCGGCAGCAAAGCAGTGCAAGGCCCTGCATTTAGGAATTAGGGCTCAGACCGGTGGGTTCTCCCCAGGCCTCGATCCCTTCCCCTGTGGGTGATGCCATCCGGGGTTGGCCTCCATGCTCCCACTGCCCTGTATCTACAGACACCTCTTCCTTCCAGGCTGAACCTCAACCTCTCTGCTCCGGGCTATCTCCTGACTTCCCCAGGGGAGGAGAGGTCTGGGGGTACTTCAGAAACCCCCCAAGCCCTTGTCAGAGCGGTGTGGTTGGTCAAAACCCCCACCTGGCCTGTGACCTTGTGAGGTGACAGTTTGTCGGCTTTCCTCCTTGGCTCCCGGATTTAGCACCAACAAATTCCAACCCACGCTCACCACAGAGTTAAATATTTGCCAACCTGTGGGTCGGCAGCTGATAGTAAATCTTCAGGAACGCTTCAAATTGGCCCTCTCCAAAGAGGTGTCCTCACTGGGAAGGGAAGAAGTGAATACTGGATCTGCTGGCTGCCCCAACAGGCAAAACCTGTATGTCTGTGCTTTCTCTGGGCGATTCTCACATACGTTCATTTTTGGCTTCTGCACAAGAAGTTCCTCAGAGGCCGAGGATCACATCTTCAGTGTGGCTTGTCTCCCTGAGCTCCTAGCAGGACACCTGACCCACACTAAGCACGCACAGAATGATGGTGAAGGGGGGCTGCCCCCGGAGATTGAGCAAGTGCCTCCTGCTCTCCAGGGCCTGTCGGCTGATTCTGGTTTCAAATAGTGCAGATTTTAGTTCTGAGCTTTACTGATGATTTTTGTTTGGGAGTTACCTGGGTCCAGTGCTTCCTGTTGCGCGCATTCACCCACATTTGTCTGTGCCTGGGAAACCTGCCTCTGGGCAGCTGGCTCTCTCCTTGTGGACCCAGGTGATGGATGATGTTTCTTGCCCTCGCTGGTGTGGCTGCTGGGAAGCTCAGAGAGACACATGCCACACCTTGCTTGCTCTGGGTATGACTGAATGGCAGGTGTCTTCTCTGCCGTACTTGGTTTCTTCTGTGTGGCCCAAGTAACCCATGCTTTGCTGGCTCACACGGGCCCCGGGAGAATGTGGGCCAGGTGTTGAGGGCTCGGTGGTTGCATGCACCGGCCTCAATGGCTGCTGCTGCCCAAGTTCCTCCTGAGTACGATGGCCCCCGAGTCACCGCTGCCCTGTGCTCTTTCTGCAGTGCTCCCCGTGGCCCGACATGGCCTATCAGGTGAACAGCGCCCCGTCTCCCAGCTACAATGGCTCTCCAAACAGCTTCGGCCTCGGCGAAGGGTACGTCTGCTGTTTTCTCCCTCTAAGAGTCCATGGAGTGATCTTGGGTATAGGCTCCTTTCTTCTCTGCCTTTTCCCTCCTTTAGTACCTTGGCATTGATTTGGGTTTCGGAGAGGTGTTTGTAATATTTGCACAGCTTTCTGTGCGTGGACATGTGTCTGTAAACACCCATCTGTGGGGCAACAGCCCACAACCTGCCTGCCCACGCCTTCCCCCGGTAAAAGCAGGTTGGTCTGCAGGGGCCCTCCAGGGCAGAATGGCCCCCTACACAGATGGGGCCTTGGGAGGCAGCTGTTTGGGTGGCTGCAGTGGCCGCGAGGGGCCTTCTTGGTTCTCTCTGTGATCCTTGTGCACGTTCTCTGGGTAGCAGGGTCAGCCCAGGGTGATCCTGGCCCTGGGTTTCAGGGCTTGTAACCCAGAAGTGGCCTCGTTACTGGTCACCCGGCTCTGCAAATGCACAGGCCACACTGACTCTAAGGTGACAGTAGTACAGGGGCCGGTGGGCGTCGGTCCGGCCTTTCCCGGGGTTTGTGGCACAGGAAGGGCCCACGGCGCCCTGTGATGGCCGTGCACATCTTGATCCTGTTCCTGGGGGCAGGGGGAGATGTGGGCGTGGAACCTGGGATACCTCAAAACTTGTGCTTGTCACACAAGAGTGTCTATGAACTTGATTTCACAAGGTGAGGGGGGTTGGGGGGGCATAGAAAAGACGTCATGTTCAGAATCAGGCGGACCGAGTGTTAAATCCCACCTTTTGGGGGGTCAGTTCCTTAATCTCCCTCAGCCTTGCTCTCCCCACTACCAAGGGAGTCAGGATTTCATGCAGGGTCAGGGGAACGTGTGTAAGGTGCCCCGGGCCTCAAAGACACGTGACAAAGCGTAGCTGTTTTTACCGATGACTGGTCTGAGGGTCATCCCTACAAGGGCCTTTTCTTCATTGTTAGTGTGATAAGGTACACACAAATTGAAACTTATCATTTTATGATTAAAAATTTTTTTAATGCTTATTTTTGAGAGAGAGAGAGAGAGAGAGCGCGCACGTGCGCGTGCCTGCAAATGGGGGAGGGGCAGAGAGAGAGGGAGACACAGAATTCGAAGCAGGCTCTTGGGTCTAAGCTGTTAGCACAGAGCCCGACGGGGGGCTTGAACTCGCGAACCGCGAGACCATAACCTGAGCCGAAGATGGATGCTTAACCAACTGAGCCACCCAGGCACCTCTGGGAGGGTCATTTTAAAATGTATCTCTCTCTTGGTGTGCCTGGGTGGCTCAGTCACTTAAGGGTCCGACTCTTGGTTTTGACTCAGGTCGTGATCTCATGGTTTGTGAGATCGAGTCCTGTGTCAGGCTCCACGCTGACGGTGTGGAGCCTACTTGGGGTTCGTTCTCTCTCTCCCTCTCTCTCTCTCTCCCTTTCTCTCCCTTTCTCTCTCTGCTCCTCCCCTGCTTGTGCTCTCTCTCAAAATAAATAAACTTAAAAAAAATAAAGTGTATTTTTCTCTCAACTTAAAAATCCAGATATTTAGGGGTGCCTGGGTGGCTCAGTCGGTTAAGCGTCCGGCTTCGGCTCAGGTCATGATCTTGCGATCTGTGAGTTAGAGCCCCTCGTTGGGCTCTGTGCTGACAGCTCAGAGCCTGGAGCCTGTTTCAGATTCTGTGTCTCCCTCTGTCTCTGGCCCTCCCCTGTTCATGCTCTATCTTCCTCTGTCTCAAAAATAAATAAACATTGAAAAAAAAATTAAAAAAAAAATCCAGATATTTAGGTCTGTGCCTTCTCTGTAGCAAGCCCTTGAAGGGAGGTCGGTGTGCCTCCAATGATGAGACTGTTTTTCTCGTGGACGGACGTCCCAGGGTGGCTGTCGTTCACTGTAGGACGCCTCCCTGGGGAGCCCCCAGCCCTCTCCTGTCTCCGCAGAGAGAAGTGTTTAGCTGCTGCCGTCCAGGCACCAAGTCACTGTGCAGAGTCGTGTTTGGGGCTTTTAGGGCTGGTGCCCTTCCCTGGGGCTGAGGCTGGGGTGGAAATGGTGTGGGAGAGAATCAGATGCAAACAGACCCTGAGCTTGGGGTGGAGGGGTTATCGCTGGCCCGGCTGTGTTGCCAGCCAGAACATCGTGTCTACCCTGAATGGTTGGTCAGGGATTTTGAGGGGCTGTGCAGGTGGTTACTGCCCACACTCTCTGACCTGGGAAATTCTGGACGCCCTGCTGCATTTGCAGCCAACACCATACCTGAGAGGAGGTGAGAGCCCTGGCCCGGGGACCTTCCTGTGTCCTGGAAGGCATCCTCACACCTTATGACCTGTTCTCTTCCTTTGCAGGAACAGCTCTCCGACCCACCCAGTGGAGACCCTGCCCTTGGGCAATGACGTAAGTGTCTGCAGCCAGGCTCTCTGGCCGCGTGTCCCTGGGTAGACTCTGCCTGGTCATTTCAAGGCCCTTTCTCTCTGCTTGCAGCACCTGCTTCCATCGGCCTCGATCCAGGACGCCCAGCAGTGGCTGCACCGAAACAGATTCTCACAGTTTTGCCGGCTCTTTGCCAGCTTCTCGGGTGAGAGCATCTCTGTGTTTTATTTATTTATTTATTTATTTATTTATTTATTTATTTATTTATTTATTTATAATTTTTCCCCCCTTAATGTTTATTCATTTTGAAAGAGAGAGCATGAGCGGGAAAGGGGCAGAGAGAGGGAGACACAGAATCCGAAGCAGGCTCCAGTCTCTGAGCTGTCAGCACACTGTGCCTGCAGGACCGTGGTTTTGGCCTGGGGACCCAGCATAGCATTGGTCACTCACTCACATTTGCCGACCCTGGGCCAAGTGCTAAATTAGGACATCCTGCCCCTAGAAGTTTCCAGTCGAGGGTGGCTGTTAGAGCGGACCATGTGGGTCCCATGGGGCGGGCTCTAGTCTACCTGGGAAGGGCCCCCTTGGCCAGGCAAATGAGGCCGCTGCATACTCAGCAAGCCTTCCTGGTAATGCTGCCTTTCGGTCACACGGTCTCCAGAGGCACGACCTGTGAGATGGTGGTGAAGCCACAGGTGAGAAGGGGAATCTGGTCCTTCCTTCTCTAAATGGTTGTTGAAGCCCTTGCTGACAGGGCTGTTAGAGACCCAGAGCCAGGGCTGTGGGGTATAAGGGTAGACTGAGCAGTGAACATTGCCACCAAGCTGAGTCAGTCCAGAGTGACGGGGAGGAGAGTTTTGGCCAGAACTAGAGGAGCGACCCCCAAGGGCATCTGTGGCAGTGGAAGGAGCACCGCACGTGGTCATCTTTTAGCCCAGCTTCTGTTAGACCTTCCTCTGTGCTGGGGGGCAGGTACGAGGACGGTGGGACAGGGACGTTGTCCTCAGGGGTCCTTGCAGCTTCGAGTCAGTGCAGCTGTGTGAACCAGGCGTCTCAGCGCAGTGTGACCCTTCTGTGATGGGCAGGCTGTGAGGAGGGACGTGGCCCCGGCCGGGGAGGAGTGAGGAGGGCTGCCGTCTTAAGGTGGGGTGCTCTGCACAGGTCTTCCTGAGAAGTGCCCTTGAGCAGAGGCTGGGCCAAGGGAGGGACGTGAGCCAAGTGGGGAGGGGGACAGTGAAATTTCCAAGCGGGGCGAAAGTGCAGAGGCCACAAGGTGGATGCCTGACTGGTGTGACCACAGAGCAGAGCACCCAGGTGACTGGGGCCAAGGGAACCGGGGAAGGAGGTGAGGTCAGAGAGGTACTGAGGGGCCTGGTAGAAGAGTGGAGGGAGTTTGGCTTTTACTCCGTGTCGGGGAGCCATTGTGCCTACGGAAATACACCTGAAACTGTATCTTAACTGTGGCAGGAAAAGGGGGATATGGATATTGTCACTCCTGGCCATGTGGCTGTTGGCCGGTTTTCAGCAGAAGGCTCATAGCATACTTGTGCCTCGGAGAGTCCACATGGGCACAAGCCTGTAGAGGACTCCTTGAGCTTTGAGGAAGAGACTGTATCTGCAGACGAGGATGTTCATAGACCTTATTCATAATCGCTCCCAACTGGGAGCATGCCCAGTGCCTATCGGCAGAAGGGACACGTGAGTGTGGTGTATGCACCCAGCCAATAATGTCTAAGAAAGGGCATGAATGATGTATAACCACAAACAGCATGAACGAGCCCTTAAATAGAGCTTGGAGGGAGGAGCAGACATCAGAAAACACAGCCAATTCAGTTCCACTTATGTAAGTTTCAAAGACGCACGCAAAAGTCCTGCCTGTGAGAAATCAGGACAGCAGTTCCCCATTGGCAGGGAGGGGGGCTGGCTGGCACGAGGGGCCTGTGGGGGGTGGGAGCATTCTGCCTCTTGATCTGTGCGCTGGGAGCACGGGTGCCTTCAGAGCGGCCGCCTCTGGCGAGCCATGTACTTTTGTATTCAGGCAAGTGCATGTGCGACCGGCATCCCGTGCTGGGTGCCATGCCCATATGTTACGTGCCGGTGAACGGTGTGGAGGGAGTGGCAGGCAGGCACAGGCTGTGAGGACCTCTCAGCTCTCATAGATGCCCGATTTTTGAGTTTTGAGAACACTACTCCTCTCTTGTGCGGTGGTTTTCTGATGTTTATCTTTTTGCTGTTTCTTTCTCCCTGCAATGTCTGATGCTCCCTGAGGATGAGGCAGACTCTTCCCTGTCCCCCCACCCACGGTGCAGCATCTGCAGGTGCCCAGGGAGGGGACCTTTTCTGTGTGTCCCACTAATGAGTGGCCTCATTTACCTACCTAGGTGCTGACTTGCTTAAGATGTCTCGAGACGATTTGGTCCAGATCTGTGGCCCTGCCGATGGGATCCGGCTCTTTAATGCCATCAAAGGCCGGTGGGTGTCAGTGTCCAGCTGGATACAGGGGGTGGCAGGAGGCCCCATCCCGGTGGGCTGGCTGGTAGGGACAGGGCTCCTCAGGGAACAGGTGCAGAAGGAGGCCCTTTGAGGGGGGATCAGGGTCATGGGGGGTGGGGCGGGGCTGTGCCGGCCAGCCGCTGCTCATCTTGCCCGGAGGCCCCTTCTCTCTCTCTCTCTCTCACTCTCTCTCTCTCTCTCTCTCTCTCTCTCTCTCTCTCTCTATCGGCAGGAGCCTTGGCTCTGGCTGTCAGCCTCTCCCTGGGTGCCCAGCGGCTTTCATGGTCCTGGGTTTCCAGCTGCCTCCTCCCAGAAGGAGGCCTGGATTGGCTACTCAGCCTCATGCCGCAACGCCCGGTTCTCTGGGTAGACTGGAGGGCGGGGCTGGGTCTGAGGGAGCCACCTGCTGTGGCGGAAGTGGTCTGGGCCTCTCCGCTCAGTACGGCAGCCCCGGCCTCGTGTGGCCGTGGGGTGCCTGGTTTCAGGCTAATGTGACTGAGCATGTGACTTTTAAATTTCATTTAACTTTCACACGTGAACAGCCCAGTTTTAGAGGGAGGGAGAGAGCTGCGGTGTGAATCTCACATCTGATCTGCCTCTTACGGGTTTTACAACGGGGTTAAAGCCTTCATCCCTGTGAACCTCAGTTTCCTCCTCTGTAAAATGAGGTTCCAGCTCGCTGGGTGTGTGAGGATGGAGGGCGGTGGGCATGTTGAGTTCTGGAAAGCCGGAGAAGGTGTTTGCGCTTGTTACCACCCTAAAAAACGCCTTGTGTCTTGAGCCTCGTGTTCTGGGCAGAGTGCCCTCATGGCCTGTTGTGGGACCTCCTGCCTGCAGGCAAGCCCACATGCAGCCGTAGAGGCCCAGCACAAGTATGGGCCCCTGCATGCTGGAACGTTCCGGAACAACAGAGCCTGGTCCTCCTCCCCCTCCCCCATCCCCTCTCCCCCCTCCCCCCTTCCCCCTCCCCCCTCCCCCCTCCCCCCTCCCCGCTATTTATTTCCTCTGCTCCTGCCAGGAATGTGAGGCCGAAGATGACCATTTACGTCTGTCAGGAGCTGGAGCAGAACCGAGCGCCCCTGCAGCAGAAGCGGGATGGCGGTGGGGACAGCAGTCTGTGTGGTGAGTTGTGGGCACCCCTCCCCAACCCAGGGCCGATTATAGGGGTTGGCAGAGTAACAGGAAGATGTAGCAGCAGCCTGAGTCCTCTTGCAGAGAACGTTGCCACTGAACCCATCTCACTCCGGCTTCGTGCAAGACGAGTTTTTGTTCAACTTCCTCCTGGGATCAAAATGTTTTAAGGTGGAGGTCATCCCGCAGAACGTGTGGTCCAGCGTACTTCCTTCCTACCTGGGGAACAGGCCCAGGGAGGGGGTGTGTTCCCCCAGAGCCACTTAGCCACTTGTGGTATTGGGAGTGGGGCCTTCTGGCTCCCAGGCTGGTGACAGGTGACACTCAGTGGCCATATTCCCGCAGTGTGGCCTCCTGTGGTTTCCCCCAGCTGGATAAGTCTTTCCCATGTGGTTTGGTGGCCGCACGAGGGCTGAGGAGCACCTCAGGGGCACGTGGCTCTTTCCGGTCGGCAGTCTAGTCTGGAGGCAGTTTGGTGAGAGGACACGGCTGAGGTCAGGCCCAGTGCCGGCCGTGTGGCCTGTTGGCAGTGTGGCCTCGGGCAGGGTACCAGGGCCTGTGCCGCAGCTTCCACATGTGTGAAATAGAGACAGCAACCCAACCCCCAAGGCGTGCGGTTTCAGCGAGACCATGCAGGGAAGGGGAAGCGCTTTGCTTCTGGGCGCTTGCCAGCGTCAGTAGAGTCTGTGCTCTGTGTGTGTCTGCAGGGAGTGAGGGAGCACCCCGTGTGCCTCTGCAGGTCCCTCCAGATCGCTCTGGCCCTGTCCAAAGGGCTCCGTGTGCTCACTTATTTGCTTCTAGCAGGAACTATTGGGAACGTTGTCTCACTGTGGGGGACCCTGAGGCACAGAGTGGATAACTGCCCCAAAACGACAGCGTCGTACAAAGCAGAGCCAGAACCCAAACAGTTGGACCCCAGGAACTGGCTTCTGAGCCCTGGGTCTGGCGCCTGTACGCTTCTGGAGGATGTCTGGGTCCTCCCCCTGCTTTGCAACTGTCAGCCTGTGAAGAACGGATTTCAGCTCGTGGAGCTGACCCTGCATGTGCCCCGAGGCTCTGGGACGTGTAGAGATTGTTTGTGGCCTTGCTTCTCGTGTGGCCGGGTTGGGATTTGAACCTGGGATTGCCTACTCTAGAGCCTCGTGCTTCCCCAGGCTGCCCCCACCAGACCCTGGATGACAGGTGGCTTGGGAGGCGTTCAGGGGAGTGTCTCACTGACCCTGTCAGCCGCTCCAAGCACTCCTGGTGGGCACCACACTCAGCTGGGGGCAGGCAAGGCCAGTGACAAAAGGTTACAGCACAGGGTGCTGGCCTGCGAGCCATCTGGGTGTTTGTGGCCAGCCTGATTTGTTGGCAGAGTGAACTCAGAAAAAGTGGAGCAGGGTAACCTAAACACAGGTAGGTTAGAAGTGTTATAAAAAGGACTCCCACGAGAGAGGCTGGCATTTGGAGCTGGTGTCTGCACAGGAAGGGGCAGCACACAGCGGCCACCTCCTCTGCGGAGTTGGACGGCCGGTCAGCCTGTCTGACATCCTGGGACGGCGAATCTGTTGCCTGGCTGGCACCCCTTCAGGGGGAGCCGATGTGTGTGCGTTTGCACATGCATGCACACACGCTTTTGTAAGAATGGGGTCTCTGTTCCTCGGTTGAGCTAGGAGTTTGGGAATCTCTAATTCAATCTGGTTGTGCACCCCTCCCCCCACCCCTGAGTGTGTAGTCCACCACCGGGAGCCCAGAGTTGCCTCCCGCCTGGCGGGTTTGAGTTTCGAATAAGGAAGCGTTTCCAGCCTCGGGGTCACTGCTGTCTTCCAGCGGGCTGGTGACACTCCCAGCGCACCCCTTCCCTTTGTGGTCGCAGTGCTGGAGCCGAGTAGTATTTGTGCTGCGGGGAAGGGCAAGGACAAGACTCGCCTGCTGTCAAGTGGCAGTTATCCTTAAATCCCGCTCTTTGCTCCCCCAAAGCCATCCTATGGCCCCTCTGTGCAACGGAAAGGAAGGAAAGGGGACACAGGATTTCTCCTCTCTCCTGCGAGGGTGCACGTCTGGCCGCATGTCAGAACCGCTGGAAGCTTGTTAAAATACAGAGTTGTGCCAGCTGATCTCGCTCTAGCTCCCAACCCTAAATGGGTGTCACTGGGTGTGGGGCGGACACAGGAATTCTACATTCTATGGAAGATCCCCCCAGGAGAGATGGGTACGGGAATGAGGACCCATAGCCTCGCTGCGGTTCCCCTGTCACTGGGCCGTGCAGGGGCTTTGTGCCTGTTCCAGCCAGGTCCTGGCGAATCAGTCTGGGCATGGGCATCCTTACAACCCAGTGACTGATGGGGGGGTGGGCACAGGGGTGGGCTTCTTAGAAAGCAGGCGTGTGTTCTACAGAAGGCCCTGTCCCTCACCCTGCAGTGTACCACGCCATCTTCCTGGAGGAGCTGACCACCTTGGAGCTGGTTGAGAAGATTGCCAACCTGTACAGCATCTCCCCCCAGCACATCCACCGAGTCTATCGGCAGGGCCCCACCGGCATCCACGTGGTGGTCAGCAACGAGGTGAGCGCTGCCCAGCCCCAACTTGCGGCCCGGGTCTTGGGGCTGCAGGGAGGCACCCCCTGGGGCTTGGGGATGACTTCCGTCCAGAGATGGCCGCTAAGTCTTCTCCGCGTGCCACATGACCTTGACTGCACCCGGAGCGCAGGGGGAGAGAGTTCTGTGGCTCTAAATAGTTTTCTAGTGTCCACTCCAGGCCCCATCCTCAGCCAGGCGCCATGCAGGAGCCACGGCACAGACTGCACCCCTGCCCTCAGGGTGCTCACGGTCGGGGCTGGAAGAAGTTGGGAGGAGGGTGGGCGGCGGGTCCCAGGGGGCTGGGTGATGGAGAGGATGCAGGTCGTGTGAGAGAACGGAGCCCTCCTGTGCTGAATGGTGGAGGCGCCGCAGCCTTCCCGGGTCTGTCCTTGGCTGCACAGACCTGTACACGGCCCAAGCGGCCGCTGGCAGAGGGCACACGGTGATCTGATCGCACTCACGGCTAAGGAGGGGGTTATTAATTAAACTGGTTTGCCGGGATGTTTAGGCATTCCTGCACACGGCAGAACAGAGCTTTCAGGCCTGTTCTATCCCGGTCCCTCCTCTTGATAATAACAGTAAGGAGTGTCGGTATTTACCTGCTGCTTACTGTTCTAAGTGCCCGCGTAGTGATTCGTTTAATCCCAACAGCTTCCTGTGAAGTGGGTAAAATGATCCCACTTCATAAATGGGAAACTGGAGGCACAGAGAGGCTGAGTAATTGCCCCAGGTCTCACAGCTCGTAAGGGGATGGGAACCCTGGTGTCTGGCTGTAGAGCCCAGCTCATAGACAGCAGGCTGTGCCACCTCCCCTGAAATGAGCCCTTTATAAACACAGTTGGGCTAATGGGGGCGGGGCAGCCCCCTGAGCCCCCTGTGAGAACTCTGAAAGCATCTGGAGAGGACTGTAGGTGCATTGGCACCCGAACGGTGGCTGGGAGTGCAGAGCAGATGTGGGCTTTGGGATTGGATGCGTGTCCCCGCCTGGACCTTGCTCCCAGGAGCGGAGTGACCTGGGGCAAATTTACGTAACTCTGTGAGCCTCAGTTTACACAGCTGTAAAATGGGGATAAGTATACCCACCAAGGAGGTTGGAGTAAGGATAAAATGAGAAGATAGCATCAGGCACCAGGAGACCCCAGATAGGGGTGGTGAGAGCCCCCCATTTCATGGCAGTTTGGTCCTGGAGGTTGGCAAGGGGGCAGCGATTGCCCTCCTTTTGAACTCAAAAGCAATTCACAATTAGTATAAGTCAGGAAGTGTAAATCGGGGCACCTGGGTGGCTCAGTCGGTTAAGCGTCTGACTTTGGCTTAGGTCTTGATCTCACGGTTTGTGGGTTCGAGCCCGGCATCAGGCTCTATGCGGATGGCTCAGAGCCTGGAGCCTGCTTCGGATTCTGTGTCTCCCTCTCTCTCTGTCGCTCCCCCACTCTCCCTCCACCTCAAATATAAACAAACATTAAAAAAAATTTAAAAAGTGTAAACCAGCTGAAGGCAAATGTGAAGGGTCCTTATCTTCCCCACTCTTTTCCTAGAAGAGTTTATGTTAGCTTTGAAGGGATTCTGCCAGACGACGTTTTGTGCGAGCGTCCGTCATGTGCCCGAGCGTTGTGTAGGTTGTGTAGGTGTGGGTTTTAAAAACACATGACAAAGATGGACGCCTGGCTGGCTCAGTGGAGCACGCAGCTCTTGATCTCGGGGTTGTGAGTTCAAGTCCCATGTTGGGTGTGGAGATTTCTTAAAAATAATAAAATCTTTAACACACACACACACACACACACACACACACACACACACGCACATCCCAAAGGTCCAGCTGTACATTTTCTGCAACTTGCTGTCTTTGTCACCGGTTCAGAACTCCTTCCATGTCATTACGTTCAAATCCAGTGCAGCTATTTTTGCACCCCCGTTTCACAGATAAGATGAAGCCCAGAGTTCCCGACTTGAGCACTAACTTTAGAGTAGCCAGGAAGGTTGAGACATCCTGAGCGATGGACTGCTGTAGTGGCACGGAAAATGTGTCACTTTGCATTTCACAATGAATTTCTTTGGTGAAGACAAAAGCCAAGAATGTGCGGAACCCTTGCAATTTCACGGGTCCCTGCAGGAAGTTCCTTCCCCAGCTTGCCCTGTGCCCTCCAGAGTGAGCAGTTAAGCAAGTGAAGCAGAGAACAGAACTCAAAAGCTACCTCAGCTAAGTAGGCGATTCTTATTCCCCTGAAGTCTCCTTGCCTCTTAACCCTGAATCAATTGGAAACCTTTGGTTCTTAATTGCCAGAGCGCTGGAGGCAGCCTGGCCAGCCGCGGAGCCAGCCCCTGAGGTGCAAGGGCACTTAATTAAACAAGGGAGTTACTGATTAAGCCCAAGTGGGCTCTGCTTAGGGCTTTGCATGCCCAAGTGGCTGGGCCGCCAAGAGTCCTAGAGGGCACAGGCCAGTAGTATAGAATAAATGTACTTCATGCATCATTAGGCCCTGCAGGGAGGGGCAGGGGTCGACAGGTGGATGGATTTGCAGGATTTGGGGGGCAGTAAAATGTAGCTTGAGTTTTTTAATTTGGAAAGGGGTTTTGCCATCGTGTTGGCTAGTCTGTGTGTGTGTGGGGGGTATGTTTAAGTATATTTTTAATATTCTTTCCGTTGATATTGTGAAATATGGCAGATGTATGCTTAAGTGTCCGATACCTGCACTCCGGTTAGTGCCATATTGTGTTAGCCCCTTTGTGGGCTCCTTTCCTGTTCCACTCCATCCCTCCACCTGCTGGTCGGAATTTTGTGTTAATCGCTCCTTTGTTCCTCCTCAACATATTTAATTTTGCCTATTTTAAAACTTGATATAGGTGGAATAATAGCATATTTTTCTGTGACTTTCTTTCATTTCCCTGTATATTTAAGCAAATTTTTTTTGAATTTTTATTTATTTTTGAGAAAGAGAGAGACAGAGCATGAACGGGGGAGGGGCAGAGAGAGAGGGAGGCACAGAATCCGAAGCAGGCTCCAGTCTCTGAGCTGTCAGCACAGAGCCCGACGCGGGGCTTGAACTCACAAACCGCGAGATCATGACCGGAGCCAGAGTCGGACGCTTAACCGACTGAGCCACCCAGGCGCCCCGATTCCCTGTATATTTTTGAGATTTCACACAGGTCAGATGCTGCTGGAGGCCAGTGGTGCACTGAATGGCGTAGCATGATTAGGCCACAGTTTGTTCGTGCTTCCGCTGACTGACACAGGCACGGTCTCCAGTTAGCAGTTTCTTTTAAGTTTTTGTTTAAACAATCTCCACACCCAACGTGGGGCACGAACTCATGACCCTGAGATCAAGAGTCCCATGCTCCTCCCACGGAGCCAGCCAGGCGCCCCCTCTAGTTAACAGACAGCGCTGCTCTAAACATTCTCAGGTGCGCTTTGTGTGTCCACGTGCCGGAGTTTATCTAGAACCCCAGCCTGTAGGAGGAATGTCCTAGATCCTGTGGGCAAGTTTCATACAGCGGTCATATGGCTGAACACTCCACCAGCAGCGGGTACCAGTTTGCATTGTTCTACACCCTGGTTCTGTTCTTCTGTTATGGAAACAGCCCCATTTTACAGATAGGGCATGGGGACCAGCAGGAAAAAGGTTGACTTGCCCAAGGTCACTTGGTAGTTAATCAGAATGAGAACTGGAGAGACTTGGCTGAGTAATGCTTTCATTCCTGCCACTTTGTACACATAGGGGGTGGCGCTGTGTTTCTATTGGTCCTCCTGGGAGTCTGATATATGGAGGCTACCAATCACCAAGGTATTTTTTTTTTAAGCACTGTAATTTTTTTGTCGTTGTTGCTATTGTACACACACACGCTTCTGTAATGTGGCCACTGTAGGGATTGGAGGACCAAGTAACTAGGAGAACGCAAAACGAAAGCAAACAAACATGTAGTTCTGTATTAAATGTGCACATTTTGCTTCCCTGCCAGGCTCCTTTCTGTCCTTTCTGTTCAGTTTTTGTTACTTAAAATGGTAATCATTTTGTACATTTATCTTGTTTCATGTTTCCTTAGTAAGTGTTAGTGGAACCGTTCTCCTGCATTTGTGCAAACACAGTGACCGTCATTTCCGCCAGCTGTGGTGGCTTAGCTCCGTGTCACTGAGGCTTTTCATATTAGGAAGTCCTTGTTGAAGGGACATGGTCTGTCTTTTGCCTTTCAGATGGTGCAGAATTTCCAGGATGAGTCTTGTTTTATCCTCAGTACCTTGAAAGGTAAAGCCCCCTCACCCCTTCTGGCTGCGCCCCCTGCCTCCTCTCTGGGTAATAGGGTGAGTGGGGCCTGCCTGCGCGGTGGGTCCCTGGAGACAGCGTTATCTGGGGACATCATCTGGGGAAAAGGAACGCAGACTTCCTGTGAAGCCTTGCCCTGGAAATGCGAGAACTACTGAGATTGGCCCCCATAGTCTGTTCTGAAGGGGAAATCCTTGCCAGGAGATGTGTTCTCCATGATCTCCCTCACTCAGCCTGTAGGCCTGGTGGATCAGGGATCTGGGGCTGGGGTGGGGCATGAAGGTTCCACTTGGGGAAGGTGTCTGAGAAGGAGCTCGTGTGCCAGGAGACAGAAAGACTAGCTGTGACCCTCCTTAGGCCTGGGGCAGGTGAATGTATGGAGTATATCAGAATGAATGCCCTATGACCGGGTCACAGACTCTGGACTCTGACAGGGCCATTCCTTTCCCCCCTGTTCTCTGGATCTAGCCAGCAGCTGCCTTCAGAGAGCTGGGGGCCATAACACCCCGAGAACCACAGTTTGTTCAAAGCCTTCTTGGACATAGAGCCTTCAGTCCTTGGGCCCAGGGCTGTAGTAGAAAGGCTCGTTGCCATGAAGCGTGTGTTAAGATGCCTGGTTTTGTTAGCACCCTTTGCTCTATGCATCTGTTTGGAGCCAATATCCGTGGCGGGACTCCTGCCGGTACACCCGTACCGTGCCCTCCCTCCTTCCCCAAGGTCATGCTGTCTTGCCCTTCTTCCTGTGAAATGTCCAGTGTTTCTCTTTGCAGCTGAGAGCAATGATGGCTACCACGTCATCCTGAAATGTGGCCTCTGAGCGAAAGTCCAGCGTGTGAAGTACGGCCCCCACCCCACAGCCCAATGGATTCCCTCGGATGTAGAAACCGCACCACTCTACGCCGCAGCCTCCCCTGGCGGGCTGTGGCTGGGAGGGACTTGGCCGGCCCAGTCCAGGAAGATCACAGCCCACGAACCAGCAGAACCCTGCGGATGCAGTCTCTGGTGTACGGAAAGCCAGCGGCTCCTCTCTCCCTTCCTCTTGGCCTCCAGCTTTTGAATGTTCCTCGTTTTTTTCCCAGCCCTGCTATCTTAAAGAGGCAAATGGCAGGGCCATCTTCTCTGAAACCCCTTGCTCCCTAGTTGGAGGCCAGTTCACTGAGTGTCTCGGTGCCTTCTGACCATTCCCCTGCCTCCCGGGAAGGCTGTGCGTCCCCCCGACCTTCACCTTTTCTGGGAACCGGCTCCATGACCAGGACTGCTGACTGGATGTAGGTGGCTTGCCAGTGTTCTGTCTTCCTGTTGGTTCCCCATCTCAGCGACCCTGGTGGGCATCTGTCTTTCTGCTTCTTGGATGGATCGGTGGGAAGGGGACTTATTCTGTGCCTTCTGCTGCTTTCACCTTGACTCCGTTTCTAAGGACCTGCTTTGGCAGTGCCCAGCGATGGGCTCCTGTCTCTGCAGTGGTGATGTAGACACCACGATGCTTGTGTAGGACTGGCCACATAGACCTAGGTCTGTGCCCTTGGAAGGAAGAAGGAGAGGATAGAACAACTATTTTTCAGGTACGTTCTCACGAGTATGAAAGGGATGAGAACAGAATGATATTTTGCTTGAGCCCCTTTTATGTAATTTTATGCCCTAAGCAATCATGGGTAAGGAAGATTAGGAAATGAGTATTCGGCTATGTGATCAGATGACCTTGATGGTCATGATAGCAGGCCCTGTTGGATGGACTTAACCAGGTCCCATTTAAAGAAGACCTTGGCTGACGACTGCCAAACTTACCAAGTTTCCTAGGGTTCATCTTTTCTGTGCGGCCCCAATTTAAATGTTTATCTTTTTTCATGCATGGAGGGAGTGTTTAGGGCATTTTGCCTGCATTGGAGTGGTTGGATCACGTTTCTTAGTGGCTTAATTCTGGGGAACTCTGATTATCAGTAACCAGTAAACTCAGCAATTAGGCTTTGTCTTGCGTCTGTTTCCCGGCACGCAGTGATCTATACTCTTCGCTAACTTAGGTTTAACTTTCAGAGCATTGAGAAGCCCTATGATCAATGGAGCAGGATTTTACAACTTCTAAAGCAGAGCTTTAGGAGATTATAGCGCTGGGGTCAAAGATGATCTGAACTGGGTAGACCTTGCTTTCCAGTTGGGGAAAATGAAACCTAGAGGGGCAGAGCCATCTGCCTGATATCACACAGTGATAGGGCGATGATAGAAACTCATTATATAAATCAAGACACTTCTCAGGGTGAAAGGGGCTCTCTAAGTAAGAGTGATGTTGGGACCACAGGTGGTATGGTGTTCCTACAGAGTAAAACAGGCTCCTGATTCCTTTCCTGTTTTGCGGGAGGGGGCGGGAGCAGGTAACAGCTTTATTGAGATACAATTCACATACAATACAGTGTACCCATTCAGAGCATACCGCTCTATGGTTCTTAGTAAATTCACAGAATCAGCACATTCAATTTTAGGACATTTTTCTCACCCCCAAAAGAAACCCTGTTTCTTTTAGTGATCACCCTCCCACTTTCCCCCCAGCTCCCCTTGTTTTAGGCAACCACAAGTCTCCTTTCCATGTAGATTTACTTATTCTGGACATTTCATGGATATGGAATTACAGTGAGTGGCCTTTTGTTACTGGCTTTTTTTTTTTTTTTTTTCTCTCTCGCGTAATGTTTTCTGGGGCATCTGTGTTGAACATGTATTCATACTTCAGTCAGTTCTATAGTTGAGTAGTATTTCATTCTCTGGATAGATGTGTCACAGTTTGTTTATCCATTCATTAGCCGATCGATACGCGAGTTTCTACTTTTCGGCTGTTTCGAATGATGCTGCTATGAACATATTTGTACAGGTTTTTGCATACATAATGTTTTCATTTCATTTGGGTATATACCTAGAATGTATACCCTACATACATCTTTCGCCAGGGCGTATACCCTGGCGTTGCTGGGTCCTACGGAACTCTATGTTTAACTTTTTGAGAAACTTCCAGATTGTTTTCCAAAGCAGTGGCACCATTTTAGCCTCCCACCAGCAGTGTAGGAGGGCTCGTTTTTCAACATCCTCACCAACACTTGCTGCTTTTTGATTAGAACATTCTCTAATGGGTGTCAAGTGGTATCTCACTGTGGTTTTGATTTGCATTTCCCCAGTGACTACTGACGTTGACCATCTTTTCATGTGCTTATTGGCCATTTCTATGTCTTCTTTGGAGAAATACCTGTTTAGATCCTTTGCCCATTTCTATTTGGGTCACTGGTCTTTTTTTATTGCTGAGTTGCATCAGTTCTTTGTATATTCTAGATACAGGTCCTTTGTCAGCTCTGTGATCTGTAAAACTTTTCTCCCATTCTGTGGATTGTCTTCACCTTCTTATGATGTCCTTCACAGCACAAAAGTTTTTAATTTCGATGATGTCCAAGATCCCCTACTTTCCTTGCTTGTGCTTTTTGTGCCCTATCTGAAAAACCATGGTGTAATCCAAGTTCAAGAAAATGTGTGCCTGTGTTTCTTTTTAAGAATTTTCATAGTTTGAGCTCAGTAGTGGCCTTTGATTCATTTGAAGTTAATTTCTGTACATGGTGTGAGTAGGGGTCCAGCATCACTCTTTTGCCTGTGGGCACCCAGTTGTTCCAGCACGAGTGGTTGACCTCCTCTCCCGTCCCCAGCCCATGTCTGGCTCCACCATTTTTATAACGGGCTTTCTGTTCTCTGAGTGTCTCACCCTTACTCCCCCTTAACCTCAACAGGACAGGGTCATATTGTGCTCTGATAACTCGGTGGCCTCTCATGGTGCATGTTCTAACTCCACACATTAGTCCTAGGGGAAAGTCAGGACCAGTCATTTCCTTTTTTGAGGACAGTGAGCCACAAGGAAGTAGAATAATTTGCCCAAGGTCACAAGAGTCAGGACTAGACCTTTGGTCTTCTGACTTCCAGCCTTCCAAGGGGTCTGTCAGTCACTAGACCTAAGTGATGCCACTCCCTAGGCCAAGCGATGACAGCCTCGATTTTAATTATTAATTGTGGCAGACTCCTTTTTATTTAGTTCCAAATGGGGGTCTGATAAAGATCTGTTACCTTAAGTTTGCTGTTAGTGGAATCTTCCATTTTCTGGAACCCCCCACTGCTGTCTGTGTTTGTTTGTTTTTAACCTTCTCCTTTTTTTAAAGATTTTATTTTTAAGTAATCTCTACACCCAACGTGGGGCTCGAACTCATGACCCCGAGACCAAGGCCCCACCACCTGAGCCATCCAGACGCCCCTTTCACCTTCTCCCTGTGGTTCTAGTGGAGTCTTGTAGCTTGCAAAGAAGTAGGAAATAAATACGCTTCTTAATTTGGCACTAAAATGTTTCAGCTGCTTGGTTTCGACAGCTTGTCCCCCTTCCTCAGAACTCCGATGAGCTAGCTGTCCATTTTATTTTTTTCATTTCAAAGCAGAGAAGCCATAGCTTCCCACTTCTGTCCACTCTCTTTCCCAAGGGCTCTGAGGCCAGGACCTTGGCCTGGGGGGTGGGGCAGCCCCTCCC
>NW_024412395.1:9181556-9207491 GCF_014898765.1 Herpailurus yagouaroundi
GTCCTTATTCTCAGGCCATCGCATTTCTTTTTCCATTTGCAGGGTTGTGATAAACCTTTTCCTGTTTACCAGGTTGCACCTTTACCTTGACGACACAGAGGGAGAACAATAGGATTCTTCGGGAAAAAGGGATGGATGGAAAGAGCAGGATAGGGGAGGAAGCTTGAAGCCTGGGGCTTCGGGTCCTAAGCAAAGGCCAGACAGCGTCCCTACAGACCTCCTGCCCGGGCAGCTTGTGGCCCCTTGGGAAGAGCTGTGAACCTAGAGGGGGGTTCACTGGGAGCACACTGGGGCTGGGCGAGCAGTGTGTCACAAGTTTCCAAGTCCAGTGTGGCTCCGGGGCCTGGCCTGAGTGACCTAAGCTCTGAAAATCATTAACGAGTTGATGAGGAAAATGGAAAACCTGTGCTGTTGTTGGTGGAGCAGAGGGAGTGAGCCCGGAGGCTCTAGGAAGGTGCACGAGCAGAGCATGAGGGGTGAGGGTGGCGGCATGACAGTGCCCGAGGTGCAGGAGGAAGTGGAAGGCGCAGGGGGGCGGGAGCCAGGGCCCCCAGACCCTCGCTTGGCCTGAGTGTCTGCCTGTCTGGAGTCGTGGGCGGCTCCGTCGTGAGGTGAATGTGAAGGGCGGCAGGGCTTTCCCTTTGTCCCCTACGTGAAGTCCTCGGTGGGCCAGTAACGGGTCGGGGCACGCATCCTGGTCGCACAGGGCACCACCAGTGCTCCTGCTCAGGCCGCTGTGTGCGTGTCTTTTTTTTTTTTTTTTTTATTACAATTTTTTTTTCAACGTTTATTTATTTTTGGGACAGAGAGAGACAGAGCATGAACGGGGGAGGGGGCAGAGAGAGAGGGAGACACAGAATCGGAAGCAGGCTCCAGGCTCTGAGCCATGAGCCCAGAGCCTGACACGGCGCTCGAACTCACGGACCGCGAGATCGTGACCTGGCTGAAGTCGTGACCTGGCTGAAGTCGGACGCTTAACCGACTGCGCCACCCAGGCGCCCCTGTGTGCGCCTCTTTAAGAAGGGTTTCCTGGCAGCCTGAGCCCAGACTCTGTGTTGGCTAGCTCCACGTCTACATTACCGGCGCGCGCGCGTGTGTGTGTGCGCGCATGTGCACACGCGGGTCCCTCTCCTCGCCCCTGTATCTGGCCTGAGTGCAGCTCTGGATATTCTCAGCTCAGCTGGATGTGGGGGTTGATGCTCTTGCTTTTAGATCCTGTGTGGCACCCTGGTTCAGATTCTGATGGAACGGGTCAGGGGTAAAGTTGCCCTACTTGGGGGGAATGCACACCCTAAGTCCACCTCTTCTGGGGAGGGGAGCAGTGCCGGCAGCTGACCTCTGACAAGGACCCCCGAAACAGGGCTCATGGAGTCGGTCTGCCACACAGCTGCCTCACGGTCACATGCTCTGTGTGATACCATCAGTCAGGCCGGCTGGGAGGAGATGGTTGGACTCCCTTTACCCCCTGGGGGCAGGGCAGTGGGTCTGCGAGCAGCAAGGTGCTGGTCAGGCCCCCCCACCCAGGGCACCCTGTGAGCTCCTTGAAGCCTCCTCTGAGCTCTCCAGACCTCTCTGCGAAGCCTTCTCTTGTACCATCCTTCCCCCTCCTCCCGTGGGGGACAGCCAGTAGCCCTGAGTGGTGGCACCCCGGCCAGTGGCCCAGCGCTAGACCTGCCATGCCCCTCCTGCTTTAGTGGCCGTCTAGGGGCAACGTCCCCGAGCAGTGGCTCTTGGAGAGGTGGGTTTGCTGCTCTGTGCAGGGCAGCTGACTCATCTAGCCCTTTATGGAAAAACTTTGCCAACCCACTGAGGAGGTCAAGCTTTCTGTTGCTTTCTGTCCCCACTGGAAATCCCATTAAGTAAGGACTCTCAGACAATAGTGACAATAAAAAGTACTTAACTTGTTTTGAGCTTTGAGGCAAGAGATGTGTTTGGCCGAGCAGTGCTGGTCTCCCCTGCCTGTCGCTCCCTCACTTGTGAAGGGTTCACCCCAGCCGTCTGGGTTTTCCTTCCTCTTCCTGGCCGCTGGCCTGCTCCTGGAGACCTGGTGGGCCTTTGCACCCTGGGCACGTGCCAGGGCTTGGTGTCAGAGCGCCGTGTGTGTCGAAGGGTCCTTTGCTGGTATTAACAGGTCGGCAAGCTGTGGAGGGCGGTGGCCTCCTGACTGAGGTCACTGGAGCTTTCCTATCCTGGAGCTCACAGCCTGACCTTCACCTCCAACTGGCGCCTTGAGGACCTCTTGGCTTCTCTGGGTCCCGCAAGTTTCTCCCTGAACGTTTTGCTCTTTTTTCAAACCGAGGGAACCGCTTGTGGGAGCCTCAGCTTGGTGACAGAGAGAGGCCACTGTCTGGCTCCGAGGAAGGGTTCTATGGGCCTGGACTTCTGGTTCTGCCCCCAGGAGAAGCTAGAGTGCGGCCAACAGCTAACCTTATGGGCTGAGTCCCACCTGCTGGGGTCTGTCTTCCTGGGGGGTGACTCTGGTCTTCGTGGGCCCCTTGCTTCTCACTCCAGGTGCAGCGGCCAGACGCTGCATTCGGCCTCCCGTTAGCAGCAATGCCAACACAGTAGTGGCAGATGCTGTCTGGTCTCTCCTGGGTCAGGCATCGAGCTCACCACTCTTGCCATTGTCCCTTTCCATCCTTCCCACTCTGCTCTGAGGCCACCGTGACCCAGCTTTGCAGGTGAGGAAATCAAGACAGATCAGATGCCGGCCCAGGGTCCTACAGCTGCTGGTGGACTGAGCCAGGATGAGAATCCGAGTCTGGGTCGCACATCCACACCCCACGTTCTCACACGCCAGATTTGGGGGGCTAGCTCCTTCCCCAGCGCTAGCTTTCATCCTGAGACTGCATCACCGGGCTTGGTGCGTTCCGGACGGTGGGGAAACGTTTGCGGGGCTTGGTTGTTACAAGAGAAGGGGATTGTTTTGTGTGCCCCCTCCCCCCCCCAGCCCTCCCCTTTTATTACCTTTACGCTGGGTAAAAACTTGGTGTCTGTGTCCTCGAATGTTCCTGTATGTAATGTGATTCTTTCTTAAGATGTAACTTCCCCAGCGTTCTCCAGATCGGGTGACCCTTTCCCAAAGGTGGCGGGAGTCTATTGGGGTGGCGTGGGCTTTGGATGGGTCAAGTGGGTGTGATGGGTCGTGGGGAGGTGGGCATCGAGTCGGAAGTTGTCATACTGCCACATTGTTTTTTGTACCCGGAGTAAAGCATATTTTGCACTTGTTACTGAACCATTGTGCAGATGAGAAATCTGCCTGTGGGATCTGTGCTTGGGTCAGAATGCAAATAAAACTCATTTGTAAGAAACCCCTGTGGCTCAGGCCTGCAGTCTCTTTCTCTCTTTTAAAATTGTGGTCAGGGGCGCCTGGGTGGCGCAGTCGGTTAAGCGTCCGACTTCAGCCAGGTCACAATCTCGCGGTCCGTGAGTTCGAGCCCCGTGTCGGGCTCTGGGCTGATAGCTCAGAGCCTGGAGCCTGTTTCCGATTCTGTGTCTCCCTCTCTCTCTGCCCCTCCCCCGTTCATGCTCTGTCTCTCTCTGTCCCAAAAATAAATAAATGTTGAAAAAAAAAAATTAAAAAAAAAAAAATTGTGGTCAAATGCAGAATAGCACGAAATTTGCCATCTTAACCATGTTGAAGTGCACAGGTCAGTAGCATCAAGTACGACCGTCCCGCCCCCACCTTCCAACTCCAAGGACCGTTTCGTCTTCCTCAGTTGAAACCGTACCCTTTCCCCCACACAGCGCCCTGTAACCACTGTTCCACTTTGCCCCTATGACTGTGACTGTTCCAGGTACTGCACGCGAGTAGAATCATATAGATAGTATTGATTTGTCCCTTGTGACTGGCTTATTTCACTCCTGCATGGTATCTTCAAGGTCCATCCACATTGCAGCACGAGACAGGTTTCCTTTTTTTTTTTTAATTATTTTTAAAATTTTTAGTTTTGAATGTTTATTTTTGAGACAGAGACCGAGAGCACGAGCAGGGGAGGGGCAGAGAGAGAGGGAGACACAGACTCCGAAGCAGGCTCCAGGCTCCAAGCTGTCGGCACAGAGCCCGACGCGGGGCTCGAACTCAAGAACTGGAGATCATGACCCGAGCCGAAGTCGGACGCTCAACCGACTGAGCCCCCCAGGCGCCCCTAAACAGGCTTCCCTTTTTTAAGGGTGGATAGTACTCCGCCATATGTACACGCCACATTGTGTTGATCCCTTCATCCGTCCGTGGGCACCTGGGCTGCTGCCACCTGTTGGCCGTTTGTGAATCATGCCACTGTGGACACAGGCAGGCAGGTGTCTGTTTGAGTCTCCGCCTCCGCTTCTGGATAGACACCAGAGGTGGATTTGCCGGTCTTGTGGTCCTACTGTGCCCACGGTGGCTCCACACTTTATATTCCCGCCTGCAGCAAACGGGGGTTCTCATTTCTCCACGCCGGGCCAACACCTCTCCCAAGCTCACCTGTCCCCTGGGGCTCTATGCAATCGTGTACATGTGCTGTGTCCTTAACCCCCCACTGCCCCGGGGCTGCTGCCCGTCGGAGCCTCCTGCCTCCCAAACCCAGGGGTCACCGTTCCGCTCCCCGCCACACTCCGGTAAGGTCCCCTTCTCCCGGCTTCTCTGTGCACAGGGTGTGTATGGCGGGGGGCTGATGGTGGCGTGGAACCGTGGGGTTACATGATGGAGAGCAAGCTCCTCAACCTCCCCAAACCGATCTTCTCATCTGTGACCCGGAAATGTCACTTGCCTTGAGACCATGCGTGGGGAGCCGTGAGAATGAGCTGGGCCACACAGAAGAAGGTTCCCAACAGAACCCAGGAGCAGCTTCCCGGGGTGGGGGGGAGGGGGAAACAGTTGGGTGTTTTCCAGGATCCAAAGGAGAATGACATCATGGAGGGCTGGAGTAGAAATAGATGGGGACTGGTCAGAAAACGTCCTGCGGCACAGCCTGTGGCCCAGCTGCCTTCCCACGCAGAACCACGCCGGAAGCTGGTCTGCTTCCAGCAAACATTCTGATGGCCGTGCAGTAGGCATGAAGCTTCCAGGATGAGTCCCGCTAGAAGCTCCATTTTCAGGCATCGGGGTGAGCCACTGTGGTCCTCAAACAGCATCAGAATCACCCAGAGGGCTTGTTTAACAGACTGTTGGGCCCCACGCCCACCTCTGAAACCTAGTGGAGGTTTGAGCTGGGGTCTGAGAATGTGCGTGTCTAACTGGCTCCCAGAAGCGGGCTGTTGGCGGGCAGAGGGCTGTGCTTGGAGAACCACGGCCTGGAGGAACTTGCTCTCTTGAAGAAACATCCAGGAGGGGAAATGAGTCATTCTAGATGCAGACCCAGGTGTGAGCTAAGGATGGGTGGTGGGGTCAGGGGGACTGGGGAAGGTTAGGGTCAGCTGATGGGAAGGTCGTCTAGAGCCTTGAGGGGTGCCGTCAGTCAGCCTTGGGACCCTCCCGTCCTACCGTAAAGGAAGCTAATTTTGGTCCTGCAACCTGTTGATTTGGCCTTCAGGGGAGGCAGCGGGGCCTCCCGGGTGCAGGCTGCTGTCTCCCCGACCCTACTGTGCGCACTGGGCCAGGCACGGCGGCCACGCCCAGCAGCCTTGAGCCGGAGGTCCTGAGCTGCGGCTGCCCCCACGTCCTTGACTGTGGCAGCCCACATGGGAGACCAGACGAAGCCAGCAGTGGGGGTGGGGGCGCCCGGTGTCTGGGCCTCTGTCCTGCAGGCTGGAGATTCCACCGGGAGTGTGTCACAACAGGGTAGGCTGTAGGAGACTGACTCCCGAGGACCGAACTTCCAGGAGCCCGAGGGAGTCAGCCAAGGGCCCGTAACACAGAATCCCCAGGGGGGTGTGTGGACATATTCCCCCAGCGGAGGACGGCGGTGGAGAGTTGGCTTTGCCTCTGCCTCCTTCGGTGGCCAGAGCAGTTTACACTTCCCAAAGCACCTCTGTCCTCGGTCCTCAGCAGGGAAGGGCAGTTACTGGGGCTTCTGTGCTGTGGGCGCCGGCATGGAGGCCAGGGGAGAGTCCTCGGACTTGCCAGGGACACTCGGCCCGTCTGGGTAGAGCCGGGACTAGATACTCCCCAGTGTAAGCCCCGGGGCCACACGTGCTTTCCAGGGAAAGCGGTGGCCCCGTGCCTCCCCGCCCCAGCCCCTCATCCCTTTACTCCAGGGAAGGGAGCCTGGTGGCTAGGAGGTTTCCAGAGCTCAGCTGGGTTGTATATTAACCTGCCTTGATTGGGTGGATCAATATTTAAACTCAATTACAAGGGAAAGGGGTTATCTGGAGGAGCTTATCTAGCAGAAGGCGGCTATTGGAATATCTGATCATCATAGAGGCTGATCTGGAGTGGGGCGGGGGCTGGGCCTCAAACACGTCCAGAGTGGAAGAAGGTGGATGGAGGGAAACCAGCCAACTTCCTGCCCTTCCTTCCTTCCTTCCTTCCTTCCTTCCTTCCTTCCTTCCTTCCTTCCTCTCTCCCTCCGTCCCTTCCTCCTTCCCTCCCCCCTTCTCCTCCCCTTCCCTCCTTCCTTCCTTCCCTCCCTCTCTTCCTTCCTCCCTTCCTTCCTTCCCTCCTTCCTTCCTTCCTTCCCTCCCTCCTTCCCTCCCCCTACCTCTCCTTTGCTCCCTCCCCACTCCCTTCATTCCTTCTGCGGACACAGCTCTTTCCTGGCTCCAACAGGTCACAGAGCTCACCAGCCCTGCTCATCCTCTGAGCTCCCATAACCAAGTAACCAAGAGGCTGAACTGTTCGTTTGTCAGTCCGCCCCTGTCACTGAGCAGAACTCCTGGAGGACAGAGGTGGGTCTGCCTGACCGTCGCCACTCTGAAGTCCAGCCTGGGCCCTGGCCCGGAGAAGCCACTCCAGCTGTGTTTGTTGGGTGAGTAAATGATAGGGGATTGGCCAGCGAGGGAGTGGGAGCGGAGGCGCTCGTGAGAGAGTGCCTGTACCAGGCAGGGAGCCAGCGGCTGTGCCTTCTTACCAGGACTTCAGATTAGTTTGTTAGCTCAGCGCCCTGAGAACAGGGCTACGGTGGCAGGGGACAGGGGACAGGCGAATTTGGGTGGGAGAGTAGGGAACCGGGCAAAGTACGGAGTGTGTGGCAAAGGGACCCTGGGTGCGTGAACATGGCCAGGGCCTGGCAGGGGCCCTCCCATTGGGTACCTGCCACGTGCCAGAGGGCTCGCAGGCTGCTGAATACACAGGATCCAGAATACACTGCTATGGAGAGGTGTGCGTGTGTGTGTGTGTGTGTGTGTGCGCGCGCGCGCGCGCGTGTGTGTTCCTTATGACACTCCTTACCTGCCTGAAAGCTGAGGCTCCCGAAGAATCCAGCCACCACAGGACGCAGTCTACGTGCCCTGGGGGCACACAGCCCTCAGAGATGAGGTTTTGGGGTGATGGTGGGGGGTCCGCAGCCGAAGACCAAGAAAGGATTCTTGAAGACGTCTCTGGTGAAAAAAAGGTGATCTTATTAAAGCGCAGGCACAGGACCCGTGGGCAGAAAGAGCTGCGCTGGGATATGTGTGTGGTTGGTTTTATGCTATGAAGTTGGGGAGGTAGAGTCAAGTGGGAAATCTCCAGAAGGACGTGGATATCCTAAGGAGGACTCCAAAGATACCTGAGGCCTTGCTATGGTCAAGCCAAGGTTGTTTCCCCTCTAGTAAGGCATTAACATTAGGACAGCAGGGGGTTCCTGGAGAAATGTCACAGTCTGTATTTGCCTCAAGTATCTGTCAATGGGCTGCAGGTTATGAAGAAATTTAATTTTCCCTGCGACTCCCTTCTTGCTCTTGGTCCCCACATCACTATTGAGGGGTGATGTTGGGGCTCCAGGAAACTGAGTCTATAGGTTTCTGGAGATTAGGCTGTGGATAAGATTGCCTTTTTCTTGTCATTAACCAGGACATTTGTAAACTGATGGAGACCGTGTCCTGTATGACTGTGATCTCTATCAGTTGGTCATTTGTTTTCTTTCCTCTCCTTTGTCCTTGGGCAGCCAGGAGAACCTGAGGAATATCACACATATCCCACCTGGCTGGTTGGGGGAAGGGGAGGTGCGCTAGCTTCCACGTTGTCCTCAGCCGGCCCCACGCTCCCTCATCATCCGGAGTCTGTAGATACCAATGCACCCAACAGCCCTATTCCGGGTCAGCCCTCACTGACCGTACTGTACGAAGGAGGAAACTGAGGCCAGGAGAGGTTCATTTCCTTTGCCCAAGAAAGAATCTGAATCCAGATTTTTTTTTAAAGTTTGCTTATTTATTTATTGCGAGCAAGCAGGGGAGGGGCAGAGTGGGAGGAAGAGAGAGAGAATCTCAAGCAGTCTCCGTGCTGTCGATGCAGAGCGCAATTTGGGATTCGACGCAGGCTCAATCTCACCAACTGCGAGATCACGACCCGAGTCAAAAGCGGGAGTCAGACGCTCAACTGACAGACCCGCCCAGGAGCCCCTGAACCCAGATGTTTTGACTCAAGTCAGCGTTCAACTACTACTGGATTCTGCCTTAGTGGAGACATAGGCTCACAAAAATAGGTTGAGGGATGCCTGGGTGGCTCAGTCGGTTTAGCGTCCGACTCTTGACTTCAGTTCAAGTCATCATCTCAGGGTTTGTGGGATCGAGCCCCACGTCGGGCTCTGTGCTGACAGTGTGGAGCTTGCTTGAGATTGTCTCTCTCCCTCTGCCCCTCCCCTGCTCACGAACACACACTCTCTCTCAAAATAAGTAAATAAACATTAAAAAAAGACAGGTTGAAGTGGGCTGCATCAACATTCATTCATTCACTCATTTTGTTTTCTTAGCCAGCAATCTGAGCCCATGGTACCATGTACCAGGCACTCTGTTGGATGGGGTGGAGCAGGGGACGCCCCCCTCTGCTACCATGTGCAGTCAGAGGGGAGATGTGGTCACTGAGAGGAGCCCCATGTCCCCCAGACCCTCTTACAGCCTCTACTCGCCTCCCCAACCCGAGAGCGTTCTGCGGTGCCTTTAAGGAAAAAAAGCCATTGTTGTTGGAAAGCTGAAATCCGCCTGCAGGTTCCCAATGTCCCATCAAGGGTGTTTGTGTACAAAACAGGGGCCGGGTGTGGCCGGTGGCACACAGGGCCCACTGTGAGGCAGGAACGAGGCACCCGGCTTGCTTCAGTCCCAACTGTCTCTGGCACAGAAGACGCGGTGGGGAGGACACTGCCCCGGCCTGATGGCTACGGCACCGTGGGGCCCAATCCCAGCCAGACCATGGGGAACAAGGCCCTCGAGGCACTGCTGTGGGCAACCCTGGACATGGCCCATGCCAGTGGTCTGCAAACGGTCCCCCCAAAGCCTTCATTAAAGGAAATAGTATGTGGCAATGTGTCCCAAACTAAGAGCTGCCCTGCAGGTGGCTGGGGGCCACAGACTATGATGGGGGCTCTGAGGAAGCCCAGGTGTAAGGTGCCGAGTGTGAAAATCTCAGAGCATGTCTAGCCTCTTTGCTGCTGCTGCTGGGGAACTTGAGGCCCACAACAAGAAAGCGACATGCCGAGGTCCCCTGGTGATCCGGTGGCTCATCCAGACTGGGAAGGAACCCAGGTGCCCATGTTACCCCGGCCAGGGCTCTGCCCTTAAATTCAGGCCCTTTCCCCAGGCATATTGGGGTTGGGAGAGTCTCTGTTACAGACATTTGTCACCACTACTTGCTGAATGCACGCACCATGGTTCAGGTACCTCACTGGGCACATTGTGGACACTGGCCATTTAACGCCGGCAGCACCCGTGAGTGAGGGTTATTGTCCTTGTTCTCCAAGGACAGACCTCAGGCTGACATGTCGACACGCTGTGGCTAGATGCTCAGCCAGAAAGTGTGGGCCGATGCCCCAAACGGAGGGTTCCTGGCTGCATAGCCGGGGCTTCTGCTTTTTTACACCATCTCTCCCATCAGGGACACGGCCCGTGCTCAAGACCAGTGGCCTGACTAGCTGTGCGGTGACCATTGAGGGATTTGAGCAGAAAGTGCTCGAGTGAAACTAGTTTTCACTGTGGGGGGCCCGTGTTGCGGGTCTCCAGTTGAAGGAAAATGACCCAAGCCTGTCCCCTCCAGCCTGTCCTCTTTGGGATCCAGCGGTGACACAGGACCAAGAGGGACATTTGGGGATCTGAGGGTAAATTTTGTTTCTCTAAGTCAGTGGGATCTTGATCCATGGGTGAAATTGTAAAAAGACTCAACAATACAGTTACGGAGCATTCACGTTTAAGTGAGTATGTCAAATTTATTTTATTTTATTCTATTTTATTTATTATTGTTTGTTTGTTTGTATGTTTCTTTATTCATTCTTGCTCCTGTCCTCTGTATTCTGTTTATAATTAAAAAAAAATTTTTTTTAACATTTATTCATTTTTTTTTTTTAATTTTTTTCAACGTTTATTTATTTTTGCGACAGAGAGAGACAGAGCATGAACAGGGGAGGGGCAGAGAGAGAGGGAGACACAGAATCGGAAACAGGCTCCAGGCTCTGAGCCATCAGCCCAGAGCCCGACGCGGGGCTCGAACTCACGGACCGCGAGATCGTGACCTGGCTGAAGTCGGACGCTTAACCGACTGCGCCACCCAGGCGCCCCCATTTATTCATTTTTTTGAGAGACAGAGACAGAGTGCGAGTGGGGGAGAGACAGAGGGAGAGAGGGAGACACAGGATCCAAAGCAGGATCCAGGCTCTGAGCTGTCAGCACAGAGCCTCACGTGGAACTCGAACCCATGAACCACAAGATCATGACCTGAGCTGAAGTCGGAAGGTAAACCGACTGAGCCACCCAGGTGCTCCTGTTCTCTGTATTTTAAAGTTGATTTCTACCTGGGCAGGATTCTCAACACTTGGACTTCAAAGGGGCATCATGGCCAGGACAGACCTGGGGGTCATGGTTAGGCCAGGGAGCAGGGACATAGCCATCCCCAGGGTAGCTGGCCTCTAAATTAGGAGGTGCCTTGGCCTTGACAAGGTGGCCTAGAAGGGAAAGGAGGCCACCTGGGGGAAGCCTGAGAGATTCAAGGGTCCCACCCCACATGCCACCAGCCACCTCCTGCCCACAATTCCTGGTGTGCCGGCCTTGTCTGGGAGATGTCGCCTTCTGTCTTTCTTTCTAACACTGGTGCATGTGCTCACAGAGAGATGCCCTTTCTGATCCTGCTGGGTTGGTTTGAAAAGGCAAAGCTTGCAGAGCACGAAGAGTTTTGTAACGTTTTTAGTGGACACCCTTGCACTCTGAGGTAGGGGAATCCAGAGGGCATAGGCAGAATCCGGAGGCCCCTAGGAGGCTGCTGCTAGTTCAGGACTTGGGACAGCTGCTCGGGTCCAGGGCTCCCCCGAGAGCAGCAGACCTTTTCCTCCCATTTTCCTTAAGCCCAGGGAAAGGGTCAGGGGCCAAGAGCACTTTTGCAGAGAACGTGGCCCAAGCGAGATGCTATGGTACCATCTTGTAGCATCACGCTTTTGCACATAAGGGGGGAAAAGGTTCCTCTTACAGGTGGTTGCTTTATTTTTATTCTCCCCCCCCCCCCTTTTTTTTAGAGAGAGAGAGTGAGCAAGGTACAGGGACAGAGGGGGAGAGAGAGAGAAAGAGAATCTTAAACAGCCTCCACACTCAGTGCAGAGCCGAATGCAGGGCTTGATCCCATGACCCTGGGATCATGACCCGACAGAAAACCAAGAGAGTTGGACCCTCAACTGACTGAGCCCCCCAGGCACCCCACAAGTGATTGCTTTATAAGTAACATGGTCTATGTAATATGAGATTGGGATGTTCACAGCTTGTAAGAAGCGATGTTTACCGTGTGCCTATTTTTACCCAGAATTGCCATCCGTAATTCTGCAAACCATCCTGCAAAGTGAATACTAATTATCACTATTTTTACGTAGGAGAAGATGAATCTCGGTGAAACTACGTACCTCGTTCAAAACTCAACTGGAAACAGTGGAGCCTGGATGCAAACCCAGGTGTGGAAATCTTCAGTTGGGTGGCACTCTCTTGTGCCAGGCCAGTGCACGGGTCGTGCCTCAGCCCGTTTACAACATTTCAGATGGGTCGCCCAGGCGCGGGAGGCTAGGTGGCTTGCCATGGGGACGCGGTGGGGCTGGGACTGGAAGCCAGCCAGCCTGGCTCAAGAGTGACGTTTAACCGGAGCTCTAGATGCGCACGTCGGTAAAGAGCTTTCAGTAACCGGCACGTGACCGCACCCCTGCGTCTCAGACATGACAGTGAATGGAAGAAACCAGAAAGAAAGCCTGCTGCCTGACTTCGTGGCGTCACAAAGCAGGGACACCTAAGCAGTGTTTCGGGACGGTTAGGTGGTAACATTGCATAGAGAGGAAGGCAAGGAGGTGATTGCCCTGAGTTCAGAGTAACTCTGGGGTGGGGGCAGGGAAGGGCAGTGGGAGAGGATTCAAGTTTGGGGCTGGTTCTGAGGGACCAGAGCGCTCCATTTCCTGCCCCGGGCTGTGACTTGATGAGCAGGGTTCGCTTTGTGGTAAGTCCTTGAGCTGTGTGTTCCGTGCCCTTCTCTGTGTGCATATTACACTTCACAATAAAACAGGTGTGAAAGAGAGAGTAAACGAATCATGTCACCCTGCGAAAGGGCTCTCTCCACCCCCCGCAACTGCTGGGAGAGCCGCCAGCCGCGGGGGACAGGGCGTGTGGATCTGGAGACCCTTCCGCCTCTCCTCTGCACACCCGTGTTGGCAGTGCTTGGTTTCGGGTCCGTGTTCCTACCACTTGCCCGTCACCAGCCCACACCCTGGCAGCGTCCCCTGTTCTTCCCCATCTAAGCCGCTCAGGCAGACAGCTTTGAAAAGAGAGGAGGCTTCTCGATGGGTGGGAACAGAAGCCACCCTTTGGCTTCCCCGGCCACCCGCTGGCACGGGAGCTCTGTGCAGGGCCTGAATGGGGGGGGGGGGGCGGGTGGGCAGCCGCACCTGGCCAGCTGGAAGGGCTCGGGCAGACCTGGCCCTGACTTTGCCCCCGGGCCTTGGCTTCTGAGTCCGTAGAATAAAAAGAATCACACCCACCCCCCAGGGTGGTTGCCTGGTTTCACTGAGACGCCATCGGAAAAGCACGCGGCGGCATGCTTGCGTGGACAGGGCCCCACGGCGTGGCTCCCTTGCGCAGGACTGCTTTTCCTTTCTGCAGGCCTCCCGAGTGTCCAAACCCCAACTTCACTCTGGGCTTAACCTCTCCAGTCCCCTCGCTGGCTGCAGGGAGGACTCCTGACGGCCTCCAAACCCAGGCGGGGCACCCACTGCGCCGAGAGCCCCTGAAGCACAGGGAGTGGTCTCATTCAGCCCCACGTTCCAGGTGCTCCCGCAACAACCCAGGGCCTGGACACAGCAGGAGAATGGCCCATGGATCTCTCTCCACAGTGAAGCCCTGACACCCAGAAGCCCCAGCCGGTGAAGGCAGCTGACCAGCTATCCAGAGCAATCCCCCCCGCTCATTTTGACCCCTCTGGTTCTGCAGATTAATCTGGATCCCTCTCACTTCTAACAGTATCCCGGTTGCTGAGGTCAAATAGAATGCCAGTCAATCAAGCGCTCCTTTAAAGGCATCGGGGGAACCCACCATTTAAGGGAAACCGCTGAGCGACGCCTGGGTGGCTGAGTCGGTTAAGCGTCTGACTTCCGCTCGGGTCATGATCTCACGGTTGTTCGTGAATTCGAGCCCCGCATCCGGCTCTCCGCTCTCAGTGCGGAGCCTGCTTTGGATCCTCTGTCTCCCTCTCTCTCTCTGCCCCTCCCCCAGCTCGCACGTGTGTGCACTCTTTCTCTCAGACATAAATAAACTTAAAAAGAGGGGAAAGCCTATGATGGGTAAGCTCTTCGGGAGAGTGAAGGGAGTCTTTCGTAATGTAGCAAAGCCCACCTAATTTTTTTTCCTTATATACGTTCAGAGTTTGGACTTTGGAAGGTCTGGTTCCCGGGGAAGCAGATTCTGGGACAGTGATTCCCATGCAGGACATTTAATAGGAATGTTCTTGAGGTCAACCCTGGAAAGCGGGACGGGAGAGGCTGGGCTGCCTGTAGTCTCAGTGGGGGCCTCCGCAGGCACATTTGAGTTGTCTCCCCATGGGGTGAGGGGGCCAGGCCTTTATATACCCTGCCAGTCAGTCACTTGAAGGAGGGGCAGGAGGGGTGTGACTTGGAAGGCGGCAGTCCTCACAGGGACGGGGGATGGCACCCCCACCCAGCAGCCTGAGGACAGAGTCTTCCTTCCTGAAGGGGAACCTGGGGGCTCGTCAGTACCCACCACACCCCGTCACGTGCAACTTTTGCAAAGAAACATCAGGGCACTGCTGTTTCTTGAGGGCCTACTGTGTGCCAGGCCCTGTGCTTCATTCTCTCAGAAAACTCTCACAAAGGCTTTACGAGGTGGGTATTACACCCATTTTCCGGATGAGAAAACAGAGGAGAAAAAAAAGGTCAGTTATCAGGAGAGTGTCAGGACTTCACTCCCCACCCTCCTGCTGGCCAGTTCCCTGCCTCCCACATTCTCCTGGCTTGCCCGGTGATGGGCTGTAGGTTTGCAGACCTTGTCCAGAGACCGCGTCCTCACAGGGCCATGCACCTGCCTCCCCACCTTGCCCAGCAGCACTCAGGCGTGGTCCTGGCGAACGAGAAGCCGGGCCTGGGGTGAGACCCTGAGAGGCCGACCACCAGGGTCCAGGGCCCAGCAAGAGGTCCAGGGCAGAGCCAAGGCAAGGCTGATACAACCCGGGGTCAGATGGATGGAATTAGTCTCCCCTGGAAACCGCCCCATGCAAGTGCCAGTTTGCAGACTGGGGGTGATGGGCATACTCGTAAGGACATCCATGCAACAGACACAGGGCCCTTAAACTGTGACAGAAGCATGCTTGGCACTTGGCGGGGGGCAGGAAAAGTGAGGCATCATCCCTCAGAGGGCTCCTGGAGTAGTGGAAGAAAGTGATGGAAAATAGCCAACCAAAGAACCACTGCAGTAAATCCCCCGGAAATGAAAATGGCTCTCATCTGTCACAAGGCTCCGTGTGCCTGGCGCCGGGCTAGGTACTGGGAGTCAACATGGCTCATGCTCATTTTGGAGACCCTGCAAAGCAGATATCCTCAGGCCCGCTTTTGCTGAGGAGGCGACCAAGTTCTAGGGGTCATTCGAGGCCACCAAACAGGGAGCGTCAGAATTGGAACAGAGGTCTGACTCCCTTTCCTTCGTCCCAGCTTTGAACCCTAATCCCTGCATGATGATCCGATGAAGGGACTTAGGCCAGCATCGGGTGGTCCACTTGAGGAAAGTACCATGCTTATAGCTGACCTTGGCTGTGATCCTGGGGCAGACCAGAGATCTTGTGTTTCGTGGTGGTGACAGTGGGGTGACTGGGGGAAGAAGACAGTGCTGCAGGGTGTGGAGTGGTCACGGGGCTGTGCCACTAAGACCCCCTCTGGCCTTTAACCAAGGCTGCTTCCTCTTCATGGGGGCTGGGGCGTCAAATCGCACCGGTGGCCGAAGGCCCGTGTGACTTCCCTCCTGACAAGGGTGTGGTGCCTTTAACAGGAGGCTGGGGAGGCTCCCTGGTGGCCTCTTGAGGGGAGGATCAGGCCCAGTGTCCCTGCTGAGGGCCGTTATCCCGCCACCACCGGCTGGGGCCAGATCCCACCGAGGAGTCATTTTCTCTTGGCCCCTGGGGCAAGCGGACCGTTTCCCTGTGACACCTTCTGATGGACAGTTCTCCTGTTACACACCGTCTGTCCGTGTCTTCCTCCTCCTTCAAGGGCCACTCCGAGTCCCCCCTCTCTCATGAGGTGCTCTTTGAAACGCTGGTCTAGCGTCCCTGTCTCTAAACTTCGCGCCCTGTCTTAGGATTGGCTAAGTCCTTCGATGGCGAGGAGCAGAGAAGCGCTCAGGGCGGCTCCAGAAGCGTGGGCAAAAGTGGGCTTTTCGTGGGCTTGCAGAGAGGGATGGGACCTCCCTGCCAGGGGCTGTCCTGGGTCCAGGAAACACCTGCTCCTGTCTCCGTGGTGACCTTCCAGGACAACTTGGAGCCAGGGGCAAGAAAAGGGTCAGAAAAGGGTCTGCCTGGACTCTTTTACATCCCAAATCTGCCCACTTGCTCCCAGGCGAATGTTTCCGCTAGGCACGATGGGCACAGCACCGAAGACCCACAAAGATGTTTTAATTTTTATTTTATTTATTTATTTATTTATTTATTTTTAATTTAATTTAAAAATTTTTTTTTTTCAACATTTATTTATTTTTGGGACAGAGAGAGACAGAGCATGAACGGGGGAGGGGCAGAGAGAGAGGGAGACACAGAATTTGAAACAGGCTCCAGGCTCCGAGCCATCAGCCCAGAGCCCGACGCGGGGCTCGAACTCACGGACCGCGAGATCGTGACCTGGCTGAAGTCGGACACTTAACCGACTGCGCCACCCAGGCGCCCCTAATTTTTTAGTTTTTAAAATTTACGTCCAAATTAGTTAGCATATAGTGCAACAACGATTTCAGGAGTAGATTCCTTAGTGCCCTTTCCCCATTTAGCCCATCCCCCCTCCCACACCCCCTCCAGTAAGCCTCTGTTTGTTCTCCACATTTATGAGTCTCTTCTCTTTTGCCCCCCTCCATGTCTTTATATTATTTCTGTTTCCTTCCCTTATGTTCATCTGTTTTGTCTCTTCAAGTCCTCCTATGAGTGAAGTCATATGATTTTTGTCTTTCTCTGACTGACTAATTTCCCTTAGCATAATACCTTCCAGTTCCATCCACATGGCAAGGTTTCATTCTTTTTTGATTGCCGAGTAATACTCCCTTATATATATATACCATATCTTCTTTTCCATTCATCCATCGATGGACATTGGGGCTCTTTCCATACTTTGGCTACTGTTGATAGTGCTGCTATAAACATGGGGGTGCACGCGTCCCTTCGAAACAGCACACCTGTATCCCGTGGATAAATGCCTAGTAGTGCAATTGTTGGGTCGTAGGGTAGTTCTATTTTTAGTTTTTTGAGGAAGCTCCATACTGTTTTCCAGAGTGGCTGCACCAGCTTGCTTTCCTATCTTATTTTTATTTTTATTAATTTAATTTAAATGTTTTTTTTTTTTTTTGAGAGAGAGAGAGACAAAGAGCACAAGCAGGAGAGGGGCAGAGGGAGAGGTAGAGAGAGAATCTTAAGTACGCTCCTTGCTGTCAGCACAGAGCCCAATGAGGGACTTGATCTCAAAAACCGTGAGATCATGACCTGAGGCTAAATAAAGCGTCGGATGCTCGACTGAGCCACCCAGGAGCTTATCATTTCAATTTCTTCTGGAATCAACAAGAAAACATGAATATAATAATAATGAATATATAATGTATATTTATCTTTGTACCAAGTAGTCCTAAAATGTAATTAAAAATTTATTTAATGGAGGGAGGGGCCCGTAAGAGCCGTGATGTGGCCTTGACCAACAGCATCATCTTGCCCTGGGTTGCTGCAGTCCCCTCCTGACGGGTGTCCCTGCTCCCACCCTCCACTACAGTTCATCCTCCGTGAAGCAGCCAGAATGATCCTTCTAAAACCGTGAGTCCGATCGCGTTACTGAAACCCTCCTAGGACTCCAGGTCTGGTGTCTCTAACGTCAGCATCTTTCCCGTCCTCCCCTTTTTCCGGTGCCCGCCTCATGGCCTTCTTGGGCTGTTTCTGGAATGCTGTTTGGCCTCAGGGCTTTGCACTTGCTGTTCCCACCTGGGAAGATCTTCCTCCCAGTATCTACACAGCTCTGCCCTATTCCCTCAGGGCCCGCAGGCAGGGCTCGTGGGAATAGTGCCCCCTGCAGGCCACCGAGCAGAGAGGGCTTCCCCCATGACTTCGCGCAGGAATACACCGCCCCCTTCCAATCCCTCACTCCTTCTGTCCTCTGCTTCACCATACCAAAGAAGGCCAGATACACTGTAGACCCTGCAGTTGTACGGGGTTGACTGTCCCCTGCAGCAGGACATGGGCAGGCGGAGGGCATGAACTGTGCTTCGCCCACTGCTGTATCGCCTGTATGTGAGGTAGAGCCCAGATGGGCACGTGCTCCGTGAAGAACAAGGACTGAGCGACAGGGTGACAAGCCTGGGCTTCTCCGAGTGTCTCTGACACTCCATCTCTCCACTGGTCAACCTCCCATGTCACATACACCTGCTGCGACACTATCTTACAGAGACGCTGAGAGCCCTGCCCGACATCCTACCTTTAGCCCCTGGCCCCCAGCTGCCTGGCCTTTTACTCTAGCTTGTTCCCTTCTGGCTTCCCTGGAGGGACATTAAGGTCTTGGAGAGCTTGGCCCCAGGCTCGTGGGAGTCAGCCGCCAGTGGGTCAGTGGCAGGGGAGGGGTGGCCTGGAGGTTCAGGACCTGGCTCACCCCTACCAGCGGGGCTCACACTCTCCTCTCCTTTTCCTGCACGATTGTGAGCTCTGAAGACCGATATGTCCCATCCTGCTCCAGTAATTTTCAGGGCCCTGAGCCTAGTGCCTGCGACACGCACATCATTTGGATCACAGGTGTGAGTTAGTCACTGCCCCTGTCTCCCAGGCGCTCACCTGTCTGATATGGGAAACAGACGGTCACAGTGAAGTATGACAGGGAACACGAAGAGGTAGAGAAAGGACTGGGGTTGGGTCCCGGGGCACCCAGAAACAGTCGGGGCTGTTTTCTGCAGATGAGGTTTAAAGCTACTGGGTTTTTAACTTAGTTTTTGCATTTTATTTATTTATTTATTTATTTATTATTATTAAAAAAAATTTTTTTTTAACATTTATTTATTTTTGAGACAGAGAGAGACACAGTGTGAACGGGGGAGGGTCAGAGAGAGAGGGAGACACAGAATCGGAAGCAGGCTCCAGGCTCTGAGCCATCAGCCCAGAGCCCGACGCGGGGCTCGAACTCGCGGACCGCGAGATCGTGACCTGAGCTGAAGTCGGACGCTCAACCGACTGCGCCACCCAGGCGCCCCGATTTATTATTATTTTTAATGTTTATTTTTATTTTTGAGAGAGAGAGAGAGAGACCACGAGCGAGGGAGGGCCAGAGAGAGGGGGACAGAGGATCCCAAGTGGGGTTCAGACATGGGGTTCAGACTCACAAACTGTGAGATTGTGGCCTGAGCCGAAGTTGCTTGCTTAACTTGCTTAACTGACTGACCCAGGGGCCCTTATTTCTGCGTTTTTAAAGAAACAATTTTAGACCTACAGAAAAGTTGCACAATTAGTACAGTGCTTAATATCCTTCCCTCATATTCCTTAAAATAGTAATATTTTACTTTTGCTTTCTCTCCCTCTCCGTTCCCCCATATCTGTCACCTATCATCTATCTGTCTATCATCTACCTCTCTCTCTCTCTCTCTCAAATTTTGTCTAAAATGCTTCCGAATAAGTTGCAGATATGATGCCCTTTCACTTCTAATACTCCAGTACGTATTTCCTAAAAGCAAGGGCGTTCTTTGACATAACCGCGGTACAAAGATCAACATTAAGCAATTGCGACAGCAATGCGGGCGGCCGTGGCCGTGGCCGTGGACCTGGGCCGTGTGTAGAGAAGTGTTTGCGGCGCTTCTGTGCTGAGCCCCGGGGAGGGCTGGTGGAGACCAAACTTTAGAACAGGAAGCCCGAGGGATCCCTCGTGCAGGCCCGGGAATCAGGTGAGGGTGGGTTGAACTTGACCCGAGAAGCACCAGGGACCCCTGCAGATTTGGGCTCCACGTGCCCTCTAGTCGGTCTCTCTCGGGTCCTGCGGAGGCGGGGTCCTGGAGCCCATGATCCCAGTCGCCTGAGGCCCTCTGTCCACAGGAGAACCAGGTTGCCCTGTTAGTAAGAAGTTCAGCAAGAATAGAATGTCCTCCAAGAGCCC
Source organism: Herpailurus yagouaroundi (assembly GCF_014898765.1). Lineage (NCBI taxonomy): Eukaryota > Metazoa > Chordata > Mammalia > Carnivora > Felidae > Herpailurus > Herpailurus yagouaroundi. The sequence goes on from NW_024412395.1 coordinate 9,201,434, forward strand.
GGGGACCAGGGAGTGGAAGGACAGGCAAGGAAAGGGAAAAAGTGAGTGAGAGTGCGTGTCTGGCACGAGCTGGGCCTGTTGTGTAACCGCGACAGTGTCTCCCAGTGAGTCATTACCCGGCTCACGCGGCCTGCCTTCCGTGTCACCTCCTCTCTACCTGTCTGGCCGCTGGCCCTGTCCCCTCTCAGCCTGCCATGCTCCCAGCCTGGGCCCACCACTTGGAGTTATTCAGAACCACGTTCGGATCCTACCGGGGCTGACGTGTGAGCCTGGGCGAATGGCTTGACCTCTCCGGGCCTCAGTTTTAAGTCTCCAGAGTGGGAATAGCAGCCCACACCTTGCAGGCTGGGGCGGGAGTGGTGAGCGTTCACTCTTCTGCCCCGGCTGCTGGGTGGGCTCCCGTCTGCCGGGGGTAGCCCCGGGTCTGGCCTACCTGGGCACGCTTGCCAGGGTACACGGTGCCGAGTAGGGGTTGCCTAGACGCTTGTGGAAGCCGTAAGGGACATGAAGCTGCTATAGTGCTTGGCGTGCACGGGAAGTATCGGCCGTCTTACACGAGGGCTTCAACGCGACCACCGTCATGACCCGCGGCACCTGCTCAGGGAGCCCGGTCAGTGCGCGCCCGGCAGGCCAGGCCTCGGCCAGCCTCCCCGCTTGAGTGTGCGCTCTCGTCGGGCGGAGAAGCCCACTGCATGTGGAGTGACGGAGGCTGAGGAGGGGAGAGGCAGGAGCTGGGAACTGAAGGAGCTGGTAGACAGGAGCACAGAGGCCCTGAGCACCTAGACGTGGGGACCCGAGGTGGTGCTCCGCATGCGGGAGAACGGGGGTGCGTCGGCAGGAGGGGGGGGTCGGCCGCCCTCCCTTCTGCCGGGGCCTTTCCTCTGCCACCCCACCCGGGGTAACCCGACACCGGCCATCCTCCTGCAGGCTTGCACATCACCTGCCTCTTTTGGCTGCTCTAGGAGGTTTGAAGGTGTTGCAAATTGCTCACTGATGTTCTGGAGCCAAATCGTGTCCCTGGCCTGCGGCCCGTCCCCCGGGGCTCGGCGTCGGCTACACTATCCCTGGAAGACAAGCCGCCTCTGAGGGTTTGCAGAGTTGAGGGCTTTGGTTTGGAGGGCTGGGTCGGCGGCATTGTCACCTGCTGGCAGCGGGGAGGTGCGTGCCCCGGGGATCAAGCAGAATCAAGGTCAGAGGACGCAGCTCGGGCCCCTGCCACTCAAAGATGCTTCCGTGATGAGCGGGGTGGAGGTTAAGAGCGTGCGCTCTGGAGTCAGACAGCCTGGGGCCACTCGCTAGCTGTGTCGACCTTGGACAACGGACTTGGCCCTTCTGTGTCTCAGTTTTCTCCTCTGTAAAGTGGGGGAGGTGGGAGTCCGTGCCTCTGAGCAGTCCATGAAGGTCTGGGGAACTGATGCAGGTGAGCTGTTTGGAGCAGTCTGGCAAACATGGAATCTATGACGAGGCTGTAAAAACATCCGCAGCCCTTTCCTGGGGGTGGGGTGAGGCCAGCCTTCCCTCGCCTGCCCCTCCTGCTCGCTGTGACCCGGCCCCTGCTCACTGCCCAGCCTCGCCTCTAACCTCTCCCCTCCCTCCACTGCAGCCACAGAGAGCCACAGGGCCTTCCCTGAGCTCCCTCGGGCCTCCAGGGAACCTCCTCCACCAGGGGCAGCTTTTCCCACAGGCAGGCCACCCCCCCTACCCTTCCCTCCACTTCCCTCACCACCTAGCTTCGGCGTCCCCTCCTCCAGGAAGCCTTCCACTAAACACTGTCACAGGCTAACCTCACCAAAGCCTGAAGGTTCTACAGGGGGCCGCTTGCCCCAGGGGGTTAAGCTGCAGAAGCAGAGCCTGGACGGTGCTTCAGGCCTGGCCAGCTCCAAAGCTGGTGTTGTTCCCTCTAGCGTCCTGCTTCTTGCCGGCAGGGTTTGTAGGGGACGCTGGCACGAGCCTGCCTCAAGATGGAAGGCTTGGTCCCTGACTGCTGGGAACTTCCAGCCTCTCCTGACACTGCCTTTCTCAGGAGAGCTCCCAAGCTGCCTGTGGGACGGGCTGAGGCCCTCCACCGAGACCGCGGCACAGCCTAGCTTCTCCCTCTGCCCACCCCCCGTTGGCTTCCCTCCCCCACCCCATATGGATCCCCAGGGTGCTCCCTAATAAGTCCTGCATGCTGCTTTCTGACCCAGAGTCTGCCTCCAGCAGCCTGGCCTGCCACAGGTTCTTGGTTGTAAGCACCTAACCTGGTTAGAGGGATTAAGGGGCTCCCCAGAGCCCCGAGGGGCCAGGCTGGGGGGCTACACAGCAGGAAACACTACCAGCCTATCCAGGATGCTGTGGGCAAATACTCCCTCACCACTGTGGCTGGGCTCCAGGCCGGACACCAGATCTCTGTTGTGCTGTCCCCAGACTAGTGGGGATGCCGGAGGGACTCAAGGAATGTGTGAAGGGTGGATTTATTCAGTAATGAAAGTTGGGGGGGCGGTGGTTGTGAGGGTGGCTTGGATTAGGGAAAAAGACTTGAAGCCTCCTTTGCAAAACACCATGCCTCCTAGGCCTCACACCAGGGAGAGCCTCTTAGGTCAGCTAATTCCAGAACTCTGGAGGGCAGCCGTCCGGGCTGATTCATCTCTGCCTCCGGGGTCTGGCGCTGGATTGAGGACTGAGGTGCACTCAGTGGGCATCGAGTGAGTAAATGAACGAACAGGCAGTTAGGCCTGTCCCCACTGGAATGTAAACCCAGCGAGGGCAGGGCCACGCCTGCCTTTTTTGTTCGCTGCCTCATCCCGGTGCCCAGCAAGGGACAGACACGCTTGTTGAATGAGTGAGTGAGTGAGTTCTCCAGACCCACAGGTGTCCCCCGTGTTTCAGTGAGTTTGGGAAACGCTCCCTGTGGGATCTTCCTGGGCAAGAGTCATCCCATGCCAGAGCACATTGAGGCTCTGAGAAGGTCCGCAGTGAAGAACCTCTTCCACCTCGCGTTAGCCAACGTTCGCCAAATTTATTCTCCCCCTACTGACAACTCAACGACGCCAGTGCGCCACATCTTGGGACTTGCTGCTTCGATCTGAGAGTCTGAATTAGAGGCCGTCCTACCAGGGAAGTCAGACATCTGCTTGGGGAGAGGAGAGGGGAACGAGCGCCAGCACAGAGACGGGGGTGAGGCCACCCTGCATGGAACTGGGCCGCCCCTTAGGCCGAGGACATCAGCCGGGGAGAGGGTGGCCAGTAGGAGGCTCTGTGGGGCACATTGAGGGTGGAGTGGCAAACTGATGTGAGAAGGACCGGGGACAGGTTTCACCAGACCCCCTTGACCCCAGCGAGATACCCCTCACTTTTCTGAGATGCGGCTCCCCAGCCTCCACCCTCCCTGGCTGCTTTGCCCCATCACCTTGGCTCCCCTGAACACCTGGCCGTGCCTTCTCTGCCCGGGTTCACGCATGCGTCCATGCTGTTTCTCTCCACTGGAAGGGGGTGGGAGGAGGGAAAGAGAGGGGGCAAGCCCATGCCTGGCCTTAGGCACGTCTCTCGGTCTATCGGGGCTGGCAGCAGAGGTCAGCTGGGGGCACCCAGACTGAGGGATGGCTGGTCCTGCCCTGTCTCCCGAGGGCAGAAGAGAAATTGCTAGAGACCCCGGCCTTCTATTATCACCCTGAGGTGAGGACACAGGCCGTATGGAGACAGACACCGGGGAGCTGGTCAGGAGGAGTGTTTGCCTGGCTGGGTCTGTGCTCCTGGAGACACTGAAGGAAATGCTAGCTGGCCCGAGCAGATGATATGTGGGGCCTTGAGTTCTGCCCATAACTCGCATTCTACTGAGGGAGGCCCATGAACGTGAGATTCAGGGCAGCGGGGCAGACCCTCTGTCTGTGTCTTGAGGAGGGGCAGAACTGTGAGGGGCCCGAGGAGGAGTTTGGGGAAGGAGTGGAGCTATCCCAGAAGGCTTCATGGAGGAGGTAGACCTGAGCGAGTGGAGAAGGGTGGGTGGATGTGCCCAGGCTGAGCAGCAGCAGGGACTTTGCAGACCGAGAGACCAAATGCAGGCATTAGGACTGTTAGCACCGTTTCTGGAGAGCCCCAGGGCGAGCTCTGAGGGAGGGAGACTGACACCTGCCTTGGCATGCATCCCCAGAGCAGAGCAGGGTGCCTGCCCGGAGGAGAGGTCTTAAGTATCTGAGATCCTTAATGTGGTACCGCCAACGAAGCCTTAAAAATGAGGGGCGCCCGGGTGGCTCAGTCGGTTAAACGTCTGACTTCAGCTCAGGTCATGATCTCGCGGTTCGTGGGTTCGAGCACCACGTCGGGCTCTGTGCTAACAGCTCAGAGCCCGGAGCCTGTTTCGGATTCTGTGTCTCCTCTCTCTCTCTGCCCCTCCCCTGCTTGCACTCTGTCTTTGTCTCTCTCTCTCTCTCTCTCCATCAAAAATAAATAAACGTAAAAAAAAAATGTGGGGAGCAGACCAGCTTGTGAGCGCTTAGATGTGAGGTTGACAGCATAGATCAGGGAGAAGAACACAGTCCCTTGAAGAGGACACACAGCTCCCAGACCAGCCAGCTCTGCTGCACTCTGATGGAAAGTTATAACCCATCCTTGACAGACACTGCCCAGCCTCTATCCCCCACCACTTCTCCTTGCTTTCCTTTACCAAAATGAAATTACTCAATTGTTCAATCTCCCCTCCCCTGGGCTCCAGAGCCCAGCAGATGGCTGAAAGTCCCGAGGGAAGGGCAAAGTTTTGCCGGGAAGAAACTTTTGGCCCCTTATCCTTTCTGACTGGAATGCGGCTGTGAGGCTTGAGTGGCAGCAGCCATTTTGTCACCACGAGTCGATAAGCATAAAGGGAAAGGCTTGCAAAGTATTTGAAGCTGGATGCGCTCCTAACGGCTACAACATCTAAAGAAGAAATGTTTCTATCGCCACCACTCAGAAAGGGAGTGTCACAGAGGCGAATGCCAGCAGTGCCCATGCCATGCATCAGCCTGAACATTTACACATGTGAGTCCCTTCTCAGACATTCAAATGGAGTGTCCCCTAAATCAGGTTTCCAACCCATTGGGCTGTGGGACACTTACCCTGTGAGCTTGGAGACTACAGAGGATGTGCAATAGATGTTGAATGAAGGAAGTACCAAACCCTGCCTTCCCAATGGGAGTTGTGTCCCTGAGGGCAAGGTCTGAATGTGCTTCATTCCAGAGTGTCCAGTTTGGGGCTTGGCCCAGAGGACGGAGTCCAGTTGTTCTCCGCTGCTCCCGGACACTGTAAGTGATCCCAGGTTCTGGGGGGTCCCACACAAGGCTGTGCCTCTCCCAGTGACCCGAGTCACCGGCATAGGGCCCTGGGCCGTGCTCAGGGCTGCAGGTAGGCTTGCTATAGTGGAACCGCTCTTGGAATCTGCTCTGCCTTTGCCGGAGCCTTTGTCTCCAAGTGTCTGAGTTCAATTCGGTTAGTTGTCACACGAGGGCTTCTTGAGCCCTCCATGTGGGTAAAGACTGAGGTCTGGGTTCCTGCCGGACCCAGTTAGGGTTCGGTCCAAGCTCGGATCAGGGCGACATTAGTCTCCCAGATAAGGGCAAAGTGTAGATTGAGGGAAATACGAGAGCCAGAGTGAGAGGGTCAGCTGCAAAGTTGGGGTCACGTTGGTGTCCATCTCAAGAGACGTGGAAGCTGGAGTCAGAGTTTTACAGGACTTGAGTGCTCACCATAGAGCGGACCTGGGGTCACCTCCTCGGACCCCCTCCAACCACCCCTCCTTGGCCATACCTCATGCACCTGTTCAGTGCGGGGCTGACCGTCTCTTGTGAGTTACTCCCACATGTGTCTAGTCTGTTTGGTGATGACACCAACTTCCTGCAGGCAGGACCCTGATCTTCCACGTGATGGGCTTTCTTCCTCCTTTGGGCACTCAGGAGACTGGCAATAAATGCTGACTTAGTGAATACAGGAAATAAAGTCAGCATCCCAAGGGCAAAACCCTCCCCCTGGTGGCAACTTTTCAATTCAATTTAATCTAATTATTTTTCATGTTTCTATTGATTGTGGAGGATGTAAAGAAACTTTGGAC
>NW_024412395.1:9207891-9240702 GCF_014898765.1 Herpailurus yagouaroundi
ACTCATCCATCCATCCATCCACCCATCCATCTGTCCATTCATCCATCCATTCATCCATCCATCTCAAACATTTTTTGAGGTCTACTATATTCTGGAACTTTGCTGAGCCTACAAAGGATGAAAGAGACATTGAGATTGTCTTCAAGGAAGTCAGACAAGAGATGGAATCAGAATAGTGAGCAGGTATGGGTATCAGAAGACAGTAAAGAGCCCAAGTTGTGTGGGGCCCCGAGGAAGACACCCTTCCCAGCCTGGGCAGGTAGGAAGGTTTCCTAAGGAAGAAGTCCCAGTCTTGAAAGATGAGCATTGCAGTGAGAAGAAACAGAATGAGCCAAAGTCCACATGAGAGAGCATGGTACAGCGTTGGGGGAACTCTGTAGAGTGGGCACAGAGATGGTAAGGTAGCAGAGCAAAGGAGGCTAACACAAGGCGTCTTGGAGACTTTATCCTGAAAGCCTGGGGAGGCTGGAAGGATTTTGAGTGAAGGATCACCCTGATGTGAGTTATGTTCTGGAGCGTCATCCTGGGGACTTGTGGAGGGTGAATGAGCTCGGGCCTTGGCACACCTATGGAATGCCTGCAAGAGGGGGCGCCACAGAGGATGTGACAAACAGCAGCCCCAGCTCTGAAGCCCTCACGTGTGCTAGGCAAGTCGGCGGGGAGAACTGGGAGGGTGGGAAGATTGCTAGGAGCACATGTGTAGGCAGGGCTGAATTTGTAGCCGATGCAGGGACCATCCTGGGCTAGTGGTTCTAGACGGTAGGTTTGGGCGACCTCCAGTGCCCATGCGTGGCAACCTGGCCGTGCACACTTGCCTCCTGTAGATAGGCCCTCAGTCCCCCTGCTTCTTTGCTGTCAGCCTCTCCCTCTCCTAACCCTGCCTTGACCTCCGGGGCGGCTGGACGTGAGGGGGATGCTGTCAGAGGTCCCCTGAGAGCCAAGTCCCCAGGGGCCGTGTGACCCCCGGGATCACAGGCTGACTCAGGCGCGGAGTGGAAGCACTGGGTGAGCAGATGGTTATCTCTGGAGCCTGTCGTGCTCGGGTGGGGCCTGCTTCACTAACTGCCTCCGAGCTCCGTTTTAGGGGTATCAGCCAACTGAGCCGCTGAGGGGAAACCGAGGGCTGAGGGGTGGGAGCAGGGTCAGGGTGACAGAGAGGCGTGAAGGCTGGGTTCTGGCGCTCCTCCCCGCTTCTGGAAAGAGGGAACATGTTGTACGTGCATGACCTCAACCAGGAAACCTGAAGTTTGTTGATCTTGAGCGCCCGCCGGAATCTTGGCCCCGATTCTGGGCTCACTACCCAGGGCGTGCAGTATCCAGCCTGTGAACACTGGACCTGGGGGTTTGCAAAGGAGGGTGGCGAGGTTGGAGTGTGTGTGAGATCTGGGTGGACGTGGGTCCCTGCGTCTTCATGGCCAGGCAGTGAGGCAGCGCCTCCTGAGGGACAGCTAGAAAATTCCCGGGGGCCCTGCTTCCAGCCAAGGCCGCTCCGTGCTCTGTTCATTTGTGTTTCAATCACCGAGCCCCTGCCGGACACCAGGCGTTGCACAGAGTGCATTGTATGCGTTGTTTCGTTTCATCCTTGGAGAAATTCTGCAAGGGCTCAGCCCATTTTACAGAGGAAAGAATGAAGGTCAGCGGGACTCAGTTACCCAGTGAGTAAAGCAGGCAGGGAGGCAAGCCAGCTGTGAGATGAGTAAGACCCAGGCCTCGGCAGTTTTCCCTAAAAGAACATCCTTCCCGGATCACAGAACAGAGGCCTGTGAAGTTCTCAGCCCCCCTGTTGTGGACCTGGGTCCACCGAAGCAGAGTGTTAGGGAGTGTGACTCCAGGGGGACGGGGCGAGGCACAGGGCGTGAAGCGGGAGAGACGGAGAACACGGGGTTGACAGCGGGCTCCCGGGCCCGGCTCTGAGGAAAACCCATCCCAGGGGAGAGAGCAGAACCGACCCACACACGCCTGCATCCCATCTTTCAGGTTGTGACTGTGCAGTCCCCCGGGCCAGGGGTGCAGCTGGGCAAGAAGACAGAGCTGGTCCCTGCAGGGGTACCCAGGTGGCTGGAGCAGGAGGCAGGTGAGATCCAGAGGGTCTGAGGGGGTGCAACGTGGTCGATGCATCATGCAGGGCTGGCTGAAGCCGCACGTGCTCGAGATCACCTGACTCCCAGACCACCGAGGTGATCAGCGTGGTGGAGGGGTGGCCTGGCCCGGGGTGTGTATGTAGAGTCCACGTGTGTGTGTGGCGGGGGGCGAGAGAGAGAGAGAGAGAGAGAGAGGGAAAGTATTTAGAGGCACATGTCACACGAAATGGAGCATGAACACAGCCCTCTCTAGAACGTTCTCAGGGATGTGTGCTCCAGTATGAAGAAGGATGCCCCCCATCTCCAGGGCTGGGGCATCCCAGCGCACAGTGTCCAGGCCCCTGTCCCAGTCTTCAGGAGGGATATCAGGCCAACCTCAGCCCAGCCAGTGCAGTGACCCCAGTCGCTCCCAGGAGGATAGAGGACGTGCCACAGCACAGGTCCCGCGCTGTGGAGCCGTTCCCACTGGGTCCTCAGACAGCCTGGGGGCCCAGGTAGAGCAAGAATGATGAATAACTGGGCTTCAGCATCCAAGAAAAACCACCCCAAACCCCAGACCAAACCGCCTCGGAGCGTGCCAGCCGCAGTTGCCAGAGTAATCAATACCCATTGTTCTTCCAGACAAACGTTCTCTCTGCACTTTCGACCACTGTGTTCTGGGGAATGGCTAGGTGTGGGCTTACCTCATGCGATGGACACAGCCTAATGGGATCTGTTCCCTGGCTGGCTCCACCCCCCCCCCCCAAATCCCACAGCAGAGTCACGGAGCTTAAGGAAGTTACCAGGCTGGATCAGGGCGGAGAGCCGGCACCAGACCTGACCCACACTCTAGTCCTTGAAAGCTGGCTGACCTTGGCCTTGGGTTCCTCGACTGCTCAAGAGAGTAATAATAGGTGGCCCGCGTTGTCTCCTAGGGTTGGCATGGAAGAAAGAATGATTCCCGGGAACGTCATCTAGCAGCAACGAGATGCAAAGTGTTCCTGCTACTTTTCCAGTCGTGCTGGGAGGCTTCCGGCTTGGGGCGAGGAGTGCGGGTCAGACGGGTCAGACACTGGCCTGCCCCGTACGAGGCACGTTCTCTCTCTACCTTTCAGCTTCCCCACCTGCAGAATGGAGCTAAGTGAAGCTAGGCGGCAAGACAGCTGGGAGAACTGGAGGATGTCCACGCCTGGCTCTCGGCACCGTGCTGGGGGCCAGGGATGGCGACGGTGATGCGACGACGCAGGCTCTGGCCGCTCTCCGAGGGCCACCTGCAAGGCGGCTGCCCAGGTCAGGCTGAGCACCACGGACAGAGCAGGGGCCGTGGCCGCTCTGTGCTTAGAGGCCAATGGCAAAACACACCTCTTCCATGAAGCCCTCTGGAGTTCTTCCAGCCCTCATCGTGGCCCCTCCTGGAAGCTTCTAAACCTCGTGTCATCTACTCCACTCTTTAAGCTCTTAAGCAGTGCAGGGGTATTGGTTACTAGACTGGGAGGGGACTGTCCTGCAAAGCTACCCCCTCCTTCTCTGAGAGTAAGGCCCCCGTTACATGAGTATCAGCAGATAAGCCCCTCACTGCAGAAGCAGAAGGGGGCGGACATTCTATCACCCCATTCCTGGGCAGATGGACCCAGGCTTGACGAAAAGGACTCTCCCACGCAGGGCTCAGAATCTGAAGTGGTAACATTATGCGGAGGGACAGCTGGACTTCACTCCCCGCAGCAGTGTCCAGAGGCCGTGCTGGGGGTAGACCTCGCCCAGGGGACCCGGGGGTGTGACTTGGCCATACTGTTTGCTCTTGGCCTCCCTTAGCTCTGCCCCTTTCTTGAGCTTTGTTCTCCCAATTTCCTGCTGATTCTGAGCTCCCCGGCAGGCAGAATTGTGTTTCTGTTGTTTGTACTCAACGCACACACGTTTCCTTTCCCTGATACCAACTGTTCCAGGCAAGCAAAAAGTTTTCCCCTCGACGGGGCTGCACACCCCCGGGGGCAGGAACGCTGCATTTCACTCTGGTGTAGCTCCCACCCAATGCCTCCTGGGGCGGGCCATGGTGGTGGGCAGGGAATAGGGTCCAGGTCCTGCCACTTATGAAATTTGGGGCTCTGAGTAGTTGTGTGATCCCCATAAGCCTTGCATTTGTCATCTGTAAAATGGGCATAAAAATATGTACTTCCCAGGGCCTGGGAGTAGGCTTGACCCCTACCCAGATGGAGGGAGACATGGGCCTTCGGCTGTGCACAGGCCAGCTCCTCTCGCTGGGACTGGTCCGGGAAAGGGGACAGGGGTGGGGGTGAGGCTCCTGGAAGGGGGTTTGGAGCCCAGGCAGGGTCCCTGCTAACTAAATCTGTATTTCTCTACCGTCTATGTTATTTATAAAAATTTTTTTTAATGTTTATTTATTTTTGAGACAATGCGAGAGACAGAGTGCAAGCTGCAGAGGGGCAGACAGAGGGAGACACAGAATCCAAAGCAGGCTCCAGGCTCCAAGCTGTCAGCCCAGAGCCCGACGCGGGGCTCAAACTCACGAACCGTGAGATCATCACCTGGGCCAAAATCAAGAGTCGGAGGCTTAATTGACTGAACCACCCAGGTGCCCCCAAAATAATAATTTTCAAATGCATATTATTACTTACTCAGCACATTCTTTATGCCAGGTAAGTGCTCTAAATGTGCTATCTTAGGGCGCCTGGGTGGCTCATTCGGTTAAGTGTCTGACTCTTGATTTAGGCTCAGATCATGATCTCACAATTCGTGGAATCAAGCCCCGCATGGGGCTCTGTGCTGACAGCGTGGAGCCTGCTTGGAATTCTCTCTCTCCCCCCCTCTCTCCTGCTTCTTCCCTGCTCGCTCATTCTCTCTCTCTCAAAATAAATGCATACACGTTTTAAAAATGTGTTATCTCATCTGGTTGTAGCAAAACCGTTAGGAGGTAGGTGTTTTATCAACCCGATTTTATAAAACCAGAATTTGGGGCTTAGGGACGTGCTCATGGTCAGGTAGCAAATCAATAGCGGAATTGGGATTTGAAACCAGGTGCATCTGATCCCCCGAATTCACAGCTTTAACCGTTGCTTTGCACTGTTTTGATAGAGACAGACTCTGGATGCTGAGGACACCCAAAAGAGGGTCATGACACCTAAAATGGCCAGGGAAGACAAGGAAGGCTTCCTGGAAAAAGTGGTGCTTGAATTGAAATTTTTTCAAAGCCCAACTTTTTTTTTTTTTTTTTAACATTTATTTATTTTTGGGACAGAGAGAGACAGAGCATGAACGGGGGAGGGGCAGAGAAAGAGGGAGACACAGAATCGGAAACAGGCTCCAGGCTCTGAGCCATCAGCCCAGAGCCTGATGTGGGGCTCGAACTCACGGACCGTGAGATCGTGACCTGAGCTGAAGTCGGATGCTTAACCGACTGCGCCACCCAGGCGCCCCAAAGCCCAACTTTTTAATGGACGTTTTGTAAACACCCACAGAAGTAAAGAAAATCTGAACTAAATATTTAAGAAATGAGGCAGAGTGTAGGGAGAGGCTCCTGATGGAGCGTGGGCTTGGCCAGCCGTGTGGCGTCTTGGGGCACCCACAGCTAGGGGGGCTTGTACAGCGTAAAGTGTGATCAGGGCAGCATGAAGAAAGAAGGGGCTGGAGCTATGGGCAGCTCTCGGGAGCTGGGTTACTTACTATGGAAGATGACTATTCCCTATCCTTGGATTTCCACCCCTTGACGGGTGGTAAAAAAAACAAGATGAAGGGACACACTGATCTTGGACTTCCCCAGCAGCCAGTAGGTAAATAAATACTGCAGTTTGACACAGTTGGGCTCAAGGGTGAGGACTTAAATCTTTCAGCAATGTTGGTTCTAGGCAAGGGATGAGAATCTGAGTCATTCCCATAAAGTCTCAGTGCATGACGGAGCCATGGGACTTGACAGAGCTGGGCCAGGCCCCCGAGCAGGAGGCAGCAGCGAGGGGTGGCCCTGGTTTTTATAACCAGGGTCCCCGGGCGGTCATCTTCCTTCCTGGCATGTTTATATACAGCAGAGATGATTGTTGATTGGACTTTAAAAATGTTTTATGGCTATAGATTCTAGCACTGGAAATGTCCCCATGTGTCACGTGAACAGTCAAACTTCCTAAGGAGCAGAGGACACAATTCCCCAGGATGTCCGTAGCAATGAAAGTTGTCACCACGCCAGGCCACAGCCCACATCATCGAGGGTCTGGGCTTTGGACAGCTTTGCAGTGTTCAGATTAATCGTCCATTTCTTCATTCATCCATTTACTTGCTCTACTCATTTGCTGCATATTTATGACCCCATCTTGGTTCGGGTCATTCTTCTGTTCTGATGTCCAGGTCTCATAGGCTAGGTGAAAAAAAAAAAAAAAAAAAAAAGATGAATAACCCAGAAGGAAAGTTCTCTGAGCCTCCTTCTTAATTTCCTGGTGAGCAAGGAAATGTAGAAGACAAAGCATATCGGAACCACACTGTGGTAAACATCACTCATGGTCTCCTTGTGGACAAGATGGAGACAGAAGTGCCAGGAGGATGCCACTCTCTAGCTGCATGTCCTTGGCGAGTTACTCAATGTCTATGACCCTCCAGTTTCCTCCGAGTAAGGATAAAACCAGTACCTTCTGGGGGCGCCTGGGTGGCTCAGTCGGTTAAGCGTCCGACTTCGGCTCAGGTCACGATCTCGCGGTCCGTGAGTTCGAGCCCCGCGTCGGGCTCTGGGCTGATGATGGCTCAGAGCCTGGAGCCTGCTTCTGATTCTGTGTCTCCCTCTCTCTCTGACCCTCCCCCGTTCATGCTCTGTCTCTCTCTGTCTCAAAAATAAATAAACGTTAAAAAAAAAAAATTTTAGGAAAAAAAAAAAAAACCAAAAAAAACCAGTACCTTCTGTGTATTAGACATATACCACCAGCCAGAGCCTGTGGTAGGCACGTTACCTGTCTGATCTGATTTTGTCTCACGGCAAGTATAATGAGGTTAGTACAGCTAATCCTTTGCTTTCATAGAGGAGGAAATTGGGAACCGAACCTAGAGGGGTTAGTACTTGTGCCTGGTCACGGGACTGGTTAATGGTCTAGCTGGGATTTGAACCTAGGTAGTTTGATTTCGGCGACTCTGTTCTTAGACATTTAACTCTGTTTGCAGGTTATAGGATTATTTTGAGGATAGAATAATCACACTGGTGTAAAATACCCAGCGTACTGCCCAACACCTAGCAGGTGCTCGGTATGTGTTAGCGGTGATCTTTGTTACTTGACGATTGGGTGGAGATATAAATGAGTCACGGCCTGGCTCAGGCAAGCGTGACTAACGGCTTGGGGAAAATTCTGAGGGACAGCTCTGTAGGTAGACCATACCCATGTTTTGTCTTTGTCCGTTTCCTGCTTTTTTTGTTAAGTTTATTTTTATTTAATTTGAGAGAGGGGGGGGGGGGGAGGGGCAGAGAGAGAGAGAGAGAAGGAGACAGAATCCCTAGCAGGCTCCTCACTGTCAACACAGAGCCGATGCGGGGCTCAGACTCACAAACCTTCAGATCACGACCTGAGCCAAAATTAAGAGTTGGTTGTTTAACCGACTGAGCCACCCCAGGGAACCACCCCCACCTTTCCTGCTCTTTACGTTTCAACGAGTGGGATGAGATTAGTATATGTGCACGCTTGTGAGCTCTGCGTGTGTCACAAGGCTGGTTGGCCCTAGGAATACAAAATGGATGATAGAATGTAAATTCAATGAGCTCCTCAATAGACAGTAATTAAGAGCAAAACCTAATGAGATTGAATTTAGTAGGGATAAACATACGGTTCTGCCTTTACATTTGAGTTCAACTTAATAAGCATTTATGTAACACCTTATATGTGCTATTTTCTGTATAAAATATTTGGGGTACAAAGTTGGGCAAGAAGTCGTTCTTACTCTTGAAGACCTTTCTTCCCTCTAAAACAGTGATTGTCCAAGTAAAAGTTATGCCTCTGACGTCTTCCTCCTCAGGTAGACGCTCCCTGCCCACTCTGGGACCGGGTGGGGCTGTTTCCTGCTCAACCTCCACCCCAAACTGGATTGGAGATGGATGGCTCAGGAAACACACTCAGGAATCCTGGTGATGTTTGTCTTTCTTCGGGGCCGCACAGCAGTTTGGGAAAAATTCGCCACCTGATGATGATTCGTGGGAGGCAACATCATGTTCAAATTGTCCCACGTGGGATCTAATTCAGGTTGGCCTTTGAATCCTTTTGAAACATAAAATTGGTAGATTTTAAAGAAAAAGTTATTTGGGAATCACTCAGTCTAAGGCTGCAATGTCCAGTAGGGGAGTTGGCTAGTCTCATGTAGCTATTTAAAATAAAATAAAACAGGGGCGCCTGGGTGGCTCAGTTGGTTGGGCGGCCGACTTTGGCTCAGGTCATGATCTCACGGTCCGTGAGTTCGAGCCCCGCGTCGGGCTCTGTGCTGACAGCTCGGAGCCTGGAGCCTGTTTCAGGTTCTGTGTCTCCCTCTCTCTGACCCTCCCTGCTCATGCTCTGTCTCTGCCTGTCTAAAAAAATAAATAAAATAAAATAAAATATTCAGCTCCTCTCATGTTTTCAGTGCTCAGCGAGCACCATAGTTGGTGGCTACCACGCTGGACAGCGTAGATTCTAGAAAGCTTACATCATCACAGAAACTTCTGTCAGGCAGCACTTGTCTAAGGGAAAGAAGTGAGGTTGGCACCAGACATTTTGTCGGAAGCATTTCATGAGCATAAGCCATTAGATAAACATATTTACATTGAAAGGAATAATATGTGAGCTAAGGATTTTCTTTCTTTCCCGAGTGACCTTCAACTATAAAGACCATGAACTGTCAGGTATTTGTAAGGAGCTCAGCAACTATAATTCGCATGAGCCCTGCCTGAGAAGTCTCTCAAGGAACGAGTTTCAGACAACCAGGATGACAGGGGACCCCTCAACATAAGGGCTAATGGTGACATTAGGCGGTGGCCCGTAGAGTTAAGACTGACTTGTGGCCGGAAGGGATGTGGTATAGCAGGTGCAGACCGCCCACTCTCACAAGGTATGTATGCAACCACCCAAACACGCCTTCACTCATGCTTGGTACACCGTGGGTCCGGCCTTTCTGGCCTGACTCACCAGGGGACAGGGGGCCAATGAGGCCGCACGGGGATGAGCTGCGCAGGCAGAGGAGAGAAGGGTTGTGTTCTGGCCATGAGCGAATGGAGGCTCAGGGAACCTGAGACACCTGCCTCAAGTCTCAGGGCTGGTGGACCGTGAGCTCTCTACTCCAGCACCCAAACTTCTACATGTACTGGCTGTTTTTAGGACCGCTTTGCTTATTTCCCAGGAGGCACTGGGGCAGACCTAGGCCGCCTCTGTCAGTTCCCGCCCTCGGCAGGAGCTCTTGGGCAGCACGGCCCAACATGTGGACTTGGGGCTCGGGCATGCTCCCTGCAGACCTGGGAGTGCTCTCTTTGTGCTCCCCCAGTCCCGGAATCTCCTGACACATTCCCTGGCTCGGCGTTGGCCCCCTGTTCCGGCAGGCCCAACCTGGCAGTGCTGATTGCCAAGCATCTGCTCAGCCTGTCTGGATGCTGGGAACAAAGAGATCAGCTTAGCCCAAGCTGTCACCTGCCTCTCAGAGGCCTCAGGCACCACGGCGGGGCAACCCCCGGTGGCAGCTTCCCAGGAAACAGGTCTGGAGGGGGGTTCAGACATGCCTGCCCCAAGTGCCGAGGGAAGGGGTTCTTGTCCCAAGGGACCTGCCCTGGGGGGTGGGTTTGGCAGAGGAGGGAGCCGCTGTTGCTCGTCCCCTCCCGAACTGCCCCCTGCCCACATTTACTGTGCGTATTAGGTGCCAGGCACAGAGCTTGCTCCGGAAATACAGTCATTTTTAAAAGTTTATTTATTTATTTATTTTGAGAGAGAGAAAGAGAGAGAGGAGGGGAGGGGCAGGAGAGAGAGGGAGAGAGAGGATCCCAAGCAGGCTTCACACTGTCGGCACACAGCCGGATGTGGGGCTCGGTCTCGTGAACCTTGAGATCGTGACCTGAGCCTAAATCAAGAGACGCTTGACCAACTGAGCCACCCGGGCACCCCTGGAAATACAGTCGTTATAAAGGGAGCAACTTCTCTGCTTTTATGGAACTTAGAGCCAAAGTGCAGGATACAGACCATGGCCGAGTAAGGAAATGAGACAGGCATGAATTCTGAACTCAATCCCAGGTGTGCAAAAACTGTAACTTTGGTTTTCTATAATTTACCTCAATTTCTATTTTGAGACTTCATTTCATCGGGAGTGCAAATGTTTAATGATCGCGGTTAGCGTGGGGTTCCCTCCCACCCCCACCCCCCCCAGGGTCATGACTAGGTTCTAGGAGGCTTATGTAGTTTCATGGACAACTTATATTGCAGGGGCCCTGGGTCTGCCTTCTGCCCAGCAGGCCCGGCTGCTCTCTTGGGGCTCTGTCCGTGGGCTCTATGCCTCTTCAACTCCCCAAGACCTTCCCTGGACCTGTTCTTCACCGGGCCTTGGTGAGTACCCCAGAAATACGATCCCCCCCCCACAAGCAAACAAATCCCTACTTACAAATTACAGCAGAGCCGTGAACACTTTGGCGAGAGAAGGAGTTTGTTTTATGTGGAGAAGAACCAGGATGGTCTCTTTGAAGAGGGGACATTTGAGCTGAGACCTAAAAGAGTCCAGGAATGAGCTGGAAGGATCAGGTGGGCAGAGGAAGCAAGAGCCTCGCGAGGGCCCTGAGGGAACGAGTGCCGTGTCCAAAGGCCCATGGAAGCTGGTGTGAGGGGAGCCCAGCCAACCCCCTTCTAGGGGATTTCGCTGGGGTCCATCCACCAGGGTCAGTCCAGGCATCTCTCTGACTTCCAGCGAGCAGGCATGTGCTCTGGAGCCATCCTGCGGCTGCTCTTGCCAGAGAAGTGCTAGAAGTTCAGAGAGCAGCTCCCAGTTTACACATGGCTCCAAGCCACCTGCTGGCACTCATTTTTCCAGACTCGGCGGGGGAGGGGGGGTCTACTCTGTGAAACCCTTCCTGATCACATCTCCTGGGGAAAAACTACCCCGGATTCCCACCCCTCCGCCCGAGTGCCAGCTGTAAGGTCAGCCCTGCTTCTCTCCTTCCAGTACCCCACCCCCTGTCACCTGGACCTTTCCCTCCCTGTCCCCAACCCTGATGTCTCCCTTGTCTCCCTCCACTTCGTCGCTCATAGGGTGATGAAACCCTTAAAAACAGCACCAACTTTCACATTAGAGCATGAGGGACTCCATTTGTGAGCTCTCCCAAGGACATTCGCATTTGAAAAAGGTTGCTTAGCTCAAAAGAATGACAGAATCTGGGGCAGAAACTCTTTTGAGCCCTTGAATCTGCATCCTGTAGGCTGGCGTCCCCTTTACACACATGAGCACACACACGTGCACCCACACACACCTGCCGTCCTCATTTCTGGCTCCGCAGTCCCCTCTATGTCCCTATTGCCTCTGGAGGCCCTCTCCCCCCACCCCCCCCCCCAGCAGGAATGTGGCTGAGTGGGCCCAGTAGAGGAGGACACATCTGGCGTGTGTTCTGCAAAGGAAGGCCTAGGGAACAGGTGTCAGAGCAGAGACGGCCATACAGCAGACATGGGGCCTGGCACTTTGATGTTTCTCTTTAGTATTTACCGAGGTTCATTAAGCTCATTAGGTATGTTATCCTCTCCGCTTTCGGAAAGGGAGATTGGGGTTCAGAGAGGTTAAGGGACTCGTCCATGTCAACCCACAAACCCCTTTCCCCACTGCCATGTCCTGCCGTCTTGCTGTGTGCCCCAGTGCCCCAGAAGGTTCAGATCTGGGCACAGTGTGGCAGCAGGGCTCCGTGTTGTCCTTGGGACACTCTAGAAATCCTTTTCGGGGCCCGAACTCAATCCATCCTTGGCCCTTCACCTTCCAGAGCAGGGCCCAGCAATGGAGTACCAAGCGTGATGCATCCTGACGGCTCCCCGGGGGTTCGGTGACAGCCTGGTGGAACCAAGCGGGTGAGGATAGGCCCTTACCCAGGGCGCTTGAACCACCAGAAAGTGGAAAGGGCTCAAGTCTGTGGTTTTCCTGATGCATGAATGGGCAGGGCTGGGGGAGCAGCTGAACAATCCCGGGGGAGACTGGGGTGCTAGGCAGTGCCCGGGCACAGTCTGTCTGGCCCTCGGGGGGGGGGGGGGGGGGGGGGGGGAGGTGCCCTGTGCCCTTGGAACCCCCTTCCGTCTCCACTACGGAGGGCAAAACTAGGAGTGCTTAAACCCAGTCTCAGATCAGCATGCCTTTTGCAGACATGATGTTTTTTTTCATTTCAAATTTTTATTTAAATTCCAGTGAGTTAACATAGAGAGTAATATTAGTTTCAGGAGTAGAATTCAGCGATTCATCACTTACACACAACACTCAGTACTCCTCAGTATGGCAGACGTGATGAAAGAAAACCGAACTACAAACCCCAGGGCACAGTCCCTCTCGGGTCTCGACCCTGGAAGGTTACAATTTCACCAGGTAGGGGGAAAACCCCCATTAAGAACATCAACAAAATGTCAAGGACCAGGATAACAGCTGGGCTTCTGGAATACATGGTTTGATAGAATACATAATGAAATTTAAAAAAGCATAATATGCAGTTTTTTAAAAACATGAATTTATACTTATTCACCAAAAATAGCATTCAACTGGGGCGCCTGGGTGGCTCAGTCGGTAAGCGTCCGACTTCAGCTTAGGTCATGATCTCACGGTTTGTGAGTTCGAGCCTTGCGTCGGGCTCTGTGCTGACAGCTTAGAGCCTGGAACCTGCTTCAGATTCTGTGTCTCCCTCTCTCTCTCTCTGCTCCTCCCCCACTCACACTCTCTCTCTTTCTCAAAAATAAATAAACATTAAAACAAGTTAAAAAAATAGCATTCAACTGCTTTGGTTGGAAACGGTGGCACCAAGTGAATGCGTGTGATGTTATTTATGTGGAACGGAGACCATTGGGGGAAGTTAATATGGATTCCTAGGTCACGTGCAGGTCTTCTGAGCTACTCCTTCACGAGGAGAGCCTCCCCCAGTGCTACAGGTGTGTCTGCTTATACCACCTCATTGCCAGGTCCACGGCCCATAGGCCAGGAGTCTTAGATTAGAGGGTTCTAGTGACATCCTTCCCTGAGCTTCCGGGTGACCTTAGGCAAGTGACTTGACTCCCGTGTGCCATAGTTTTCTCCTTCTTACCTATGTATAGGGGTTCAGGGCTACAATGAGATGCTGGCCATAACACTGGCCAGCGGCTACTCCTCTTTTACTGTTCCAGATGGGAATAAATCATAGACCCTCTCCCCCCACCCCCACCCCATCATTATGAAACCCTCATCCTTGGAAGGGGAGGGAGAAAAGCCAAGGTTACTTTACGGAGGCGAGTTGATGGCCAGGACATTATTGCTTCGGCGTTCCCAGAAGAACAGGGAAAAAGTCACCCATGGACTCTAGTCACTTCCCTGAAACCAGGGACTGTTTGGTTTTCCCTTCTACCATACAAAGGGCTGGATCAGGTCCGAGGGACATAGTTGGATTAGATGGGTGAGTTGCTCAGCGCCATAGGAAATTGATGGAGGCATAGGACGAGGCAGGAAACCCAGAGGCCAACCTCTGCCATTTATTCCTCCATTCATTTCATTACCAAGCTACCCAGTAAAGATTTTCTGCTGCTTGTTCTGGGCTGGGTCCATGCTAGGTGTGGGGGCCACAAAGTGTATGGAGACCTGTTCCTGTTGTCACGGAGTTCTCTGTCTACTTGGAGATTCTCATTATCATATTATCATGCAGTGCATTAAGTGCTGGGATCCAATGGGGCACAGGAGAGGGGCGCCTCAGCCAGCTTTAGGTCAAAGAGGGCTTCCTGGTGGTGGTCACAGTAGAGCTCACCATGAACGATGAATATCGTTTCAGACATGGGTGCAGGAATAGCATGCTGGGGAGGCAGCTGGCAGGAGGGCTTTGCTCACGGATGGGGCCCTCCTCTGGGGTATGGCTTTGTCTCACTTGGTGAGTACAGCCCAAGTCAAAGCCCCAAGTTCACAGCAGGCAGAAACCACAACCCTTGGGCTTATGGCAAGTGGTCCATGGCTCCTTGTAATTTACTTCTTTGGAAACACAGATGGAAAGACACCAGTGGGAGAAGAATGACTTTAAAGCATCAACAATTTGTGATCCTGGCCCATCGGCCACCGTTTTTAGACTCCTGATCAAGGCAGTGTGGTACCGCTCTCAGGAGAGACAAACAGATAAACGGAACAGAAGGGAGAGCACATGAATAAACCCACAAATATATGGACGATTGATCGGTGACAAATATGCCGAGGAAGTTTAGTGCAGAAAGGGTAGTTCCTGCCTCAAATAATGCTACAACAATGAGAAACCCATATGTGAAAAAATCGACTTTGATTCACACCTCACACTATACATAAAAATGCACCCAGGATGAGTCATATGCCTAAACCATATTTGAACTGAACTTAAGGTGGATCACAAACATAACCTGTTTGTAAAATATAAAATATTTTATACAAATATTACAAAATATACAAAATTTACAAAATATAAAACTTCTAGCAGAAATCATAAAAGAAAGTCTTTGTGACATTGGGTTAAAGATTTCTTTGATATGACACCGGAAGTGTGTTGCATGAGGAAAAGAAAAAAAATAAATTAATATATTGGACTTCACAAGAATTAAAAAAGCTCTGTCTTTTGTATGACACTTTCAGAGAAGAAAAGACAAGCCACAGACTGGGAGAAAAAAAATCTTTGCAAAAGCATATATTTAATAAAGAACTTATACCTAGAATATGTAAAGAGCTATTTATATATTGAGGAATATATGACTATATTGAAAAACTCTATAATAAGAAAACCAGACAACCCAATTAAAAAAGATAGGCATAAGATTGAAATAGACACTTCACCAAAAAAAAAAAAATATGTATCTATGAATGGCAAACAATTATGTGAAAAGATGCTCAACATCACTAGGCTTTAGGGGAATACAAATAAAAACCACAATGAGTCGTTGCTTCTCACCTATTAGAATGGCTCCATTTTATTTTATTAAAAATTTTTTTTTTTAATTTTTAATTTTGAGAGAGACAGAGAGAAAGGCAGAGAGAGGAGAGAGAGAATCCCAAGCAGTCTCCCCACTGTCAGTGCAGAGCCCGATGCAGGGGCTCTTGAACTGTGAGATCACGACCTGAGCTGAAATCGAGTTGGGCACTTAACCAACTGAGCCACCCAGGCACCCTAGAATGGCTAAATTTTGGAAAGACTGAGCATAGAATTAATCAACACAGAGGAGGCAAGACTATTCGATAGGGAAAAGGCAGTCTATTGTCTATAATGGTGCTGAGTAATCTGGACCACTTTCTAATACCATACACAAAAATAAACTCAAAGTGGATTAAGGACCTAAATGTGATTTAGGACCTACGTAATCCATTTGACATCAGCCATGGCCACATTTTTCTAGGTATGTGTCTTCGGGCAAGGGAAACAAAAGCAAAAATAAACTATAGGGACTATTCCAAAATAAAATGCTTTTGCACAGTGAAGGAAACTATCAACAAAATGAAAAGGCAACCAACTGACTGAATGGGAGAAAATATCTGCAAACGATATGTCTGATAAGGGATTAATATCCAAGATATATAAAGAACTTATATGACTCAACACTAAAAAAAACCAAATAATCCACTGCCCATAGATAAAGTACACTCTACTCACTGTACTTTTGAGGGCCTCCATGATTTAGCTCCAATTTCCAGAACTCACTTGTTCAAAAAAATTGGAAAGGGCTATTTATAGTTCAGGACTGAAAAAGCAAAAAACATTGACCTATAGTTTGGGGCAGAATTTTTTTTTGGGGGGGGGGTGGTAAATAACACTGTTTGGAGATAACCCATGAGAGATCTTTCTTTCTTTCTTTCTTTCTTTCTTTCTTTCTTTCTTCTTTCTTTCTTTCTTTCTTTCTTCCTCTTTCTTCTTTCTTTCTTTCTTTCTTTCTTTCTTTCTTTCTTTCTTTCTTCTTCTTTCTTTCCTGCTAGAGATATCTTTCTATGTAGCTCAGCGTTTGAGCACAAATCAAGGTTAAGGGTGAACAGGAAGCAGATCAGACATGAAGTCTGAAATAATGAGAATACTCTATATCCAGTAATTTGCTCAGCTGAGGAATTATTTATATAGGTATAAGTTACATATTTGTACTATTTTCATTGATTAGAAAGTGAGTCATGGAGAATTGTAAACTGTGGACTATCCCCGAAACCATAGAATTTCTTTTTTCTATTCTAATTATGAGTGTGGGGAAAAAAAAACCACAGAAAGACAAGCTTCTTTTCGGAAGAATTTAGAAGAGATAAAAAAAATCTTTGAGCTAAATGGGGTTTTTCAAGTGACATTTCATGTCAGCAAACTGCTGTCACTAAGATGCCAAAAGGTCTGTAAAGCTATAACCAAAACAGACAGAAGCCAACTATGGTGGACAAACCCGGGGCACCTGGGTGGCTTAGTTTCAGCGTCTGACTTCTGCTCAGGTCATGATCTCACAATTCGTGAGTTCGAGCCCCATGTTGGGCTCTCTGCTGACGGCTCAGAGCCTGGAGCTTGCTTTGGATTCTGTGTCTTCCTCTCTCTCTGCCCCTTCCTGCTTGTGCTCTTTCTCTCTTAAAAATAAACACACAATAAAAAGAAAAAAAAAGTGGACAAACTCAAAGCAAGAAGTACACAGTTTTTTTCTTGCATCAAAGAAAGATACCTATAACATTCATAAATAGAGAAATTGATAAAAGTTTAGATCAACTGAATGGTATTGGTGTCTCAATGTTACACTGCTTTAAGACTTGCTCTATAATTTTATCTTTGGTCGACGTCAATTTCTCAATATTTATATCACTTTTTAAAAGAATTGCTTTGTATAAAGAACAAGCTAGATATTAGACATTTATACTGGTTTCCTTTGGGTTATATGTTCACAGGGAAAGCAATTATGACCAGAGTATGTGCTGGAAAGGTAGTTATAGTTGCGTAGGTGAGGGATATGGATCAGAGTGCAGTGTTTGAGCTTCGAGTGCAGACGCTGGCAAACCGTAGCCTGTGGGCCCGCTCTAGGACGTGGTCTGTGTGTGTGTGTCCCACAGGCTCAAATGGCTTGTGTGCTTTAAAATGAGTGCTGTATTTTATTTTTATTTATTTATTTATTTATTTTTAATTTTTTTTTTCAACGTTTATTTATTTTTGGGACAGGGAGAGACAGAGCATGAACGGGGGAGGGTCACAGAGAGAGGGAGACACAGAATCGGAAACAGGCTCCAGGCTCCGAGCCATCAGCCCAGAGCCTGACGCGGGGCTCGAACTCACGGACCGCGAGATCGTGACCTGGCTGAAGTCGGACGCTTAACCGACTGCGCCACCCAGGCGCCCCGAGTGCTGTATTTTAAAAAAGAAGAGGACGAAAAAGAGAAGGAGGAGGTAGAAGGCTGCGCGACAGAGATTGTATTTAGCCTACAAACCTAAAATGTTTACTATTTTAGGTGTGCCAGCCCCTGCTCTAGTATGCAGGAATTGCAAATACCTAGCACGTTCAGCACTCCTCCGTTTTCAGCCCATTGCAGACATGGCTGATCAATTACCGCTCTTTTTCCCAGCTAGGCCTGGATTAGTGTCCGCCTCCAGGCGGCCGTTCCAAATCAACGGGAATTGGCATGTGGGATAAAACCTATTTGCCATCCCTAGACTTGTGGATACACCTGAATGGTTCAGTCGTCTTCTGTTTTGTAATTTTTTATGTTTATGTATTTTTGAGAAAGAGAGAGAGAGAGAGAGAGAGAGAGAGGAAGCAGGGGAGGAGCAAGAGAGAGGGGGAGACACAGAATCCAAAGCCGGCTTCAGGCTCTAAGCTGTCAGTACAGAGCCCGATACGGGTCTCGAACCCAGGAACCATGGATCATGACCTGAGCCGAAGTCAACCACTAACCAACTGAGCCACCCAGGCGCCCCATGAATTGTTCAATCTTCTTAAGGCCAAATGACATAGACTCCAAAGATTATCCACAGTTAAACTCGGACTGTTTCATCAAAACGATAGTACCCAGGAACCTCACAGCTCACCTAAGAAAAGTGAATGGAAAAAGTGATATTAGTGTGGTCAGAAAGACAGAGAAGTCTTATTTATATGTTAATTCTTCCGTTTACCATTTAATCCACAAGTGGCTAAGAACTATACTCCATTAGTGCTTACCCTCAGCTTGAAGAAGTCCTTTTAACATGTCTCTGTGTCTCTGTGCCTGGCTTTGAGCTATGAGAGTAGAAAGTTCCTTTGGCATAAGACATTTTAAGCATCTTAAATATAGAATGTGGAAAAAACAAGGACAATATAACCTCGTCACTAAATTGGCTGCCTCAAGGTTCTATGGAGGGTGGTGGGAGGGGAGTAGCAGCTCAGGAATCGAACCTACGCGAAGTTCGTAGTTTTATGCAAGATGTGTATTTCAGGTACCATCCCAGCTGGAAAACATAGCCATCCACCCATCAATGCACACACACACACGCACGTGCACACACATACACACGCATACACGTGCACTTCTCAAGGTGTGTAAAATATGTACCCTGGAGGACTTTCACTTACACTAGAATTCTCCATGACAATAACAGCTGACGTACGTCAAATAGAAATTACACACCGGAAACGTCACATACCGTTTCTACCCCTTGCGACAATTCCGTAAGTTAGCTTCTGTCATTCCATTTTATAGAGGGAGTAACAGAGGTTGAGTTTAGAGACTGTGGTCAAAGTCACATTAGCTAGTGAGGACCCTCATGGGGTTTTACACCCCAGCCAGCATGAGGACAGAGCAAGCTCTCTCTCCGTCACGCCAGGGCATGCTGAGACAAGGAACAGGGTGGTGAGGGGGCATCTGGGCGGGCTCCAAGGCCCCCACTCTGCAGACCAACCGGGCCAGCCGGAGTTCAGAAGCCAAGCAGCTAAGCTCACAAAAGGCATCACTGCTTCTCCATGCCAGACAGCCCGAAGGCTTCCACCTGCTAAAGGCCGACCCAGCAAAGACTTGGCCGAGCATGCTGAGGTAAATCTTTCCAGTGGCCTATTTTCTTCAAGATTTAATGACACCATCACATATTTCTGCATACCCTCCCCACTTCAAGCAGGAAGATGGGTTTTGGATCTACACACCGTCTTGGACCAAAAGGGGTGGTGGATTTTCAAGTGAAGACAAGCAGGTGTCACGGAGCCACCACTCATGTGGGTTTGGGATTTGTTTTTCTCCCAGGCAACTCGGGGGTACTGAAAGGCTGGGGTTTAGGTGCGGGTACCATTTTTTTTTTTTTTAACAAACTGCAAACAAATTCTCCCTGTCTTTGCCTCCGACCATCAACGTCTCTGACGACTGGCGAAATAAGGAATGTACCAAAGTGTGAGGTGAGGAAAGGAAATGGAAAACACTTAACTATGCAGAAGGTCCAGGACAAGGCAAAAAAGATGTTGTCTCGCACGTGGAATATATTTCCCGTCAGGCACTTCTTCATGTTCCTCCCACTAAGTACAGCTAAAAACCTTGGGCGGTATACATCAGACAAACCCAAGAGGATTCTGAAAGGTGGAGAA
This sequence comes from Herpailurus yagouaroundi, assembly GCF_014898765.1. Classification (NCBI taxonomy): domain Eukaryota; kingdom Metazoa; phylum Chordata; class Mammalia; order Carnivora; family Felidae; genus Herpailurus; species Herpailurus yagouaroundi. Next base: position 9,227,630 of record NW_024412395.1, read on the forward strand.
AAGGAAGGTACGAGTTACACTAGCCAGGGACCTTGGGACCCAAGGAATGACAGCAGTGAGTCCCCAGATGTGTTGTTCGTTTGTTTGTCTAATATACCCCGGCTCTGCCAGCACCCCATAATGCTAAGAAGCACAGACAAAAAAAAAAAAAAAACGCAACAAAAGCCTGTTCTATATAGCTTGAAGACCAGGAATGGGGCAGTCTGGCAACAGGAAACTTCCATTTTATTCGTTATTATCTTTTAAATGTTTATTTACTTATTTTGAGAGAAAGAGAAAGTGTGCGAGCTGGGGAGAGGGGCAGAGAGGGAGAGAGAGAGAGAGAGACAGAGAGAGAATCCCAAGCAGGCTCCACTCTCCATGTGGAGCTGGATTGGGGGCTCAATCCCACGAACCATGAGATCACGACCTGAACCAAAATTGGGAGTTAGGATGCTTGATGCTTAACAAACTGAGCCGTCTAAGCATTCCAACAATAGAAAACTTTTAGACGACAACCATCCAACGCCAGTCAAACACCAGAGAAAAAGCTGTGGTCCCTTCCCCATCTCCTTCAGCAAAGGCCATGCTGGTCAGGTTGGGAGCAGTAATGGTCTGTCCCTCTCTTCCCGGTCAGGGTGGTGTCAGAAGAGGTTTCATGGGGAGCCTGACCTTCCCGCCCCACTTAGCAGTAAATGGCTCCCCTTTTTCCTAGGGTGCCAGACTCTCTGTCCCCACCTGGCAGTGATGGGTGGTATACTTTCCCTGACCCTTTTCTTCCCTGGAGAGATGTCAGAGGAAGCCAGCTAAAACAGAAGATTCGAGTAGGAACTAGAGTATTCCTAATATAATGACTCAAATGCTAAGAGTGCAATTAAAACCTCCCTTATTATTGCAAAATCCTGGAAAATATCACCTTGAGTGAAAAAAAGATCAACAGATACCAAAATGGAGATGGCAGAGATGTTGGAATTATCTGAAGAGGGTCTAAGAAAAACATTTTTTTTTTATCGTGTATTTATTATTGAGAGACAGAGCATGAACGGGGGAGGGTCAGAGAGAGAGGGAGACACAGAATCGGAAGCAGGCTCCAGACTCCATGCTGTCAGCACAGAGCCCGACGCGGGGCTTGAACTCACAAACCGCGAGATCATGACCTGAGCTGAAGTCAGACACTTAACCGACTGAGCCACCCAGGCACCCCTTATCTGAAGAGGGTTTGAAAAACAGCCATCATTGGGGCGCCTGGGTGGCTCGGTCGGTTAAGCGTCCGACTTCGGCTCAGGTCGTGATCTCGTGGTCCGTGAGTTCGAGCCCCGCGTCGGGCTCTGTGCTGACCGCTCGGAGCCTGGAGCCTGTTTCGGATTCTGTGTCTCCCTCTCTCTCTGACCCTCCCCCGTTCATGCTCTGTCTCTCTCTGTCTCAAAAATAAACGTTAAAAAAAAAAAATTAAAAAAAAATAAAAACAGCCATCATAGAGATGTCTCAACAAGCAATTAAAAACACACTTAAAATAAATACAAAAACGAGGTCTCAGCAAAGAAAAAAACCATCTCACAAATAGTGATTTTAGAAGTGTGCGATAAACTCATTGACCTGAAGAAGTTGGGATTAGTTTCACAGCAAAATGGAGAGAACAGAGGAAAGAACCAGTGAACATAAAGGTGGAGAAACAGAAATCACTCAATCTGAATAGCAGAGAGAATTTAGACTGAAAAAAGGAAAAGGAAAAGAGAGAACAGAGCCTCAGGGACCTGTCCAACTGTAACAAAAAACCTTACATGTGATCACAGTCTCTGAGAGGAGAGAAAAATGCGTGGAACGGATAAAATCAAAGAATACATAGCAGCCGAAATTCTACCAAATTTGGCAAAACACGTAAATCTGCAGATTCAAGCAGCTGAGTGAATCAAAGATGATAAAACCAAAGAAGTCCACGCTAAGCCCCATGATCGAACTCCAGAACACTAAAGGCAAAGAAAAAGTCTTGAGGGCTGTGAGAACCAACACTATATTTATAAATTAAAAAATTAAATAGCAGTGAATTTCTCATTAAAAAGCCAACTCTATTTCAAAAAGAAAGAGAAAAAAAATGAAGGTCAGAGGAAATGATATAACCTTTTTTCATGTACCAAAAGAAAAGATCTGCTGATTTAGAATTTTTGTTGATTTAGCATTTTACCTCCAGTGAAAATATCCTTCAGGAGTGAAGGGAAAAATCGAGACATTCTTGGATGAAGGAAAACTGGTAATTTGTTACCTACAGATCTACACTAAAAGAATGGCCAACGAAAGTCCTGAAATGGAGAGGAAATGATAAAATACAGAACCTTGGCACATCAAAAGAACATCTGTGCAACTCCCACTCATGTCAAGGAGTAGAACTTCTCTGTATCCCGGAAGCTCCCTGGGAGATGGCTTTCCTGTGGCAATGATCTTCCTGATTGACAGCTGTATTGAGGGAATTATTGACATACAATAAACCAAAAATATTTAGAGTCTGCAGTTTGATAAACTTTGACATATGTAGACCCCCACGAAACCATCACCATAATCAGGACAGTGAGCATACCCATACCCTCCAGCAGTGTGCCCACGACCTTTTATAATCTCTCCCTTGCCCTCTCCCTGCCCATCCTTGTCCTCCGGTGACCAGTAAGCTGTTTTCTGTCTCTACATTTTAGTTTGCATTTCAAGAATTTTATATAAATGGAATCATACAACTTAAAAATCATATATATTTAATGTAAGTAAAAATTTCCTGTTACATGATTCTGAGTAAACCATTATATACCCTATATAATTATAAATAAACAATTGTACATATATTTACAACGAGGCTAGAAACTCCTTCAAGGCGGGAATTCCACTTCGGACTCACAGCATAATAGAGACTCACAAGATATTATTTCATCACCCGTTTTCTTTCGACTGACCCCATTCTGGTTGAGTGGTGATGCTTTCCTTGGATGTGCTCGTTGTCACACACCCTCCCTGGTGCATGACTTCGGAACATCGTTCCACTGTACTATACTCCGTGGGCGTACCTGTCTTCCCCAGTAGGCTGTGAGCACCGGGCCGGTGCATCAAGCTGAAAAGAGAGAATGTCTTGGGCATTGGGGGTCAAGTGTAGAGGAAATTGTTTATGCTGTATTTAAAGACTAGAAGATGCCCAGGGAAGTATTCATTTTTGTGTTTCCAATGGGCATGAGCAGTAGCTAGGTGTTTGTGGAATGAACCTGTCCTTCTCGAATTTTCCTTCACGCTTGGTGGCCAAGGTGTTCTTCCTAAAAAGAAAGCTTAAGGGAGTCTCAGCCTCTGCTGTTACCTGCAGAGGCCCCTCCTGCTTCCTGGAGAGAGTCCCCATGTTCTGACACAGCCCCCAGACATCGTGCTGGAGGCTAAGTTCTCCTCTCCCACCTGGCTCTCACCACCGCCTGCCCGTCTTTACTTTCCAGGACTCTGGACTCTCCCATCCACCTCCCATCACCTCCTCTGTGCCTGCCCAGGCTGTCGCTGCCACCTGTATACTCTTCCCACTTAGTTCTCTCCTGAGAGCGCCTCCTGTCCTAAGACTTGGCTCAGCGTTGCCTCCTTCAGGGAAGCCTCCTCCTCTCCGCTGGCGAAGGTGTCCCGTGGGGCACTTCCTGGGCAGCTGGGCAATGCGGTGTGTCACATGCTTTCTCCAGCATCAGCTTCTGGGGACACCTCCTGCCATGAGTGAGCATCTTAAGCATGGGCTTGGTCTTCCCTAGGAGCATGTGCTGGAGGGTGTTCAGTAAATGTCCATGGGTGAATGAGGGAGAGAGAGAGAGACAGGGTGTGTGTGTCCATCAGGGCCAAGAGGCAAGAGGTCCTTCAGAGAATCCAGGGTGGGAACTCCAGACGAGGCTTGGGGCTGGAAGGGGTGGGAGAGGAGAAACCACAGCTTTCAGGGAAAAGTCGGGGAGCCGCTCAGAGCAGGCACCTGGGTGGGCTGCTCTCAGCTCATGCGGTGCCTCTCTGATGTTCGAAAAGCGGATTTCACCAGAACCTTCTGTCTGGTCCCTGAGTTCCAGCTGCTACTTTTGTGGCATCTTTTACCCATGCGGAACTCAAGAAACCAGGCTCCTTCTCCTCACTTCATTCTCCCTCCCCCCTCTCCACCCAGGTCTCTCCTTCCCAGCCCACACAGAGAACAGGTGGCTCTTTCCCAGGGCAAATTCAAGTGCCTTACATTGTGTTTTGTTTACACAAGATGGCTGCCAGGCCAACGCTGGTACATCGTTCTTGTTGCATCAAAGTCAAGATAGAGGACGAGGGCTCCACTGATCAAGCATTTGTGAGTGCCCAGCCCGGTGCCAGGGGCCACACGCACACTTCTCGCACCTCACCGCACCTGCGAGAATGGTTTCTCCTCATGTTACACGTGGGGAAACCCAGACCCTTCAGAGACCAAGAAGCTAAAGAGTCAGGGAAACTTCTTGCCTGGGAAGAGTCAGGACCAGATTCAACCCAGGCACTTCTGACCCCGTATAGACTCCCCGAATGTAAAGGGAAACACGGAGAAAATAGAGTCTGGAAAAAGAATCATGTAACATCTTGGTTTTTACAAATGGAATGACGATTCTGAAAGAGGCCGTGAGCCCCTCTAGGACTTTCGGGTCCAGGCTCTGGGTCACTGAGCTTTGCCACCAGAGCCATTTGCGATGAATGGGAGAGATCCCGGGGAAGCCGGGCAGGGAGTGTTGTCAGGGAGCAGCTCCTATGTGCGTGGGAGGAGGCAGCTCACGGAGATGGGGAACGGTGCTCTGGCCAAAGGAACCACATCTGCAAAAGCCTCAGGTGCTGCAAGATCAGGGCACATGAGGGAAGTGGAGAGGTCCAGTCAGACCCCAGGGCTCCTCCCCAAAGGAGCCTCCCGAAGAGCACTGGGGAGCCACCGCAGGTCACATGTGAGGGAGGGTCATGGCTTGTATGTCAGAGACCCTGCTCTGGCCGCAGGATCAGGAGGGACAGGAACTGACAAGACTGAAGGCCCCAGGTGCGCAGTTGGGGCTGCACAGGCTGCAGGCTGCTACAGGCCTTCTCCTTCATACCACTCCCAGACGCGCCAGACTCCGGCTCAGAATCTGCCTCAAGAGCTCGCCTTCTGTGAGGTACCTGCCTTCTGGAATCAAGCCTTGCAGACCGGCCATAGTGGGGAGTCTGTGTGGAAGGAGGTTTCGGCTTCTTTCCAAGACGGGTGGGTGGGGTTAAGGGACGTATCTTGCTGCATCGAGACCAGAGCAGGGGCTGGAAGGGACTGAGACGGACCGGGGAGAGCCAGGAGGGGCCTGGGTGGCATGGGCCTGAGGCCAGCGTGGGATAGAGCGGCAGGGATGCTCTCCTGGTGGAGGGGAGACTGGCGGGCTCTTTAGCGCGGCACTAGGCCCTGCGAAGCCGTTCCCCCTCTGGGTCCTCTGGGCCCCTCCCCACCTCCAGAGTCTCTCTTGTGCCAGCTGCCCCCCTTTGGTTTGGGGCGGGCTGAGCCCGCACCCGGGGTCCTCGTGCGTGTCACGCGTCGGGAGGTGGCTGCCGGTCACAAAATGGAACCGTGGGAGGGGCGTTTGGAGCCAGAGCTCACATTGGCGGGGACCGACCTCGGAGAAATTCCCAGAAACCTTGGGGAAGGCCTTGGAAAGCAGAGCAGGAGGGGGTGGGGGCGTTGAGTCATATGCCCTCGTGCTGCTCGAGAGAGAAGTGCCAGGTTGATTTTTGGGCTGGCGTGTTCTGCCTTGTGATTCTGTACCGACACAGTCCTGGCCCTGCGGTTGGAGTACAGTAAGGAAGACGGCCTCGTTCTGGAGTCAGGGCAGTGGGCTGTGGCCCCTGACTAGGAGGGGCGTGAGGCGCTGTCCCTTCACCCTCCAGCCTGGTCCTGTCAGGTCCCATGGAGGCTCCCACCCAGGATTGAGCAGGACGCGTTTTTCTCCCCTCCCAGGGCCTGACCCTCTGTGTCTGTGACCGCAGAGGCTCCCCCGGGGCCCTACACCTGGCTGAGGACCCAGCCCTACTCACAGGGACCATTCTGGCTCGGCAGAGCCCCCATGAAGCTGCGCCCGAGGGCTTGGGCAGACCCGGCCCCTGCACCCCCTCGCCACCCAGGCCACCCTCGGAGAACAGGCTGCCCGAGAGGGTGTTTGTTCCTACCCAGAATAACGTGTTCAAGGCTCATTTCCCTCAGCTCACCTGGCCACAGATTGACGACTCTGATAGAGCAGAGGGCCTGTGGGGCCTGGCTGGACCAAACTGGCCTGGCGTGAAGCAGGACCCACCCCGCCTGCCGCTGCAGGGTCCGGCCCTCACCCCTCCCTCCGGCTGGCCTCGGGTCTGCCCGGGGTCCATCTCCCGGCCTCCCTGTCTTTTTCCGCTGCCTCCTGTCTTCCGCCAGCCCGACAGCCTCTCTGTTGCCCACCCTACGTCCTTCTGTCTCTCCGCTCTTCTCCCGGCCTTGACCTCCCCTGCCTCCACCGCAGCCCTTTCTCCGTCACTTCCTGCTTCTCACGTTTCTCTCTCTGGCCCCCACCCCTCCCCTCTGTCCCATCACCCAACCAGGCAGGTTTATTTGAACAACCAACGGCAATATTTCCTTTAGAAAACTAGCTACTGTGTTTATAAACGAGATTCCCAGAGTCAGCTCTCAGACCCTGCCGTTGGAAAAAATGAGTGGGGACCCAGCCAGCAGCGGAGAGGCTCTGGGGGCTGTGGGGACCCCACGCTACAGGTGGATTTGGAGGGAAAATGGGTACAAGAGTTTCCAGTGTCTGCCCTTTGACCTTGTCCGCCCGCCACCTGCAATAGTGAGAATAAATACATCAGTAATAATAATTAACATGGAGGTCACCACTGGTGCCGTGACAGGCACCATGCAAGCTACTTTATGTACAATATTGTACCCAACCACCACAACAGTCTTATAGATCTGGTCTCTTTGCCCCTTTTAGCAGACGAGGAAACGGAAACTCAGAGTGGTCATCCAGCCCCTAGGTAGCAGTCCCACACTGATCCTACTGACCCCAAGCTGGGTTGTCCTCTGTGCTAGGACAGCTGTCACATGCTGATTGCTTTTGCCACCGGATCTGAGGGACCTGGGGAAGGAACCGGTGCTATCTTGTCATTTTCCACGGGAGACAAAATACAGGGAAAGTGGTGTCCAGCGTGCAGTCACTCAGCCAGCCATCGGTGACGGAGCAGAGCCCAGGGTCTGATGTCTAGGAGAGGAGGGGAGAAGCGGGCTTGGGACCATGCCTGTGACCCCGGCAGGTCTCTTTCCTAACCATGTGGCCCCAGTTAAGCCCCTGTCCCTCTCTGAGCTCTCTCTGTCCCCACTTGAAAGTGGGAATTCTAGAATCCCCCCATGGGTCTCTGTGGAGGGGTCTGTCCCTGGGCTGGGGACACTGGGAAGAAGCCCGAGGACTTTTTTTTTTTTTTCAAACTTAAATTTCACCATCCACTTGACTTCTGCCTTCGATTTTCCTACCTGGGAGCTAATGCTGTGAATTCAGAGGAATTAAGCAAAACGATGCTTTAAAAAGAAAACTCCAGGGCGCCTGGGTGGCTCAGTCGGTTAAGCGGCCGACTTCAGCTCAGGTCAAGATCTCACAGTCCATTAGTTCGAGCCCCGCGTTGGGCTCTGGGCTGATGGCTCAGAGCCTGGAGCCTGCTTCCGATTCTGTGTCTCCCTCTCTCTCTGCCCCTCCCCCATTCGTGCTCTGTCTCTCTCTGTCTCAAAAAAATAAATAAACATTAAAAAAAAATTAAAAAAAATAAATAAAAAGAAAACTCCATGAATGTGGCCATAGTAAGATTGGATTCTCAGGGGACACATCGCCCCATGACAGAGGGGACAATTCTACTCCCCCAGGTGCCCTTGGCCTCCCAGGCCACCCCACTTTTAGGCTTCACAAGGCTGTAGGCTGGAGATTTCTAGCACCGGTCATTCACTCACTCATTCGACACGTGTTTTGCCAGGTACGTGCCATGCGTCAGCGCTGTTCTAAGCATGAGGGATTCTGCAGAGAACAAAGAGATCCTGCGGGTCTCGCGTTCTAGGAGGGAGGGAAAGTAGTAAGTGAGATAAATGAATGAGCCATAATTGCATGAGAGACAGTTCAAAGTGATCAGGGGCCAGGAAGGGAAGAAAAGGCAAGGGGCAGCATGCAGGAGGGGTCGTGGTTCAGACAGGGTGGTGGGGAGACCAGGCTGCGTCACCCCCAGCCCCACGTCCTTCCAGGGGCTCCCCACGGGGCCCACGAGGGCCAGGCTCCTCCCCCTGGGACGCAGGCCTTTCCTGTCCTGCCTCAGCTTCCGGCACGTGCTTCGATGCCCGCCCCCCCCCCCCCCCCCCCCCAAGCGATCGACTCCGCTCTGTCTCCTTTCCAGGTTTGTACCAGCCGTGCCCACGGCCGGGACTGCCCTGCCCGCCAGTGTGCAGTGCTTACTTAGAATGTGCTCTGGATTTTGTCTTAATCAGGTGTGGTAAGGTGACAGACACAGACACGGCTGCCTCAAAAGAACAGTGCGTCACCTGCAGTCCCCAGGACGGTGGGGCACACCACACGGCGACACGCAGGAGCACATGGGGAAGGACCGGGGTGAGGCGGAGGAACAAGGGGACAGCGTGGGGCCCTGAAGACGCCTCCTATCTCACCTGATCGGGATGGTGACTCGCTAGGCCCAACTGTTGCAGCTTTGAGCTTTAGTTTCTCACTTGGCTGGTTTGGGTTATTGGCCATCTGAGTCTCTCTAAGCCTCGGTTGTCCCATCTGTGAAATGGGGACAAACACCATCAGCCTCATTAGAATCATTGTCTTTGTCGGGAGTCCTTTGGTTGCACTCGACAGAAATCCAGCTCAAGCTCATTTAAGCAAAGGGTGGCATTTATGGGGTGATACAGCTGGGAAATCCCAAGGGCCTTCAGTCTTTGGCTGTGACTCGATCCAGAGGCTCATTATCAAGGCGCATCTCTCTGTCTGCCTGTCTTTGCTTTGCTCTCTTACTTCCCAATTTTATCTGCAGGGGGACTCTGCCCAGGTGATGGCTCGGGAGGCCAGCGGCAGCTGACCCGCAGCCAGCTCAGGGGATGTTCCAGCCGGGGCTCATTGGCTCAGCTTGGGTTAAATGCCCACCCATGAGCCCATCAATCACGGCGGCCAGAGGGGTGTGGGTTTTGACCGGCCAGGCTCAGTCACAGGCACATTCAGGAACCATTGAGCCACACGGAAGGGAGTCAGGGGTGCTGTGGCTGAGGAAGAGACCCTGGAGAACATACCCTGAGGATGTCCCCACCTGTGAAAGGGTTCTGCAGATGTTGGAGGTAAAGAGCACAGCGCCCCTCACTGGTGGGAAACTTAGGGCTCGTGTCACTACTAAACTGCTGATCGCCCACCCATCCCTGCTCTCCTGGTTCCTCCGGCCCCCAGAACAGGGTTTGCGCTCTGTCTTCCTTTGGGTGCTTTGGAGTTTCCGCCCTGCGCTGCGTGAGGCCAAGCCCTCCACGCGGGGCCTGGGTCCCACCCCCTCTGGCCTCCGTAACCCCTCTCTGCCCCCGTACTCTTCCCTCTTTCTCCAACATTAGTGATTTCATTGTCAACGTTGCACCATCCTGCAAACACACAAACACGCCTTATTGTCGCTTGTCTCTAAAAATGCCTTCCCTGGGGCCCCTGGGTGGCTCAGCTGGTTAAGCGTCCGACTCTTGATTTTGGCTCAAGCCGTGATTCCAGGGTCGTGAGATCCAGCCCTGAGTCCAACGTGGAGCCTGCTTAAGGTTCTCTCTCTCTCTGCCTCTTCCCTGATTGTGCACACGTGCTCATGCGCCCGCTCTCTCTCTCAAAAATGAAAACAAAAACCGCTTTCCTTAGCCCCGTTCCCCACCTCCCCCCTAGCTGTAGCTGCATTCCTACATTCAATGTAGGAAGTCCGATCGGCTCTAGCTTCAAAGCGTGTGCTACCCTGCCTTCGGCTCTTGCCTTGTAGGGTCGGTCTTCCACGAGGCAGCGCGGGCCAAGGCACATGGAACGTGAGCTGTGTGTGCCATTTAAAGTTTTCAAGAGGCGCCCCAAAAGGGAAAGCAAACAGGTGTAAGTAAGCTTAGCAGTATATTTTATTTAACCTAATATATCCAAAGTATTGTTAATTCAACATGTAATGAATATATGTAATGAGACGTCTTCCTTCTTTTTGTGCTAAACCTTTGAGATAGTGCAGCACATCTCACCGCGGACCAGCTACACGTCAGGTGGTCGATACCCATGAGCACAGCAGATCTATCTAAAGTGTCAGTCGGACCTTGGCACTCCTCTACTTCAGTGGCCTCCAACTGCACTCGGAATAGGACCCTAATGTCCTGCAGTGGGAGACAAGGCCCTTCGCGGTGTGGGCTGCGTCCTGACCACATCTTCCCATCTTCTCCCCCACCCACTGGGGCACCCTGGTTGTTTCCTGCCTCTTACACATGCCAAGCTCACCTCTACCCCGGGGCCTTTGCTCTTCCTCTGCATGGACTGCTCATCTTCCAGTCTGGATGTGCTTGATCTCCCCGTGTCATTGTGTTCCGTGCTCACCCGCCACCTCCACAGGGACCCTCCCCAAATACCCCTTCTAATGTGCACCCCACGAGAGCATCCTCCCTCATACCGCCCTGCTCTATCTCTGCACGGTATCTGTGGCCCTTCGGAACCAGCTTATTTCGTGCTTTGGCTCCTCGCTGTGATGTTTGTTTTCCGTCTGGGACAGACAGCTGTCCTCCGCAGAACCACGCACGCAGTAAGCGCTCAGCAATGCTCACTGTCTTGAATTAATCTCTCAGAACAGTCAGTATGTGGCCTCCTTGGCTGCAAGCTCTTGGCACCAAGGCACTGTATGGATGGGGACCCTCACGTGCCAGAAGGTAGGTGGCCCAGCCCAGCGGGGAACACTTAACCCGGTGACGGTCTGCCAAAAGTGCGATTTCTTGGCACACTTTCTCAGAGCTTGTATCGATGACCACTCCTGGCTACGCCTAAGGAGTCTGTGATTGCTTACAGCCAGGGCCTGCCTTGTGAGCAGCAAATACCGTCCTAACATTTCATGAGGATAAAATGCTGGTCCGAAAGCGTCATGACAATGACGATCTAACACTCTTGGGCTGCAGTTAATACGACCGGGTAGGTAAAAAGCCCCCTAGCCCCGGGGCACACTAGCTGTGCTAGGAAACGTGAGGGCTCTCCAAGAGCAATTCAGCTCAAGTAGGCGTAGGGCGCCTGGCTTGCACTGCACGTGGTGCTTAATGTCGGAAATTCACGGAGGAAGGAGACCCAGGGGGCAGGTACTGAGATTTCCTCCTCAAGCGGAGACGTTACCTTCCGACCTGGCTGCTGGCCACTACACAGGGCAGAGAGAGCTGCCTGCTTCATCCCCAGGCCTGACGTATGTCTCTGTTTGGAAACACTCCTACCTTTCCTCCACTGTGTCACCGGGTGCAGGCGTTCTGCGGGTACCCTGGGGGCTCAGCAAATGGCCAACGCAGTGGGGAGCGTGTCCAGTCTTTGAGACTTTGGGGAGGGTCACTGAAAGAAGACCCAGGCGGGACCAGAGCCCTGGCACGGTGGGCAGGATGTCCCCAGGCCAGGCCACTTCTCTACCTGAGTCGCTTAGGGGGTGAGGCCAGAGGAGAGGTTATCCCAAGATATTTGCCTCAGATGAAATCTTTGTCAAACTCCAGTAAGTAAAACAGAACAAGTGGGAGTTTGGTAGCCGAGGCAGGGCAGGAGCCCAGAGCTCTCCCCCCTTGCATGTTTTTCCCGCTTCATCCCCTCTGGAACCCCGAGGGCCACAGTTTGAAAACCATGGCCGTATCTCCTCTGGAGCCAGAGCTGGAGGTCTGAGTCCAGCCCTCCCTCTTGCCCACGGGGTGCCCTAACTTCTTAAGTTCAGGGTTTTACCTGCGAAGCTAATAAATGCATCTACCTAATAGAGATGCTGTGAGAAGTACATCGAAAGGTGAAAAGTCACGTAAACCACGTAACCCAGTGCCGAGGAGGTGACAAGTGCTCAGTAAGTAAATCACTTACTGTTCCTGCCTTGAGTGCCTGCGTGTTAAGTCTGACCCCTGTGAGAGGGATTAATCTGCCCAACGGAAAGAACACGGGGCGGTAGAATTTCAGCACAGTGGTTGGCACGCCGAGGCCTTTGGAGTCCTTCCTGTCTCTTCCTGGAGGTGCTCTCCGGGCTTTGGTCCTGCATACAGTGGCTCCGGTTTCCCAACCAGTCAATACGACCACTGACTTCTCGATTTTGCCTACTCTCGTGGGTAAAGTACTTGAGGATATTGAAGTATTCAGGCACCTATTTGGGCTCAGGGGAAGGAGAAGGAAGGGAGGTTCAGTAAAAGCGTGCTCAGGCTGCACCTGTCCTTCATGCTGGGGCTGAGCCACCCAGGCTGATGCAGGCTCCGGGACCGGAGGGTTGGGGATGGGGGTGGCGTGTATTCTGCAACATTCTCTGTTGTGGGGGGGCAGGGGGGGGGCGGGGCTGGCCAAGCAAACTCCATTCTGGAGACAGGACCCCTGGGAACAGCAGCCAGGTGGCCTATAGAGGAACAGGCCCCACTCTGCCCCTCCCGCTGCCAGCTCGCCTCCGATTATATTCCAGAAACCCTGCGCCAGGCTGAGAGCTCAATCATTAACTGAGCAGCTTGCTGAAAGGATTTGTTAGGGGCTATGAGTGCCAGGAAAACACACAATCATCGGGGACCAGCTAGGCCCACCAGAAGAGAAGGCTCAGAGGTAAAGAGGTTGAGTCAGGGTGGATACAGCCGGGGGAAGACAGCAGCCTGAGCTGGGGGGCCCAGATAAATGCACTCACCCCTCTGTGCCCCAGCTACTTCCTCTGTCACGTGGAGACTCCCCAGGAGGTGGCCAGAATCTCCAACTTGACGGAACTGCCCCTCTTAACGTTTACGTAAAAGTAGCTCGGGGGCGTCTGGCTGGCTCAGTCTGTGGAGCGTGCGACTCTTGATCTCGGGGTTGTGAGTTCGAGCCCCGTGCTGGGTACAGACATTATTTAAAAATAAAAGTTTTGAGGGGGAAGCT
>NW_024412395.1:9241102-9262571 GCF_014898765.1 Herpailurus yagouaroundi
AAAAAAAAAAAAAAAGATAGCTCAAGCCCATAGCTGGTGGGATGGCCAGCCCCCCTCACTGCGTCTGGGTTTCCTGGTGGCAGGGGTAGGGTGGGGAGGGCTGGAGGGAGGCAGAATTGCCAGGTGTCAGGATGTACCCCCTGCTGCTACCAGATCAGCTTCCTTCCCTTGTTTAGGTACTGGGGGTGCTGAGGAAAATTGTCAGAGAGAATGTCTCTGTGGAAATAGCATTTCAGGAAACTACCCATCTGGTCCTGCTTACACCTGAGGAACTTGAAGCTCAGAAGGGGAACGGTGACTGGGTCAAGGTCACGCAGGAGTTGCAGGCACAGAGCTACAGAGACCCTTGCCCGAGATGGGGCCACCAGTGTGACTTGTAGCTGAGGCACCGGCCGCAGTGAAGACCCAGGACTGCAGCCTCCAGGACTCTTGCCTCCCAGGCTGATCTACTGTAACATTATAATCGTGCTTTTCTGGAACCTTCTTTGTCTACCCCACTGTCCCCCTCTCTCACATGCATCTGGATATTGTGCTAGGAGCACCAGCCATGGGACAAGGCCGACCTGGCTTCAGATCTTGGCTTTCAGGTCCCTTGCTGTGTGACTCTGGGCAAATGACTTTGTATCTCTGAGTTTCTGTTTCCTCTCCTAAAGAGGATAATGATGCCTTGCTAGACTCCAGTGTGGAGGACAGAGAGAAAGGCCCCAGGCCATGTTTACAATCACACTGAGGGTATAAAGCACAGACATTAGAAAAGAATTTATTAAACAAGTTTTCAATGAGCAAAGATAGATTTTTAACCTGAAGGGGCAGGGATATTTATTTATTTATTAGTTTTTTTAAAGTTTACTTATTTTGAGAGAGAATGTGCACAAGTAGGGTAGGGTAGGGGCAGAGAGAGGAGAGAGGAGGAAGGAGAGAAAGAATCCCAAGCAGGCTCCATGCTGTTAGCATGGAGCCTGATGCAGGGGTCAAACTCATGAGCCACGAGACCATAACCCGAGCCAAAGGCAGACACTTAACTGACTGAGCCATACAGGCACCCCATTTTTTAACCTGAAGTGGCAGGGATATTTAAAAAAAGATTGTATTTTTAATTGTTGAAGGTGGAACTTTTGTTTAAAAAAAATTTTTTTTTTTTGAGAAAGAGAGTGCTAACAGGGGAGGGGCAGAGAGAGGGGGGGCAGAGGATCTGAAGTAGGCTCTGTGCTGACAGCTGAGAGCCCAATGTGGGGCCCAAACCCATGAACCATGAGATCATGACCTTAGCTGAAGTCAGATGCTTAACCGAACTGAGCCACCCAGGTGCCCAGAAGGTAGAACTTGTATTCTCTGTAGTTTTCTGTATGTTTGAAAAATCTTTTTCTGTATTTTTTGGAGCAAATATTACACATCATATCACTTCATCTGTAAATATTTTTACCGTGTGTCCATAAAAAGGGGCTCTTACAAAAAATAATAAACACGATGCTATCACCTTAAAAAGACTAAAAACAATTATTTAATATAATCAAACTCCTAGCCTGTGTTTGCATTTCTCTGATTGTCATATAAAAATTTTAAGTGTGTGGCTTGTTTTTTAAAAATGTTTATTTATTTTCAAGAGAGAGAGAGAGAGAGAGAGAGAGAGAGAGAATCCAAAGCAGGCTCCAGGCTCCAAGCTGTCAGCACAGAGCCCGACGTGGGGCTCGAACTCACAAACTGCGAGATCATGACCTAAGGTGAAGTCAGACGCTGAACCGACTGAGCCACCCAGGCAGACCTAAGTGTGTTTTTATAAGTCAGGATCCAAATAGAAGCCTTATATAAAGATCGATTTTTCACGTAAGCTTCTTTTGATTTGTAAGTTCTTCCTTCATCGTTAATTTTCTTATACTCTTTTGTTGAGGAAATCAGATGGCATACACTATTGAGTTTCCTTTAATGCGATCGTTCTCTTTTCAGCCTCATGGTATTATTTAATGTATCCCTCTGTCTCTTATATTGGCTCTGAACTGGTAGTGAGATCTTCTGGGTTGATTAGGATTTTTGGCAAGGCTGGCTGGGTATCTTTTGTCATGTTGGCAGCTAATGATGCTCATTGCCTAGATCTACTAATTCGTTAGTTTGCAAAAGAGTTATGCTTGAATTCTATCATTCCTTCTTAGCTGGACTGCTTCTATAAAGAGAAGAGTCCCCTCATCAGCCATATGGTTACTTTGAGATCCTGGCTGTAAAAAGCAGGTAAATGTTGATGCTTCCCCTTTATGTATCAGTTACCATGATTTGGCTTCCTAGCATCTTCCAAAAGTAACCACTGAGTTTGTGTGCATGTGTGTGTGTGTGTTTAATAATATTATGATCCGGTTGATTTAAACATATCTGACTTATTTCAATTCATGGTAGTTACTGTCTTTCTGGATGTCCAAATTAAACCATCTCTGGCCAATAGAAGTTACTGGAATGGGTTCCTGAGTCCTTTCGGTATACTCTATTAATCTTTGGCAGCTTACTGTATCTATATGAAAGGATGTTCCAAGTTTATTGCACATCTCTTGACTTGACATAGAATTGTTCATTTCTATAGAGAATCCTGGTTGCTTTTCGTGGGAAATGGTATTGAGACACCACAATCTGGATCTAGGGGGTGCTCATTGTACTGGACTATTCACATTTCCAGGTCTTTTTAGTGGACAAAACTAGAAAATATATACTTTAAAAAAAAAGATACGATACATCATAAATTCATACTGATATTTCCAATTCAACTTCTAGACCAGAGTCTTAAAACTTCGGTGGTCTTCCTCTGTGATTTCTTTTAACCATTCTGAAAATCTCAGCATTGAGAACTCCAGCATAGTTACTCATTTGATTTATCCTTTATTACACACACAGTGGGCTCAGAAGAATGACTTTATCATGATGACCAAAACTCATTTAAGATGTTGGGGGGCATTTCTTTTTGCTCTCAGGTTGTATCCCACTAAGAAGGTGTGTTAGGTTACCAAGCTTTAATATCACTGGAAATAGTTTGTCTCTGTGTGGTGATGTCACCAGCTAAATACAAGTTGGTCTCCTTCATTTTAATTTGGGGGGTTGTTCTTTTATTTATTCAATTTTGTGTCTTAATCATGAAAGTGCTTTTTTTGATGGTTTCATACTCAAACCTGAAGACGAAGAATGTTCAAAGGCTGACTTCTCATATCTCTTTCACTTTGTTCCCTCCCTCCCTCCACTGTGGGCAGCCATTTCTAAACATATGCTTTTTCTTTCCATTACTTTCTGTATATAGGCAAACACACACACACACACACATTTAGCATCCCCCTTTTTTCTTAATGAAAGGGTAGCATAACATACACACTTTGGTCTGCTTCTTTCACTGAACAATGTATCTTTTTTTTTTTAATTTTTTTTTTCAACGTTTATTTATTTTTGGGACAGAGAGAGACAGAACATGAACGGGGGAGGGGCAGAGAGAGAGGGAGACACAGAATCGGAAACAGGCTCCAGGCTCCGAGCCATCAGCCCAGAGCCCGACGCGGGGCTCGAACTCACGGACCGCGAGATCGTGACCTGGCTGAAGTCGGACGCTTAACCGACTGCGCCACCCAGGCGCCCCTGAACAACGTATCTTAGAGATCCCTCCCTAATGGTCTACAGAAATCTTCCTCATTCCAGTTAACAACAGCATGTTCTCGTTTATGCCAACTGTCCCCTCCTGATCAACATCTGAATTCTTTCCAGTCTTTTGCTGTTATAACTTGTTATTTGCAGACTGGTGTTTGCCCCAAAGTTCATATGTTGAAACCCTAATCCCCAGTGTGATTGTATTTGGAGATAGGGCTTTAAAGAGATAATTAAGGTTAAATGGGGTCAGAAGGGTGGGTCCCTTATCCCGTAGGAGTGGTGTCCATAATAATAATAAGACACACCGGTGATGCACGTGCCCAGAGGAAAGACTGTGTGAGGACACAGCGAGAAGGTTCCCTTCTGCAAGATAAGGACAGAGGCTTCGGGAGAAACCAACCCTCTCACACCTTGATCGTGGGCTTCCAGCCGCTAGAACTATGAGCAGATACACTTGTGGACTTTTTTTTTAAAAAAGTAGGCCTCACGCCCAGCACAGAGCCCAACATGGGACTTGAACTCATGACCCTGAGATCAGGACTTGAGCTGAGATCAAGCGTCAGGACATTTAACCAACTAAGCTGCTCAGGCGCCCCAAATTTCTGTTTTTTTTAAGCCACCAGCCACCAGTATTTGGTTATTATAACCTGATTACATTAATGCATCAATCAAGACACAGTTATTTACAATAGCTTCAGCAAATACAAGCATATGTACTGTCTGAAACCAGCATACGTAGCTGTTGATTTTAGGGGCTGGAAGGCCCTTTCTTTTTCAAACTCTCTCTCCCCCTCTGTTCCCGCATGCTGAAAATTCCCCCAAATCCTTAGAGGACAAGGTCTCTCATTCTGTAACTGGAGAATGCAATACCACTGAAGAAGGAAACAGTGAGAAAGGCATTTCCAAGACAGAGCAAGGACTCAGGGGGTATATAAAGCTTAAGAAATGAAGCAAGGATAGATTGACAGGCTCCCAAGACAAAAGGTCGCCTGTTCCCTGCCTGTGCCCTGAGGATTTCCGAGTACAGTCAGAAGGGGAATGGGGCATTTTTGTTGGGCAAGCGGAGAGGCTCTGGGGAAGGGTCAGTGGAAACGATTTTGTATAGAAGTCCTCTAGGGGCGCTTAGTAAAATGCAGATTCTAGGCCTCCCACCTCCAGAGAGCCTGCTGTGATAGGTCTAGGCCAGGGCCCTGGAATTTGCATTTTGTTCCCCTCGGCCCTCCCAAGGGATTCTGGTGCAGGTGGTCCATGGACCACAGTTTGGGAAACATAACTCTAAAGATTCTGAGTGATGGGGGAACGACTCAAGGCACTGGCCTTGGGCAGGGAGTATGCTTGAATAAAGGTGCAGTGACAGGAAATGGCAAATACCAAAGGGGCAGGGTGGTGGGTCCGGTCTGCCCAAGTTGAGAGGAGTATTTCACTGCTGACATTGTTGAGAATTCCCGGCACATAGAAATAACACAAGCTGTGTGGGTGTGTGTCTGCACCTGCAGAGGGGCTCTCTCAAGGGAGCTGGGAGAAAGAACTGGAGTGAGTGGGTAAAAGAAACAGATGCTTCCCGGTCTTTGATAACCAGGCAATAGGGAGCCATGGATGGTTCCTGAGCTAGAGGAGGGAGTATAGTAAGGTCAACATTTTCCCCTTGGTCCCTCCTCCCACCTACTATTTTCATGGACGAAGAAAGCAAATGTGTTCCAGTTTTCCTTATTCCAAAGGGGCTTTCTAGAGTCTTACCTTGGACTCTAAAACCACTTACACTTTGTTCCTTTTCTTTCTGGTCTTTAAACACACACACACACACACACACACACACACACACACACACCTTGTGTTCCTTTCCCGGAAGAGCCACATCAGGGCTGTTAATTAACTCAAGAATCCTTGTAAAGAAAGATTAAGAAATAGGCAGGAGGAGGGAGTAGCCAGACTCCATTCCCAGAGCGAAAGAAAACATGTTTAGCGAGGGTGGGGGCCCAGAGGGCAAAGGAGGGGGCTGCCTCTCCATTCTGTGTGGCTTTTCTAGGACTGCCAGAAGGCTGGGGGTGGGGCCAGCTGGTGAGAGTGTCAGGCCTACACCTAGCTTTTCGGCTGCAGGGACTGTTGGACGGGTCAGTCAACAGCCACGTGCATCTCAGTCCTAGCCTTCCACCAGCTCTCTCACCCTCAGTGGCAGCATCTGTAAAAGGGGGAGATGCTGTTGCAAAAGGTTCCAGGGGAAAGTCTGAAGGGCTTAGCCGTGTATTCGGCTAATAGGCCCCTAATAAACAAACGCTGAAGCAGTGAGAGCCAGGAGCTACTGCGAGGCAGGAGAACTGGAGACAAAGTGGCCGGCAGGTTTCGGCTCCCTGGTTAGGGTTCTGGGCTGTTCTGGAGGTTGGCAGAAGCAGTTTCAAGGTGTTATTCAGTTGCAAATGTGTTCAGGGCACGGGCTGCATTTCGTAAGCCTGTGCACCTCCTAGGGTTCTCAGGACACTTGGCAGGTTGTATGCGTCCGGGAAGAATTACTTCCGGCTTGATCAGGCTGGGGATCCTCTGCCTCTGGGCTCCCTGGGGGAGGGCCAGGTACTGCTTGTTTCCGGCTCCCTGGCACCTCCAAGGAGCACCTGGAGGGTGCTCAGTGAATGCGTTTCTTAGGGAAGCACTTGTTTGCCGCAAACATGACGTTGCTTTAATTCGTTAATTCCTCTTTACTTCATTTCCACCCCTCCCCACCCCCACACCCTGAACATCAAAGTCATAACGTTGATTTAATAATTTGGAAAATACAGAGGAGTACGAAGAAGTTACACATAATCCCATATAAGGTTATTTTCTTTTTTTTTTAATTAAAACTTTTTTTAAGTTTATTTATTTATTTTGAGAGAGAGAGAGAGAGAGAGAGCAAGCAGGGGAGGGGCGGAGAGAGAGCGAGAGAGAGAATCCCAAGCAGGCTCCACATGGTCAGTGCAGAGCCTACCTTGGGGCTTGAACTCATGAACCCTGAGATCATGGCCTGAGTCGAAATCAAGAGTAGGACATTTAGTTGAGCCACCCAGACACCCCATAAAGTTATCTTCTAAGGTAATGCCTGTTTTCTTGTTAATATACAGTACATAAACATATAAATGTACACATTTAGGGATAAAGAAATTAAGTATATATATAATTCAATATATATAATTAAATATATCTATTTCTAATTAAATATATATTTCTAATTAAATATATATAATTATGTATATGTACATGTATATATATGTATATTTGGAATGATGTTTAATGTCTGGTGTTTACTGAGTCCCTCCCCTCTCCCTGCCAAACTCTGTGCTTAGAATCTTAAACATCCTCCCATTTGAAGTCAGGCAGTCTGGCTCTGGGGGCAGACCTCATCCTCACCCTGGCCTGCCTCTCTGATGGGGGGGGGATAAGACATTAGGTGAAGGGGCCAGACAAGCGGGCGTTCTGACGCATTGAGAGAAGGATGAGGTCACCTGAGCCAGAAAAGTCAAGGAAGGCTTCCTGGAGGAGGTGGGATTGAGCCTGACCTGGAGGGATGGGAAGGGCTTCGTTCTCTTTGAGCGTGGAGACCTGGGATTCCCACCCAGCAGCGGTGGGGTGTTACCGTGGTCTGGAGGTCCAGACGTGTCCTTCGGATTCCTCGAAGCTCTGGTGTTATCACAGTCCCCCCTCGGGACAATGCCACGGGGCAGGGAGTGCTGGTGGTTAAAGCCGGGATGCTGGAATCAGACAAGCCTGTGCTAGAATCCTGGCCTCCTCTTACGGGTGCGGGAAGCTGTGCAGGTCACGTAGTGTCCTCGTGTGTGTAATGGGCAAACACGGGTGCCTGCTTCAGAGGTATGGCATGAGGACTCAGGGCCAGGCTGGGCGCCCTGGCGTGGACACAGCCTGGCAAGGGGCAGTGCAATAAATGCCAGTGGCCAGGGAGGAAACAAAAGCCCACAAAGCTGCTGGAGGCCCCACTGTTTCTGGGCACCCCCTGCTCTCTAGTGCCCCCCTTGCACGTGGGCCCGGGGGGCACACGGGGGAGGCGGTGGAACGCGGACGAAGCTGGTCTCCGCGGCCATGGCCTTGGGTGAGGCTGTCCTTGAACAGTGGTCGTGGCAGTTCTCTCTCCACGGTGCAGGCACACGTACTTCCCTTGAGATGACTGAGCACGTTGTCCCCCGCGAGGTCAGGAAACTCAGGGAAGCCACGGGTCAGCTGTTACTGCTTGACCCCGGCCGCGGGGTGGCCGACCGCTCGGTGCTCTCGCTTCCCTGTGAGCTGGGGGGTGCAGCTGACAATGCCCGCTGGTCCCTTCCCTGGCAGAAGAGCTCGAGGCCTCTCGACGCCCAAAGGGTGGCCAGGGTGCGCACCCCCGCTCTCCTTCTGTTCTCCGTGGAGTGTTCCCCCTTTTCCTGTTTGCCTCCCTGGAGCATGGGGCTGGCTCTTCTCCGGGCCCTGCTGCCACCTTGGAGAGGGTGCCATTAGCACAGCCCCGAGGGCTCAGCCAGGGTCGTCCCGACTGTGGGCCCCCTCAGCTCTATGACTCATCACGACCTTACTGCCCGTTAGTTCCTGAGCAGGGGAAAGAGTGGAGTGCCGAGCCCTTGGTCCAGCAATGAACGACGACACACAGGTGCCCTGACCTCCGCCAGCCCTTGCTCATCCTCTGGGAGTTCTAGCCGCTCCCACCACCACGGCGGCGGCAGGGCCCTTGGCCCCTGTGGGGACGTGCTGGTCGTTGTCTTCCTTTATCATCGCTTCGTATCCCAACCCCATTCACCAGTGCCGTTCAGGGCAGAACGGAGCACCTATCGCC
The DNA here is from genome assembly GCF_014898765.1 of Herpailurus yagouaroundi. Classification (NCBI taxonomy): domain Eukaryota; kingdom Metazoa; phylum Chordata; class Mammalia; order Carnivora; family Felidae; genus Herpailurus; species Herpailurus yagouaroundi. The sequence continues at coordinate 9,249,516 of NW_024412395.1, forward strand.
AAAAATGCCCTTGGCTGTTGAAGCCGAAACGCAAGCAGCAGCTTAGATGCGAAGCTCAGAGCTATTCGGATCCCTACTTTTCTTTTTTTGGAATTTAATTAATTAATTAATTAATTAATTAATTTCTAATATAATCTCTTGTCAAGTTGGCTAACATACAGCGTATACAGTGTGCTCTTGGTTTGGGGATGGATTCTCGTCGTTCATCGCTTACCTACAACACCCAGTGCTCATTCCAACAAGTGCCCTCCTCCAAGCCCGTTACCCATTCTCCCCTCCCCCCAACCCCCTGTATCAACCCTGTTTGTTCTCTGTATTTAGGAGTCTCTTGTGGTTTGCCTCCTTCTTTCTTTGTAACTATTTTTTCCCTTCCCTTCCCCCAGGGTCTTCTGTTAAGTTTCTCAAGTTCCACATATGAGTGAAAAATATGATATCTGTCTTTCTCTGACTGACTTATTTCACTCAGCGTAATACCTTCCAGTTCCATCCACGTTGCTGCAAATGGCAGGATTTCATTCTTTCTCATTGCCAAACAGTGTTCCATTGTAGATATAAACCACATCTTTTTTTTTTTAAAGTTTTAAAATCTTTATTTATTTTTGAGAGAGAGAGAGCGTGAGCAGGGGAGGAGCAGAGAGAGAGGGAGATACAGAATCCAAAGCAGGCTCCAGGCTCTGAGCTGTCAGCACAGAGCCCGACATGGAGCTCGAACTCATGAACCATGAGATCGTGACCCGAGCCGAAGTTGGACGCTCAACCGACTGAGCCACCCAGGCGCCCCAAACCACATCTTTATCCATTCATCAGTTGATGGACATTAGGCTCTTTCCATAATTTGGCTATTGTTGAAAGCGCTGCTCTAAACATTGGGGTACAAGTGCCCCTATGCATCAGTACTCCTGTATCCCTTGGATAAATTCCTAGCAGTGCTATTGCTGGGTCATAGGGTAGCTCTATTTTAACTTTTTGAGGAACCGCCACACTGTTTTCCAGAGCGGCTGCACCAGTTTGCATTCCCACCACCAGTGCAAGAGGGTTCCCGTTTCTCCACATCCTCGCCAGCAACTGCTGTTTCCTGAGTTGTTCATTTTAGCCACTCTGACCGTCGTGAGGAGGTATCTCAGCGCGGTTTGATTTGTATTTCCCTGATGACGAGTGACGTTGGGCATCTTTTCATGTCAGACCCCTATTTTTCATTTCATCTAATCCTCTCCGTTGTTCGTTGTGTGGCCAGCCTGGGCGAGGCTTTGTTGTGGTGTTCTCTCCCCTGGAAGCTCACTCCAATGGACAAGACAAGACCTTTGTTTTAAAAAACAAATTTTAAAAATTGTTTTTAAAAAAAATTTGTTTTAAAAAACACATTGTATTTTGAAATAATTATAGATTCATGGGGTATTGCAGAGACACCTTCACCCAGTTTTCCCCAATGACAACATCTCACATAACTGTAGGATGTTCTCCAAGCCGGGAAATCGACGTGGTCACAACTTGACCGATCTGTCAGATCGCACCATTTTTGCATACTGTGTATGTGATGCGGCTGTGTGTGCATGACTCTGTGTATCTATGCAATTTTACCACAAGTATAGGTTCATGTAACCCCCGCCATCAAGATCCAGAACTGTTCCATCTGTGTGGCCATACGCCGTCTACCTCCCTGCCTCTCTGTCTGCATCCCTCACCCCTGGCAACCATTTCTTGGCTCTCCATCACTATAATCGTGCCATTTTGAAAATGCTATATAAATGAAGTCATATAATATATAATATAAAAATTGTTTTTACTTAACATATATATGTGTGTGTGTATACAGATCGTGTCCAACCTACAATGGTCTGACTTACGATTTTTTTGACTTTACAATGGTACAAAAGTGATCCCCATTCAATAGAAACTGTACCTCAGATTTTGAATTTGATCTTTTCTTGGGCTGGCTACACACACTACGATCACTATGATGCTCTCTCGTCATGCTGGGAAGCTACCCAATCACAAGGGTCAACAATTGATACACTTACAACCATTTTACCGAGACAGCCATTCTGATTTTCACTTCCGGTACGGTGGTCTGTAAGGTACCTGAGAGAGTCTACGCTGTATTATAAATAGGCTTTGTGTTAGCTGACTTTGTCCAACTGTGAGCTTGTGTAAGACTTCTGAGCACATGTGAGGTAGGCAAGGCTGAACTATCATGGTCAGTAGGGAAGGTGGATTAAATGCATTTTCAACTTGGATATTTTCAGCTTAGGATGGGTTTATTGGGACATGGCCCCATTCTAAGAGGAAGATGTGTATATAAAGTGAAGATTTAGATAGAGCCGCAGGTCATACCTGGTCTCCCTCTCACCCCGTCCTCCCTCCAAAGGCAACATTGGTAATAGTTTCTTGTTTCCTTTTTTTTAATTAATTTTTTTAATGTTTATTTCTGAGACAGAGACAGAGCATGAGTGGGGGAGGGGCAGAGAAAGAGGGAGACAGAGAATCAGAAGCAGGTGCCGGGCTCTGAGCTGTCAGCACAGAGTCCGACGTGGGGCGCAAACTCACAAACCATGAGATCATGACCCGAGCCGAAGTCGGTCGCTCAACTGACTGAGCCACCCAGGCGCGTCCCCCCCCACCGTTTTTTTTTAACATTTATTTATTTTGGGGGGGGGGAGGGGCAGAGAGCAAGGGAGACAGAGAATCCCAAGCAGGCTCCACGCTACCAGCACAGAGCCTCATGCGGGGCTCAAACTCATGAATGGTGAGACCATGACTTGAGCCGAAATCAAGACTCGGACGCTTAACCGACTGAATCACCCGGGTGCCCCTCTTGTGTTTCCTTTTAAACTTTTCTATACCCACACAAACATACAACTCCTCTTCTGCAAAACTGCAAAATGCCCCCAATTCTTAGTCCCTAAGTTTCTATTTAGACACAACTTCGGACAGCTAGTTGAAGGGGGTGAACTGTGTGCCCCTGTCTGGCATCAAACCCCCAAACATCAACCACTTCCTACGTCCCCAGCTCCCAGACTAGTGCCTGTCTCCTGCCTGGACAAGGAGACTGTCTTCACCGTCTGCTTCCTCCCTGTCCCATTACTGCACTGCGTCTCAGCCGGGCGCTCTGTCCACCAGGGGACCCTGGCCAAAGTGTGTAGACATTTTTTGGTTGTCAAAACCAGGGGAAAGGGTGCTCCTGGCATCTAGTGCCGGTAGAGGCCTGGGATGCTTCTAAACGTTGTAGAAGGCACAGGGGAGCCCCCCACAAAGACTCATCCGGCCCAAGGTCTCAGTAGAGCTGACGTTCGGAAGCCCTGCTCAGCGCCTCATCGCCCTGCAACCAACAGCCAGTGTCGGTCTCTTGCTCAAGACGCTCCCGTGTCTCCCCAGCTCTCTTGGCACAAAATCCCAAATCCTCCCATGACCTATAAGGTCCATTACGATCTCGGACTTCATCTCTCCCACCTCTCTGATGCTGAGAGGCATCAGGTCCGTGGCTGGCAACCCTGTGCCATGCACACCCCCGAGCACATCTAGGACTTCACGCCTGGCCGTCCCGCTCTTTAAAGCATTTTCGTACGTTTGTAGCCACTCCACACAGCTTTTGCTGGTGACGTTTCACGTAACTGCCGTGTTTGCTTTCTGACCCAGCGCCCTTCCTGTTTCCATTTCTTCATTCTGCCGTTTGGCCTTGACGTTGGGGGCCCTCCTCTCAGGGGAACTGCTCGTGCAGGTCCCTTGTTGCCACTAAACACAACGCTTGAAGCAGCGGCCCCTCCCCGTGCTTAAAGGATGCCGCTTTTAGGGCACAAAACAAGCCTTGTGCCTGGTTGTCCTTCAGTGAACCAGAGGACAGACACTCGAATGGACAATCACCTCTCACCAGCCACAGAGGACAGCTGCGACCAGTGGGTCCCAGGGGTGGCAGGGCCCAGCGCCGGGGCTCTAAGTGGGGTGGTCGGTCCATTTTCTGGATCATGTCTGAACTGGCAAGTCAGACAGCGCGGGTGCAGGCAGGGGTTGGCAGGAGCATCCCTGAGCTTGGGGCCTGCCCTGTACGTCTGGGCGTCTTCTACTGGCTGTGATATGGTGCCTGATGACAATGGCTGCTGCCACTTACCGAGACCGGAGAGCTCCATGTCGGGAGCCAGAGGACCTGACCCCCTGGCCAGCTGAATGACCCCAGCCTCAATCCCTCTGAGCTTCTGTTTCCTTACCTGTTGAATTAAAACAACCCAGCGATGCGGCACCTGGGTGGCTCAGTGGGTTGAACATCCGACTCTTGATTTCCGCCCCCAGGTCATGATCTTGTGGTTGTGAGATCCAGCCCTGTGTGAGGCTCTGTGCTGGCCGTGAGGAGGCTGCCTGGGATTCTCTCTCTCCTTTTCTCTCTGCCCCTCCCCCACTCACGCACATGCTCTCTCTCTCAAAATAAATAAAATAAACTTAAAACACAGTTGCTGACTCACATGATCTCTGGAGTGCTTGAAAATTAAAAAAAATTTTTTTTTAACGTTTATTTATTTTTGAGAGAGAGAGAGAAAGAGCATGAGCAGGGGAGGGGCAGAGAGAGAGAGGGAGACAGAGAATCCAAAGCAGGATCCAGGCTCTGACCTGTCAGCACAGAGCTGGATGCAGGGCTCGAACTCGAGAGCTGTGAGATGGTGACCTGAACTGAAATTAGATGCTTAACCGACTGAGCCACCCAGGAGCCCCTCTCTGGGGGTATTTGAATGAGACTATATGTGTGAAGTTTTAATTTTTTAATTGAGCCATAATTTAATAAAATTTGCCCTTTTGTGTGTGTGTGTGTGTGTGTGTGTGTGTGTGTAATTTGCTAAGTTTTATGTAGCCACCACCACCACAATCAAGATACAGAATATTTTTGTCACCCCAAAAAGTTTTTCATGCCTCTCTATAGTCAAACTCTTCCCCCAGCGTAGCCCTGACAACCCATCTGATTTCTGACCCTATAACTTAGCCTTTTCCAAAATGTCATATACATTGAGTCATCCAGTATGTAGCCTTTTGAGTCTGGCTTCTTTTATCTTTCTAGCATAATGCACAACAGATTCACTGATGTTCGGGCATTTGTCAGTGGTTCGTTCCCTTTTATTGCTGAGTAGTATTCATTCCATCTTGTGGCTGTGCCACAGCTGGTCGGCCATTCAATTGTTGAAGGGCATCTGGTTGTTTCCAGAACTTGGTGATTGTGAATAGAGCTGCTGTAAATGTTCACGTCCGGGTTTCTGGGTGAACAGTTTCCTTCTCTCCAGGGTAATGAGTAGGACCATTGGGTCATGTGGTAAATGTATGTCTAACTTTTTAAGAAACTGCCGAGCTGTTTTCCACGGTGGGTGTAGCATTTTGCACTCCCACCAGTAATGGAGGAGAGTCCTAGTTTCTCTGCATCTGTGCCAGCACTTGTTTTTTTTGTTTTGTTCTGTTTTGTTTTGTTTTAGCCAATCTAATAGGTGTGTACTGCGAAGTTGTTTTTTATCTGGCAATCAGTAGTTCCCAGCTTCCGTAGGCGGTATGGAAATGCAGGTGGAAAGCAAGACTCTGGAGTCAAACCATCTGAGTTCAAATTTGAGCTTGATTATTTATTAACTCTTTTAATTTTTAGCTTTCTTATAGGAAAAAATAGATTGAATGTGAAGTTGTTCAAGGATTTAAGGATTATCATGAATGACAAGTACTTAGCTTTCCCAATGTTCAGCCACTATTATTACTAGAATAATGCCCGATCTCGGGTTCCCCCAATAAGCATCAAGAAAGGTGTTATGATTCCCCTTTTATAGATGAAGCCATTGAAGTTCAGTCGAAAGACCGCACTTCCCAATTCTCTAACAGATAGTTATGGACATAGAATAAGTTCTGGCCAATGAGATGTAAAGCTAAATGTCATGTGGGGCTTCTGGAAAGTCTACCTCAGCAGAAATACGACATAACCTTTTTCTCTCTGGAACTAGGACTCTCCTCCATTACTGGTGGGAGTGCAAAATGCTACACCCACCGTGGAAAACAGCTCGGCAGTTTCTTAAAAAGTTAGACATACATTTACCACATGACCCAATGGTCCTACTCATTACCCTGGAGAGATGGAAACTGTTCACCCAGAAACCCGGACGTGAACGTTTACAGCAGCTCTATTCACAATCACCAAGTTCTGGAAACAACCAGATGCCCTTCAACAATTGAATGACCGACCAGCTGTGGCACAGCCACAAGATGGAATGCAAACTTGTTGGCTGTATCTCCAGCAGCCTTTTTAGACCATGAAGTGATCTTAAAAATATAAATAAGTGTTGAGGACAGAAACATAGGAATGTGGGTCCGGATGGCATCACTGTATTAGCCCCATACTACCCATCCCTAGACTTCTTCTGTGAGAAAAATTAACTTCTATCTTGTTTAAAACAAAAGCAAAACGAAAAACACAAAACTTAGTGGCTTAAAACAAGCATTTAGTCTCACGGCCACAGTTCTATGCTTGATTAGGGTTCAGCTGACTTGGGGTGAGCTTGGCTGTGGCTTTGCCCAGACTATAGGCTGGCTGGACTTGGCTCTAAGCTGAGGGTCGGATTAGGTCTCCTATTCGTTTTGGATCAGCCTTTCATGGTGATTTCAGAAGTGCTAGAGGACAAGCTCAATTTCACAGACACATTGAGAACTACTGCTTGCATCCTATATGTTAACACGCCATTAGCCAGAGCATGGGGTCAAATCTACCAACAGTGGGGGGCAGAAACATGCCCTTTCTGTAGTGGAGCGACTGTAAGGCAAAGGACAAAGGGAATTGACATGAGAGGTGTGGGCAGTTGGGAACAATAATACCACTCATTACAGCTACACTGAGGTATTACCATTGTGTCTGCCATTTTTCAAGATGGCTGGACCTGATAATGGAGGTAGAATAAAGCCCGTGAATAATGCCGGTAGGAAGTAGTTTACCTTATGTTTTTAAATGCCTGTTTATTTATTTTGGGAGAGACCAAGCCCGAGTCAGGAGGGGCAGAGAGAGAGAGAGAGAGGGAGAGAGAGAGTCCCAAGCAGGCTCCACACTGTCAGCCCAGAGCTCGATGTGGGGCTCCAACTCACGAACTGCAAGATCACGACCCGTGCCGAAATCAGAAGTTGGGACGCTTAACTGACTGAGCCACCCAGGTGGCTCCTTAGAAAGCATTTTAAAGGAAAACGTTGGGGCTTCTGCATCCAGAAAGCTAAATACCACTTTCTCATCCAGACAGAAAGCTAATGCAGAAAGAGAAAGATCTGACTCAGCTCTCTGGCCAGATAGGGCATTGATGAACGTATCAAGGGTAAAATGCATGAAATTTTATTTTTTACTTTTTTAGTATCTTCCCCAATACCTGGCACAGTTCTTGGCATAGAGCCAGGGCCAAATAAACATTCATGCATTTATTCATGAATACGTCTGAGTCTGACTTTTTTCACCAAAGATTCAGTAAGACTCTCATAAGATTATGTAGAACAGGGTTTCTTAACTGCTGTATTATTGACATGTGGGGCCAGATCATTCTTTGTTGTGGGGCTGTCTGGTGCACGGTAGAGCATTTGATAGCAACTCTGACCTCTACCTACTAGCTGCCGGTAGTACCCCTGCCTCAGTTGAAGCAACCAAAAATGTCTTTAGACTTTGCCTGATGTAGACAGAAGAGCCGGTAAGAGCCCCTTCTAGCACAATTCTGAGAAAAATGTCCAAAGTGCAGAAATTTAACTTCAAATAATAGAAATAAGGGGTGCCTAGGTGGCTCAGTCAGTTAAATGTCTGAGTCTTGATTTTGGCTCAGGTCATGATCCCAGATCACGGGATTGAGCTCCGAGGCAGGCACTGTGCTGATAAGGCAGAGCCTGCTGGGAATTCTCTTTCTGCCCCTCCCCCACTTGCACTCGCGCTCTCTCTCTCTCTCTCTCTCTCTCTCTCAAAATAAAAAAAATGAATTTTTTTTAAATTTTTTTTAACGTTTATTTATTTTTGAGACAGAGAGAGACAGAGCATGAATGAGGGAAGGTCAGAGAGAGGGAGACACAGAATCTGAAACAGGCTCCAGGCTCTGAGCTGTCAGCACAGAGCCCGACGCGGGGCTCAAACTCACGGACCGTGAGATCATGACCTGAGCCGAAGTCGGCCGCTTAACCGACTGAGCCACCCAGGCACCCCAAAAAAATGAATTTTAAAAAAAGAAAAGAAAAGAAGTAAACTGCCTCAAGACAGTTGTCTTACATCTACATATCTGTAGCTAAATATTTTGTGCAATTTCTCACGGCTTTAGAACCAGTCACCAGTCCAAGGAAATTTAGTAAACTGCAGACATCACTGGGTTGGCCGCCGATTATTCTGGTAAAGGCACAGGATTTTCACTGGGTGGATAAAATTCCATTCTTTCCCTTGACCAATATATTTTTTGAGGGTCTCCTCTGGGCCAGGCACTGTTCTAGGCAATGGAGAAACAGCAGAAAATGGAGCTCCTGGTGAGGCTCCCGTCCTGGTTTGAGAGAAAATGAGGAACATGTAAACACAAATATAGCACATCAACACTTTAGTTCTCGGTGCTAGGAAGACAATAAACAGGAAATGACTTGGAGAGGGCCGCCATTTTAGGAGGCAAATTCCAGGAAGTGAAGAAGTAAGCATGAGGCGCTTTGGGAGAAGTACAATCCAGGCAGAAGAAAAGCAATTTTTCTTTTCTATGCAGCAATACGATGATGCAAAACCCAGAATCACCATCTCGCTCCTTCCTTCTTCTCCTTTCTTTTAAAAAAAATCAAAATTACCGAAGCGACAAGAAACCTATCAAAGCTCTTTGGCCCCAAAGTTTTTGTCAAGCAGGCTTTGTGTCTGGCCAAGTCACCTCCCACCTGTGGGCCTCAGTGTCCCCGTGTGTCCAATGCGAATGTTGATCCGGAAGCTCAGGAGTTTTTTAGGACAGAGGGAAGAGGCGTGTTGTGTTGACAACCCAGGTTTGAATCCTGACTCCTCCGTTCTCTAACACGATAGCTGTGGAAAAATGTGTTTACCTCCCTGAGCCTCGGTTTCTTTGAAGCAACCCTCTTGGGACTGGATAAAATGCCCTGAGTCTAGCCTGGGCCTCTGAAGCCCTACGCCTCTCAGACTCCCAGGTCTCGAGATGATCTCTTTGGAAAGGCTTTGCGAAGGGCCAGGACACCGGGGCACAGAGTTGCAGTCTTACCGCTGTGATGACCCTAATTGTAAGCTTTCTCGGTCATTCAGAGGGCTCTTCAAGCTTTGTAAGTCCTCAGCTCTACATGATCTCACTGTGGACCATGGCGTCGGGAAATAAAGGGACACCCAGGATTCCAGCACCTGGCAGCACGTCACCCTGACATTTCTGAAAAATGAAACACGATATGACAACTGGAATGTGCCGGGAAAGGGAGTGTGTCTGGCTATTTGGATTTCCCACGTGTTTGGATTCTGGGGCAGCAGGTGTTTTCTGAATGAAAATCAAGGCCAACCAAGATAGCCAGGTCTGGATGTTCATAATAACCAGGCTCCTGCCAGAGGAAAACTTGATCTGCAGGTGTGAGGGTGCCCGGAAGAGAAGGGCCAGGGGCTGCCCTGCCTGGCTATCTGGGTGGTCAGGATAGCTGGGTGCCCCTAGGCCCGTTCTCCCTCCTCCTCTCCATCAGAACCTGGGCTTGGTTTGGGGCATTCTCTGCTTCCCGGACACTCTTGCAGCTAGGAGTGATCACATGACTTAGGTCTGGCCAGTGGTAAGCAGGGGGGTGCTGCTGGGGGGCGGGGGACATTTGGGTAAATTCTTGTGTTCGTGTCGCAAGGGGGCTGGCCGGCTGGTACACACCCATTAGCTCCTCCACCCTTCCCCACTTGCCCCATCTGGGACTGCTGCCATGGGCAGAGATGGGGCAGCTGTCCTCCCAGCAGGACGGGGAAGGCTACACGCTAAGGGTGGCAGAGAAGAAAAGCGCATCCCAACAGTGCGTGGGGCCACCGTGTTGGCCCTGGGTTACCCACCTCTAGACTTCTTGACGTGGGGGGAAAAGTAAACCTCATCCAGTTAAGCCCCCTAAGTGGTTCCCGCTCCATACAGTGAGACTTAGTGCCGACAGATTCAGTGTGCCAATGTTTTGGACCCTCTGTTGGGCACATTCGCTCAGCCCCCAGTGTTTCACTCAGTCCTCACAGCCCTCCCCGGGGTCATGTCTGAGCCCCAGTTGACAAATGAGGAAACTGAGGCTCAGAGAGTTTTTTTTTCCTCTCCACCCCTGCTCACAATCCTGCAGGTTGTCAGCGGTGGAGTTGGGGTCTGAACTCAAAGCTGCTTGCGTCCCAGGGCAGCATGCCCCGTCCCCAGCCTGTAACTCTAACAGTAAACAGCAAGGCAGTCACAGAATTTACTGTGGGTCTGAATCCTGGCAGGCCACTTGATATTGTTGTGGGAGGGATGCTACCTAGTGTCTCTGAGCCTCAGTTTCCTCCTCTGGGACCGAGGACGGTAGCAGTGCCTACTTCGTAGGGCGCAGGGGAGGGCGGCCGGCTGCGTGGCATGGGTTAGTTACACTCATTGCGTGTCACCCCTTGACTTACTCTGGCTTTGTGGAAGCTGATGCTGAGCTAAGTGCATTTATTTTATTTTATTATTTTTTTAATGTTTAGTTTTGTTTAGTTTTAAGAGACAGAGCGAGATGGAGTGTGAGTGGGGGAGGGGCAGAGAGAGCGAGAGACGCAGAATCCGAAGCAGGCTCCAGGCTCTGAGCTGTCAGCACAGAGCCCAACGCGAGGCTTGAACCCACGGACCGTGAGATCATGACCCGAGGCAAAGTTGGACGCTCAACCCGCTGAGCCACCCAGGCGCCCCGAGCTAAGTGCACTTAAAACCGCTGTGTGATCCTCCCAGACTCTTGCATCAGCCCCTCTGAAAAGGTATCATAGTTTCTCTTTCCAGGTGAAGCAACTGAGGCTTGGAGAGGATGAGTTCCATTCTGAACCTCAGTCTCTTCCTCTGTAAAACGGGCATGGCAACAGTACCTGAACTTGTATGGGTGTTTTTGGATTGAATGAGAGAAGGTGTAGGCAGAACTCAGCCCAGTGCCTAGCACATAGTAGACACTCAGTTAATATAGCTGGTGCTAGAATTTGTCATTATCATTACACAGCTTTGCATTGGCCTTGCCGGTCCTCTGTTTCATTGCTGCCCTGCGGTCAGCCTCTGCGTGGCTTTGCTGAGACTGAGTTCACAGTGATGAAGTCTGGCCAGGGGCCAGGCTGGGAGAAAGCCATCACAGCTCTCCCCATCCGTGGGGACCGGCCCAGCTTCCCTCTCACAAACCTTTAGTCCTTGGAGGCTGAAGCCTGACTACTCACACGAAGGCGTTCCTCACAGATGTTCGGCACAGATAAAGAACTGTCTCTGTCCAGGCCCCACTGCCGGGTACTCTTAATTTATGGAGAAATTCCTCTGTGTGAGATGTGGCCTTGCCCTGTTCCCTGCTGGCATCTGCTGGGCTGGCCAATGGCAGGGCCCCTGGCTGTCAGGTCACTTTTCTGTAGGGCAGTGGAGGAGGGGGTCAAGATACACACACACACACGCACACACACACACACACTCTCTCTCTCTCTCTCTCTCTCTCTCACTTGCACCCTTACTCTTTGCCACGCACACTCACACTCATATTTGCTCTGAGGGACCGAGAGGGCTGTGAGGGGCTGCCTTCTCTCTCTGTGGGCTCCCAGAACAGTGCTCTGCACATGGTCAGGCATTTCTGCCACGTGCTCTGGGTGGATGGGTAGACGGACGGATGGATATAAGCATAGTTGAGTGGGTATTCATCCATGCATTTGTCTCAGCCTCTATTAAGCACCTACTGTATGCGGGGTCTGCTCCAGTCCTGGGGGAGAATAAGACTACACAGAGCCTGCTCTAAAGGTCCACCAGTCGCGCTGATGGATAAATAAATGAGCAGAGGGACCCACACCCTCGTTTCGCAAGGGAAAGCCCCCCTTCCTCCAGGGACAGAGCCAAAGTGAACGACCAGGACAGATGGCTGCATCTCCTTGTTCAGGTCCCAAATGCAGGACAGGGCCTCAGGTGGGACAAGTGAGGCCCACCTTGTGCTTGCATGAACCTGGATGGGTGCCTCCCTGAATGCTGTGCCCAGGGGGCCTCAGCTTGCCTCTGCTGAGTCCTGGCCAAATGCGCCTGCAGCCTTTGGAGAAGGCACTGGGCCTCCCGAAGAATTCTCATCGATCTAGGGCTATGAGGAGACACGGTTGCTGCTCCGGGAACTTCCGGGGATAACACAGGCCCATCAGAGCGATGACAGGCAGGTGGGGGAACGATGTTCACGGGATCTGACATTTACATTTGCTGGTGGGCTAGGCTGTAGCAGAACTGCCTGGAGACTTACCACACCACTTCATGACGATGACAGTTCCCCCAGCCCTTAGATGAAAGGGCAGGTGCTAACAGAGGGTGGGTGACTGGCCTGAGAACGGACAGCGGGTAAGCGACAGGGCAGGGTTCAAATCCTCTCCTCTGCAAAAATCCTGTTTGCAAAATGTGGCCCCAAGCCGTAGAGTTACAGGGATTGCGAACCGCCAGGGGGATCCGGGACAACTCTCCGAGGAAGGGAGGGCTGGGGATAAGCCTTGGGAAATATGTTCGTTGAAGGTGAGGAGATGGGAAAGAAGGCATGTGCTCAAGGCGTGAAGGTGGGCCGACCCTGGGCAGGTGCAGGCCATCCGCCCCAGGATCCTGCAGGGCCGGGCCGCATGATGCGCAAGCTAGCCCTCACTGTGCACATGCTATGACATGAGGCTCAGAGAGGAACGCTTGTTGCTTAAGGCCACACCACACGGTGAAGACAGAGCCAGGGCTCAAAGTGTTTTTACACCAGGAATCACAGCAAACAAAAGGAAGAAAAAAAAAAACCCAAAGCAGTATTTCAGTCCACCACGTAGTGCACTGAAAACAAATCAGCCACCCCGGTTATTTGGCCTCTTGTAGCAAAACAAGCGTCCATGTGACTTCACCCTCCCCTGCGCCCAGTCTCACCTGCCCCTGCCCC
>NW_024412395.1:9262971-9280844 GCF_014898765.1 Herpailurus yagouaroundi
TTTTTTTTTTCAACGTTTATTTATTTCTTGGGACAGAGAGAGACAGAGCATGAACGGGGGAGGGGCAGAGAGAGAGGGAGACACAGAATGGGAAACAGGCTCCAGGCTCCGAGCCATCAGCCCAGAGCCCGACGCGGGGCTCGAACTCATGGACCGCGAGATCGTGACCTGGCTGAAGTCGGATGCTCAACCGACTGCGCCACCCAGGCGCCCCAGGTAGGGAGTCTTTTAACAGAGGAAGGGTCGTTGGAGCCCTCGAGTCCTAGAAGCGCACTCCCTCTGGCCGGCCCTGGCCCTCCTGCTCCTCGTCCCTCTTCCATGGCAGGCTGGGCAGGTGTCCTTGCTCTCGGCCTCCACGGCCCATGGAGAGACACCGCTGGCCGCAAGTGACTGTCCTGGCCGTCTCCCACTGCCTTCTCTTCTCAGCAGTGACCTTCCTGGGGCAATCTGGAGGATCTTATTCTTTTTTTCCCTCCACCCCTGCAGGGAGTCCAGGGAGCCTGGTATACAGTAGGCGCTCCATAGTGGTCACAGAGCCGAGAAAGGAACACCTGAACCCTGAATTCCAGTCCGTGTCCTTGGCGGTCACCTCTCTGTTTCTTCCCTCTCGGGGCTCTCCCTTCCCTGGCCCCTGATGCTTCCAGGGAAGCGGGGAGAGGCAGGGCTGGGGGTGGGCGGTCAGACAGCCACATGGCTATGAGCCCACTCAGTTAACCTCTCTGGCTTCTGGCTCCTTGTTGGCCTGATGGGAGTAACAACATGTTACCTCTTACGGAGCAGGGGGTCATCCAAGGAGGCGATGTGTGTAAAGTGCTCCGCAGAGCTCCTATTCGCAGTAGGAGCTTGGTGATGGAACGTTCTGCCGTGTTTACGATCTTAGAGGGCAACACTGCTAAGAATTACCTGGGCACGAGCCACGTGCCGAGCACCATGCTGAGAGCTTTAATCGTGGCGAGAGGCGGTGGGTGCGTTTGCTGTCCTCACTTCACAGGGCACAAAACTAAGCCTTGGTGAGTGACCAAGCGGGGCCCGAGTTCAGGATTATCATCTCTCACATGCTGGGGATTCTTCCATGAAGCCTCTAAAGTCCTAGCTTGCTGGCCTGGGCTGGGGACGCAGACGCTCTCCCTGTCATCAATGAGCCCTGGGGAGGAAGGGGAGGGTCCTCGGCCCCCCGCAGCCGCAGCCCAGGACAATACGGGCACAGACACACATGTGCACACACAGGAACACACACAGTGCACATGCGTGGATGCACTCACACACGCATAGACACCCACAGAGACACATATGTGCGTACGCATGCACACCTGTGCATGCCCACCTGTGTACGTGGGAGGTGAAGGCCTTTACGGAAGCAGAGGCCTCTGCCGGCCTCTAGCACAGGCAAATGCTGACGCTCTCTGGGCAGCGTGGGGGAGGGCTGCCGGCCTGGCTATCGGCTTTGGATTTCTGGCTGGGAAGAGAGAGGAGGGTCCCAGACGGGCAGATGGAGTCGACGTGGTGGGCTGGGATGTCCGGCCGCCTCTAGAGGGTGGAGGCCCGGCTGGCCGTGGGGCCACAGGGGTCACTGAGTTCTGCAAACAGGAGGCCCAGCCTAGACCTGCTTGACTGGAAACTGCTGACCTTGTATTGCTGGAACCAGGTGCTCACCTCTGACCTCTCTGGGGGAGGGAGAGCAAGCAACAGCTTAGAGGGCGAGCCTGACTCAGGGCAGGAAGGTAGCAGCGTGGGGAGGCCCCGATGCGCCTAGGGTTCCACAGCCTGACCTGCCAGTGCATCTGGAGGTGTGTTCCCTTCCCCCGATTCCCAAGAGCTTGCGCACCGAGCCCGCCGACCTCGCCCAGCAGGCGGAAAGACATAACGCTCTAGCCGGGGCTATCCAACAGAACTTTCTACAATGATGGAAGTGTTTTGCATCTCCACTGTCCGATGGGGTAGCCTGATGTAGTGACAGAACACAGGCAATGTTGCTGGTATGGCAAGAACTGAAATTTTCATTTCATTTCATTTCATTTAAATTTAAGTAGCCACGTAAGGTATCAGCAGGTGGGAGGGACGGAGGGCCCGAGTTCTGGGAGGGGGCAGAGCAGGGCTTGAGCCCAGCTCATCTGCTTGATGGCCGTGACCCACTCGTGTTCACGGAAGCGCATCCCCCAGGACCCAACACCAGTGCAAGTGCTCAGGTCAGCACAGGGCCCTCTAGTCACCTGCCTGGACTTGAGTCTTGGGCTGCGGGCGTGCCTCAGTTTCCTCGTGTGTAAAGTTGGGACAAGTGTGGTGCAGACTTGTAGTAAACACCCTGAGTATTCGCAGCGGGTTAGTTATAAACAGAAGTCTCAAAAATTAAACCCATAGGCCCTGAAGACTGGGATTTTCCAACCATAGCTCCCAGAGGCTAGCTCTTGGGGGACCTGAGCCGATGGCTCTAACGACTTCAGCTCGGAAATGGGGTGCAGGGACTGGCCGGGTACATGTATGCAAGCCTAGCATTTAACAAGGATCCCTCCAAGCAAGGGGGCTCTGTTCATTCAGGGGCCCTACTTCCTTATTAGAGATAACATTCCTCCCAACTCTCATAGCAAATCCTCAAGAAGTGGGAGAAAAATGTTAATGCTCTTTAATTAAAATTCCTTCCCAGGCCCGTCCGTCTGGGCAGGCAGGCCCTTGACCGCTAAGAAACTTGCAGGTCTCAAAGAGCTGGTTCCTGGTAGGGCCTGGGAGGACCTGAAGAATCCTAGGGACTGAGTTTAGGATCTGGTTCAGGAAGAGTGTTTTGTACCCACGCCAGGGACACGAGCCAGGGCTCCCCAGATTCACAATGCAATCTCCTGTCCTTCTGTGACACATGTCTCGGTGTCCTTAACGAACCAGCGCGTTGCTGGGCTCCATCTCTAGGCCCCCCAGACAACCTGCAGAGCAAGAATTTTTGTTACCAGTCTGCAGTCTCCAGAGGAGGACATTCGGGTGCAGAGTAACCTGTCCAAGCCGCAGACCTGCAGCCCTAGGGTTCACGCCCGGGTCTGCTGGACTTTGAGACAGGAGTTTTTCACCGCTCCAGGACGCCTGGGTCAACACAGCCTGAAGTTCCTCGGGGGCGGCGACCGTGAGAGGCACTTGTCCAGACACAAGACACAGAGTCATACAAACCAAGACCTTTTGTTTCTTTTCCTTTCTGAAAGAAACACAGCAGACCCGTCTCATCCAAACGCACACCGTCCTTCCTCCATGGGTAAGACAATACTGCCTCCAGAAGTGTCTGTCACACTCACTGTCCTGGGTATTCTTTGGGAGCGAATGTCGGCATGCATCCGTGGGCTCCTTCTTTTATCACCACATCTTGTTTGTGACAAACCAGTATTACCCAGACTGCCCTCCCCCCTACCCTCGATGAGTGAGTTTACTGAATTACCTTTTGATGAGATTCCAACTGAGTGATTTGAGAGTGCTATTTAAAAAGGAGCTTCAGGGGTGCCTGGGTGGCTCAGTCAGTTAAGCATCTGACTTCAGATCGGATCACGATCTCATGGTTCGTGGGTTCGAGCCCCGCGTCGGGCTCAGTGCTGATAGCTCAGAGCCTGGAGCCTGCTTTGGATTCTGTGTTTCCCTCTCTCTTTGGGGCCCCCCCCCCCCCGCTCGTGCTCTGTCTCTCTGTCTCTCTCTTTCAAGAATAAATAATAAACATTAAAACATATTTTTTAAAAAGGAGCTTCAGAAACCTCACTATTGTGGGGATGTTGTCAGGACATTGTCCCTTCATCCCACGAGACCCACTTTATTTGGAACCATAAGAGAAATTGCCTTCAGACCTCAAAGTCAGACAAGCCCATACATCTGGACAATCAACTTGTTTATGTCTTGTGGAATCTGAGTGCCTTGAAGCTGACCATTTTCCTTCTTTGCTTTGGCCACTAGGAAGCTCAGGATTACATATGGAGCCCACTTCTGGCATGACAGCACGTGCCTCTTAGGGCTGTGCCCTGTTTCAGCTGAAATGTTCGTTTCCCCCTCTGACCATTTACCTACTTCATATTTTCTTTAAAAAAAATCACCTCAAATCCATTTGCAGCGAGAGCAAGGTAAAAATAAACAGCAATCTCTGAGTGATGGTCCGTGCCGTTTGCCCCATTCGATTTGGGGTGTTTTGGGTCATTTCCCAAAGTCACTTCCACTCTCGATCTGAAAATCTCCGTGTGGGAGAACTGCTTTGCCTCCCACATGAAGACTGTGAAGAAAAGACTCACTCGGACATAGAGTGTCTTAGGACCTTGCTGACAAATCATAGGCTTAGTTTATAGTCGAATCTGGTCTATAGGGTGTCGGGTTGGGCAGCCCAAAGAGTCACGACATTGGGTCTATGGTCTTCACGCTGGTGCAGCCAACTGTGTACCGTGGGGGAGGTTGCTTCACCTCTCTGAGCTTTGTCCCGCTGATATGGGGAGGCAAACATGGCCCCAAGCCTGTGTACACAGCTTACGTGGGATTTCTATGAATTACCATGGAGGGTTTGGAAGGGCTGGAAAGGGAGACAAACCCTAGGCTGGCTTACCCAGCCTGTGACCTGGGGGTTTGGGTTAAACCCTGGGGTCGGACTTATGCCTCTGGGGGCAGGATCTGAGTGATAGAACCCAGACTTAACCAACAGCAGGTCACAGAATTTTCTGGTTCTGTTTCAGCCCAGACGGTTTACGGGCGCTTTTGCAGCCACCTAGGAGCATCTCTCATTCCTCAGAGTTGTCATAACCCTTGACAAACACGCGCGGTGCCCCAGTGGGAGCTCAGCCCCTGCCTCCTCTCCCCACCACTCCAGGCCCGGCAGGTGACAGAAGGCTAAACTTAGGATATTCCGTGTTAGTTTGGTTTAGAAAGCTAAAACCTACCATATGAGAAAATCCCTAACCATGCGGGGCGGTGTTCTCCTTTCTGACAATCAGGGATGTGTCAGGACGCATCTCTGTTTTCCCCAGGGCCTGCCAGGAAGCCCGGAACAAAATATGAATTTCAACTACGATAACTTCATAGATCACTGTACCCCGGGGTTTTAGGTTTCTATTTCTTATGCCCCCCACCAGCCCTGACTTCTGACTCTCATTTATATTTTCCTGGTTTTCATTTGTTTTTCTAATTCATGTTCACGCACACACGTCTGAGAAAGTGCATCGTCGTCGCGGGTAACCTCGTGCCCTCGCAGGTGGTATAATCGTGGAGGTCTCACTATGTGACTTGCTTTTTATCTGGCAGCATGTTCTGGAGCCCTGCCCTTGTGAAGGCAGAGGAGCTACGTCAGTGTCTTTAATGGAGTGTGTGATTTCATTGTACGATTTTATCATAATTAGGCCAGTCCCCTATCTGCGACATTTAGCTTGTGTCTCCTGCTTTTGCTGTTATAAATAACGCTGTCATATGGGGGCGCCTGGGTGGCCCAGTCGGTTGAGCATCTGGCTTCGGCTCAGGTCACGGTCGCTCAGTTCTTGAGTTCGAGCCCCGCATGGAACTCATCCGAGCCCCACCTCAGATCCTCTCTCTCCCTCTATCTGTGCCCCTCCTACCCACTCACATTCTTTCTCTCACTCAAAAATAAATAAACATTAAAAAATATATCATGCTGTCACGGGGCGCCTGGGTGGCTCAGTTGCTTAGGTGTCTGACTTCGGCTCAGGTGGTGATCTCACGGTTTGTGAGTTTGAGCCCCGAGTGGGGCTCTGTGCTGACAGCTCAGAGCCTGGATCCTGCTGCTGATTCTGTGTCTCCCTCTCTCTCTGCTCCTCCCCCGCTCACACTCCGTCTCTGTCTCAAAAATAAATAAACATTAAAAAATATGTGTACGATGCTGTCATAAGCAAGTGTATATAGACCCCCCTGCATGCATGAAAAAGTGCTTCTGATCGGTATGTGTCACGAAATGGAAGAGTTAGGTCACGGTAGGTGAGATTTGAGATTTGAAAGTCATCTCGCCAAATCGCCTCCCAGTGTGGTCGTAGCTGTTTACACGCCCCACGCGCAGGGCATAAGATCGTCTCTTTCCACATCGTCTTCGCGCTTGGGGTCCCCACGCTTGCTAATTTCTGTGCATCTCACACGAAGGACACCGTATCGCATTGTGGTGCTCACCAGGTTGCTAGTGAGGAAGAGTCTCTTGTCAGATGTTCTCCTATTTTGCTCATTGTGGTTCATATCCTTGGTTCGTTTTTTGTTGGGTTGGTGGTCTTCTGTTATTGTTGTGGACTTACAGGCATTATTCACATATTCTGGATATTAATTCTATATATAAACTAATTTCCCTTAGTCTTTTAACATTTTTTATAATTTATCGAACTTTGGTTATGGTGGTTTTTTTGGCACCCAGACGTTTCAGGGTTTGTTTTTTTTTTTTAGGTAGAGTTGACATAACATTATATTAGCTTCAGGTATACGATATAAGTAAATATTGCAAAATGATCACCACGATAAATCTAGCCAGCACCTGTCACCGTATATATAGTTACAATTTTTTTTTTTCATGATGAGAACTTTCAAGATGTACTCTTGGAGCTTCTTTCATGTTTTTAAGTGTATTTATTTATTTTGAGAGAGGGAGAGGGAGGGGAGGGGGACAGAGCACAAGCAGGGCAGGGATAGAGAGAGAGGGTGAGAGAGAATCCAAAGTGGGCTCCGTGCTGTCAGCACAGAGCCTGACACGGGACTCAGTCCGACAAACCGTGAGATCACGACCTGAGCTGGAATCAAGAGCCGACCAGGTAACCGACTGAGCCACCCAGGTGCCCCGTGTTCTAGCTACTTCTAAATATGCAGTGCGGTATGATTAATTATAGCCACCGTGCTGTGTGTTACATCCCCATGCCTTATTTATTTTATAACTGGAAGTTTGTACCGTTAGACCCCCTTCACCCAGAAATTTCAACTTTGATGCAGTGAAATGTGTCTGTTTTGTTTTCGTCTTTGTTTTGTCTTTGTTTGTTTTATTTTATTTATTGATTTTTTTCCTGTGGCTTCTGGTTGGTATGCCTTCCTGCCAAAGGCTTCCCTGCTGCAAGAATGTGAACATATGCTCCGATGTTTTCTTCTATTGGTTTCGAAGCTTGGTTTTCCTTAACTCATTTGCATATCTGAATTTAATTTCATGAATGGGGGGTAGTGGCGTTTTCAAATATAGGTGGCTGCTTGCCCCAGTGCCATTCACTGGTCTGCCCGCTCCCTCAACGGTGCGAAAGGCCTTCCCTCAGGCACCCTGTTGGCTAATGGGCGTGGGCTCGCTCATGGCTCCTTATTTGGTTCCACTGATTTATGTAGCCATTCTGCTAATCCTGCTCTCCTCCTCCAGGCCCTGACTTTCTAGACTGGATTACGGTGTTCCGGTTTTTATTTTTAAATGTATTAATTTTTTCTAATATGATATACATATATACACATACACACACATACACACACACACACATATATACACACATACATATATATATATATTTAATGTTTATTCATTTTGAGAGACAGAGAGACAGAGTGGGAGCAGGGGAGGGGCAGAGAGAGAGAGGGAGACACAGAATCCAAAGCAGGCTCCAGGCTCTGAGCTGTCAGCTCAGAGCCTGAGATGGGGCTCAAACCCACGAACCATGAGATCATGACCTGAGCTGAAGTCAGACACTTAACTGACTGAGCCTCCCAGGAGCTCCCAATGTATTTTTACATTGAAGTGAAAGTCACATAACATAAAATTCACCATTTAAAACATCTTAAGGTTGTACCATTCAGTGGCTCTTAGTACATTCATAAAGTGTGTGGCCTTCATTGCCATCTAATTCTACACCATTTTCATCACCCCAGAAAGAACCTCCTGTCCACTAGCAGCCACTCCCCGATTCCTCCCCTCCCCCAGTCCTTAGCAACCACTAATCTGCTTTCTGTCCCTATGGATTGGCGTATTCTGGACGTCTCATATAAATGTGATTACACCATATGTGGCCTTTTGTGTCTCCCTTCTGTCACTTAGAATCTTGTTTTCAAGGTTTATCTATGTTGTAACATGTATCGGTACTTCCTTCTTTTTTATGGCTGAATAATATTCCATTGTATGGACATACCACATTCCGTTCATCAGTTGACAGACATTTGTATTATTTCCATTTTGGGCTGCTACAAATAATGCTACTACGAACATTTATGTACATTCAGATTTGAACACATGTTGTCATTTCAGCTGGGTATGTACACACACATGGAATTTCTGGGTCATACGGTTTAACTTGAGGAGCCACCAAATTTTTTTCCACAGTGGCTGCACCATTTTGTATTCTCACCAATAACATACAAATTTTCCAATTTCTTCACATCCTTGACAACACTTGCTAATGTCCACCTTTTTGATTAAAGTCATCCTAGAGAATATGAAAGTATCTCATTATGGTTTTGAATTGCATTTCCTAATGACTAAGGATGTTGAGCCTATTTTTATGTCCTTATTGGACATTTGTAGATCTTCTTTGGGGGAGTGTCTGTTCAAACTCTTTGCCCATTTTTATTTGGGTTGTCTTTTTTACTATTAAATTTGAAGAGTTCTTGACATATGCTGGATGGTAGAACCTACCAGAGATATGATTTGCAAATACTTTTTCCTATTCTTTGGGTTGTCTTTTGCATTCTTGATAGGGTCCTTTGATGCACCAAAGTATTAAGATTTATTTTTAAGAATTATTATGGGTGAGGGGCACCTGGGTGACTCAGTTGATTGAGCCTCTGACTCTTGATTTCAACTCAGGTCATGATCTCACAGTTCGTGGGATCAAGTCCTGCATCAGGCTCCACTCTGTCAGTGTGGACTTGTTTGGGGATTCTCTTTCTCTCTTGCTCTCTGCCCTTCCCCTGCTTGCATACTCTCTCTCTCTCTCAAAATAAATAAATAAACTTAAAAAATTATTATAGGTGATACCCAACCATTAAGGGATGTAGGAGGACAAAAAAAAATATTAAAGAATAAATAAAGAAAGAATGTCAGGTTGTATAGGACAAGGGTTAAATAAGCAGTGTTTCAATAGTTTCTATAAAAGTTCAGAAGAAGGCAAATCACCAGGGATGAAAAGAGCTGAGAAAACATCTGTAGAGGTACAGGGACTTGGGCAGGATTCAGGCTAATGCATTCTAGCAATTTGTTACTAATTCACCAGCCACACTTTGATGAGCATCTTCTCTAGGGCAGGTTTTGTGCATGAGGAGTGGCAGCACGTGGAAGGATGGGTGGGACCCTCACACTCCAGACCAGGAAGCATGGATGAGTGATCTGGGTTACACACGCCTGCATGGATGGGCTGCAGTGGCTGGGGGAGCACCCAGGGTTGGGTGTGGCCTCGTGACAGAAGGGACGCCTTGCCCAAGATCTGCAGGATCAGGAGCTGGTTGCTGAAGACAGAAGGAGGGCAAGTGCCAGGGCAGGAAAATAGCTCCAGCAAAGCGAGCCCTGTGTATAAAAAGCCTGGTGACAGAAAGAGTCTTCAATGTTCCAGTCCGAGCCTGGGCCGTGGGGGTGAGATCCAGAGCTTGGGAATGGAAGGGATGGTCTGCAAAAGGCCTGTCTGCCACACAAGGGGGACCAGACTTTGCTCTGTGGGGAGAGCCACCCATTGAGAATTTTATAGCAGAAGAAAGATATGATCAGACATTTGCACTTTGTGAGGGTCACACAGAGTAACACATAGAGGGAAGGGGGTCAGCCTGGGGCCCAGGGGCCATTGGGTGCTAGGGGCAGCCTCAGGTCAGAAAAGGGGTGCTGGCTGGACAGATGTGCTTGTATATACTTCTTTCATTATTTTTCTCTTAATACTGGAGGGCTCCATGATCGTTTCTGAGAACAGAAAATATCGACTAGCAAGGAAAGCATGAGAGATGGTCAAGGTACAGAGAAAGCTTCCCAGAGAAATTATTGTTCACACCTTGTGGCCCATGAGCACACACACACACACACACACACACACACGCACACATCGCCCTGCAACGAAACTTCCTACATGCTTGTTTGAAACTCAGTCCAATTCCTTAAATCAAACCCACGTTGGCAGACATTTTGTTTTGAATGTTTTACAATTACAGCTCAAAATAGGGATAGGTGGCTGAAAATGAACCAGAACTAAAAAGAAAAATGGTCACCTAAATCCGACGAGGACACTTCCTTGTATGTGTATAAAAGGTCGAAAAGCCCACGTTTTTTTGTGTGTGGGGGGGGGGGGTAGCTGGTAACCTGTGTTCAACCAATGGATCAGGGAATAATTGCCTTGATGATGTAAGAATGAGGAGGGAACTCACCATCATGGAACATTCTAGATCTATGTGGGAAAAAGGCGCTCTGCAAGAGTCACTTCAGCCTTGCTCCTTGTCCAGCAGCACGTCCCTCCCAGCTGGGTGCTCATCCCCTGGGAGGCCCAGCAGTCTGCCCCGGTCACAGGCCCATCTTGGGCAGGGCTCAGGCCTCTGGACCCGCTGCGGCTCAGCACCTGGATATGCCCGTGTTGCCAAGCCTCCAGCAAGGGTGCCAAGCATGAGATCTGGAGTCCCTCAAGCCAGAGATGAAACACTGGCTGTGCCATTACCACCGGGAGACCCTGGGCAATTCTCTCACTCCCCACCCATTCATTTGTTCATTCATTCATTCATTCATTCACAGAGATCTTTGTGCTGGGCCCAGAGATGAGTAGGACCCAGGCCAGGGACACTGTACACAGTTAAACAGGAACCTCTGGGTGGTTCCTGGAGGACGGATTCTGTGTGATGGCCCTGACCCCTACTCTGCCCTCAGGGAGTTCACAGTCAGGGACAGTAGGGGGTAGTGACATGAAGGGACGCCTGCAACACAGCACAATCAGGGTTGTGCACAGACGAACACTGGTCTCATGGGAGTTGCCCCAATAGCTAAAGCCTATCAGGGGAGGCTTCCCGGAGGAGGTGATGATGTGGGAATGCGGGGAGGGCCAACAGAGTGAAGGGAAACCTTAAGAAGCACAGGGCTAGAGACAAGTGGGTGGAAAGACTGTGAACATTTCAGTGTGGCAGAAACGTGGGGTGTGGGTGGAGGCAGGACCCAAGGGAAGGGGCTTGGACCCACCCCGAGGGCAGCAAGGAAGCACTGGAGGACTTTTACCAAGTAGGTGGCACTCTTTGCCTCTATTCCTTTATGGGTAAAATGGACACAGAGATCCCTGCTTTTCTGGTGGGATGCAGCTCGCACATGTTGGGTCCTCAGCAACGAGGCAGTCATCGTGTCTGCCCTCCCGGCCAGGGCAAGGGTGTGGCGCTGTACTGGCCGGGCCTGGTTGGCACAGCTTGCCACACTCCTGCCCCAGAGCCCTCTGTGGTGGGGTCAGGTGGTGAAACCAGATCCCAGCCCAGAGAAGCCGGATGACGTGCCTCTCTGCCACCCTCCCCCAGACACAGGCTGTGCCTCTGACACCTGGCTCACCTCCCCTGGCACCCGGCCTTTGAGACAGGGCCAAGGTAGCCGGGCAGGGCCAGGCCGAGGGCATGGAGGGTGGCTGGGCTTGCACGGGCTGGGCTTCCTGGGGTTGGCACCCACCAGTGGAAGAGGAACCAGAGAGCCCTAGGTGCGCCGTGGTACCTGTCTGGCTGCTTCTGCATTCCATGGGCACAGACACTCCTGCCCTTGTCCCCATCCCCATCCTGCCTGGCCCAGGCCAGCTGCCAGGACCCCCAGCCTCACTGTCACCCGAGCATCGCCTGCCCCAGCTGCTTGGTTTAGCCAAATTACACTTTAAACATTTGAATATCGACCCCTTTTCTGATTGCACAAATCGTACGTGCTCGTTTTAGAAACCTTGGGAAATACTGAGAAGTAAGAGAAGGAAACAAAAATGATCAGCCCGTCACCCAGGGACAAGCTTTGTCGAATTAACATTCATTCCAGATCTTTCCACACCTGTGCAGGTAGACACACACACACACACACACACACACACACACACACGCACACACACATTTGGGATCACAACGCACACACGATTTTGCATTTTGCTTTTCTCATGGATTATTTTATCCTGCGAGGTTTCTTTTTTATTTGTTTACTTATTTATTTTTAATGTGTATTTATTTTTGAGAGACAGCCAGAATGCAAGCTGGGGAGGGGCAGAGAGAGGGAGACACAGAATCTGAAGCAGGCTCCAGGCTCTGAGCTGTCAGCACAGCCCGACGAGGGGCTTGAACTCACGAACCGCCAGATCATGACCCGAGCCGAAGTCGGATGCTTGACTGACTGAGCCACCCAGGCGCCCCTATCACGAACGTTTTCATCAGTCTTGAAGATGACTGAAAAGCATGTCAGTGTTTCATTATGGAAAGGTTCAAGTGCACCTGCAGGTGGAAAGAACCACAGAAGGAACCCATGCACCTACCACCAGCTTCAACCAGCAGCCCCCATCTCGACCCAGGACGAGGGGCGGGGAGGGTCCAGGGAGGTAATCGCCCACCTCTCTGTTCCCCCTTCCACAGTTCTATGGGGCTCCTGACTGGCCAGGCCCCCCTGAAGCCAGGGGGCTCGGGGACGGTGGCCACAGACCCCAGCGGTCACTGACCCAGAGGTCAGCCTGCTCAGCCTCCTGGAGCAAAGAGCGGGGTAGAAGGTGGAGATGGGGCCGGGGGTGGGGACGCAAATGGAGGGAACCCAGGCCAGGAGGGACCGATGCAAAGCAGTACAGCTGGAAGCAGACTGTCCTGGGGAGAACTGGCAGGGAGAAGGGGCCCGGGGACTACATCTTCTCAGACACCTACTGGCATTACTATAATAAACAACAATGAAATGAGATCGCCCCACAACCTAGTTCTCTTTAACCGAGAGACTGGCCCCGTTTGGGTAATGTTACAGCTCACCAGAACTTGGAGAGGGGAAATCTCACGTTCCGGGTCATTCTTATGAATGTCAGGTCGGGGAGGTGCCCTTCTCTGGTAATCCCCCAAGTCCGGGTGCCTCACGGCAGTTCAGCAAAGGTTCACTGATCTGATTCAAATTGAGTTCACCTGTGGCACCCCAGATGACCCTGGACCCTACCAAACGAAACCTCTGTCCCTGTTTGGGCAATTAAAATGTGCCCGTGTGCTCAAACCCTTCTTAAATGCACATGGACATTCTTCTGGAAAGCTTCCCCCCAGTATATCTTTCCTCCTTAGCTAGCTCGATCTATTCTATATCTAGTCTCCAGCACAGGGCCTGCCACCCCCTCCCGCAATGACGCCCTGGTTGGTGGCGGCTGGGGAGGGAAATGAACCCTAAGTTGTCCGGCCCCAGGCTGGCAGGACAATGAGGACAAGATTTCCGAGGCGAGCCTGTCATTCTTAGGTGAGGAGAGAAAGAGCAGGGCAGGGAGCAGAGAGCCCCTGGGACACGCCGCGGGAACACTCAGGTGAGCTCTGAGACGATGGTGACACGACCTGTGGCCTGTCACGACGGGGAGCCCACCCGCTGGGGGATGGGTGCCTGTGACCAGGTGGAGGACAGACCCGGGGAAGGCATCTGGGGGAAAACACCCAGCGGTTAAGGCAGACACGGAAACATTCTGGAACAGCATCCACAGTTGGCTGCTTTGGGGCCAGCCCCTTATGGTGAGTGTCTTTCCAGCTGATTAAAAGTATTTAGCCTTCCCATTTTGTGTTAGGATCTATCTGCATTCCACTTCCCCCCAATTCCTCTGCAAGAGAGAGGGAAAGAGACACAGAGGGAGGGAAGGAGAGAGAAAGGCTGAGAGAGAGCGAGAAACCTTAAAGTCTGCCTCAGGACCTTGACTCGACCATTAAGGCAGCTCAGGGTCAGAGCTGAACAGAGGCTAGGAGACCAAGGGCCGAGCTTTCCAGAGGCTACAGTCCTGGCAGGAAAGATGCAAGCATTTGTGATTTCACCTTCCTGGTGGCCAGGTGCCCTGACTGCGAGCTTCAGTAACCCCCAGCACAGGGCGACTGTGTCCCCTTCCCACCAGGCAAGGCTAGAAGCCTCTGCGGAGAGGTCCCGAGGTCCTGCTCCCCAGGCTAAGTCTGCGCTGATGGGGAGGGTGTGCCTGCGTATCTCATGCTCAAAGGTCCTCTGTTCTGACCCACCGTCGCATGGGCTCCTCCAGGCTGCTGCCCGATTCAGGGAAAAGGAGGCCCCCGGGAAGGTGAGCTGCCCAGGGCACCTGGGCGTCTGCACCAGGACCTGGGAACGTTCCCGACCCCTCGTTTGCAGGCTGAGGACCACCAGCCTCGTCCCCCATCCTCAACCACCTGGAGAGGTTAGAGCTTCGTTCTGCAGACGAACGGGTGAGCCTCGCAGCTGGGATGTCCCTACCCAGCCCCATTCCGTGGGGGTAATCTGGGCACATGTTTGCCAAGCACCTCATTCCACACTCTGCGACTATAAACTTGCTCAACCCCTCTCCTGCCTACTGGGCAGCTGCTATAAACTTCTTGTTACAGGTGAGGAAACTGAGGTCCACGGGTAAGTGGAGCAGATTCAGGCCTGGGCATCCTCACTCCACAGCCTCCGCTTCTGGTCAGCGGCCTGGTGAGGACACCAGCACATACAGGGGCCACGCAGGGGTGACCGATGGGAACGTGGGAGCCACAATGGACGAGGAGCCCCAGAGCTGGGTGCCAGCTTGGCTGAGGATTCCCCAGGGTTGCTGCTGTTTAGGGATGACTCAGCTGCCTCTTTGGGACAAAATTCTGGCAGGGAGGGGCCCCAGACGGAGGCTGTGACCTTAGTGGATCTTTCCCAGGACTGTGGGTGGTGGGGACTCACAGGACCGACCTAGCCTGGGGCTCTCCTTGACTTTTCCCCTTTTGTCCTTTGGCCCCCTCTTTCAAAAGGTTTGCATTAAAGGGTCCCCCACACTCACCCACTCCCCACTCACCCCACACATGCACCCTAATGCTGACACTACTCAAATCATCATCAGGCCTGGGGACAAACATGATTCCGGGAAATCCACACCTGTCCTTGAACACTGCACACGAGTGCCCCAAATTGCCCCTGGCCCGCACCGTGTCGCCACACTTCCGGGCGACGAAGTGTCCGGGTGCTGCCGGGCTCCAGCTTTGTGGTCCCAGAGCTAGGCAAGGCCACCGTCCCAGGAGGGTTTGCAGCCTGGGTTCTCTCCTCCCAGCCTGGGACCCCAGTCCAAGCTGACTCTGCCGCTTTCCCCTGGGTTAGCCCTGAGAGCCTCAGGGCCTTCATCTTGGAAGTGGAAAGAGAACGTCTCCCTTGCTGGCTGGGGTTGACTGTACCGGCTCGTGTCTATGAAACTGCCTGGCACAGGCCTGACCTCAAGAGGCTGCGGTCTGTGTGTTTTAGCTGCATTTCTGTACCGGCAAAGGACCCCAGGCCTTTCCAGCTCTGAAATGCCAAACTAAAGCTGCCTCCCAGACCCCACGGATCTGGCTTCTCCCAGACCCTCAGCAATCTGGCCTGGTCAGTAGGAACTCTCTCCAGCCTCACCCAGCAGCGACCTATTGATTTTTTCAATTGTTGAAAAGATTATGTATGTATTACATAAGCATGCTTTCTATGTAAGAAAATTAAACCCTATTGGGGGGCATACAAAATATAGAGTAAAAATGCCTCTTTCTCCTCCTTCTACTTCTTCACCTTGATCAATCCCCTTCCAGAGATAAGCATTGTCCAGAGTTAAGTGTGGATCCTTCCAGATGGCTTCTATCAATTCACACACACACACACACACACACACACACACAACTAATTAACATCTTTCTCAGGGTGTATACGCCATAATTTATCAATTCCCTTGTTTATGGACATTTAGGTTATTTCTTTTTTTTAAATTTTTTTAATGTTGATTTATTTTTTTTTAATTTTTTTAACCTTTTATTTTTATTTTTGAGACAGAGAGAGACAGAGCATGAATGGGAGAGGGGCAGAGAGAGAGAGGGAAACACAGAATCGGAAGCAGGCTCCAGGCTCCGAGCCATCAGCCCAGAGCCCGACGCGGGGCTCGAACCCACGGACCGCGAGATCGTGACCTGAGCTGAAGTCGGACGCTTAACCGACTGAGCCACCCAGGTGCCCCAATGTTGATTTATTTTTTGAGAGAGAGAGAGAGACAGAGTGTGAGTGGGGGAGGGGCAGAGAGAGAGAGAGGGAGACATAGAATCCGAAGCAGGCTCCAGGTTCTGAACTGTCAGCACAGAGCCTGATGCGGGGTTCGAACCCCTGGACACAAGATCATAACCTGAGCTGAAGTTGATGCTTAGCCAGCTGAGCCACCCAGGCACCCCTTAAAGATATTTTTAAAAAGGAAATAATATAAGTCAGTCATGAATCCAATACCAAGATCGATAGTAAGTACAATTTTAACCATATTTGCTTCAGAGCTCTTTTTTTTTTATTTAAAAAAAATTTTTTTTTCAACGTTTTTATTTATTTATGGGACAGACAGAGACAGAGCATGAACGGGGGAGGGGCAGAGAGAGAGGGAGACACAGAATCGGAAACAGGCTCCAGGCTCCGAGCCATCAGCCCAGAGCCTGACGCGGGGCTCGAACTCACGGACCGTGAGATCGTGACCTGGCTGAAGTCGGACGCTTAACCGACTGTGCCACCCAGGCGCCCCCAGAGCTCTTTTTTAATAGAGGAAATGGAATGTGATGTAGAAAGCTAATCCTTCCCCATAGTTTTCCTCTTGCCCACTACCCGGCAGTTGCTGTGGGCCCCTCTGAGCATGTTTGTATGTAGACCACAGACACTAGGCTAAATCCCACGGTCATGGACTTCTCCCTCCTTCTTGAGATACTTCCCTTGCTCCGGGACACCTAGTTTCCTCCTTCTGCACAGGCCACTCCTTCACAACGTCCTTCACTCATTAACCCCTCGTCTTCCTGTCTGCTTGAGGTGGGAGGGCCCAGGGCTCCGTCCTTCTCATCTCTGCCTACACGCTCTCCATGACCTTCCATCCTCTGGGTTTTAATAGTATTTCTATACTGACTGACATCCGCATCGATACCTGTAGCCCAAGACTTCCACCTAATTCTATGTCCATATACCCAACTACCTATTGGAGGTACTCTTTGGGATGATTGTTGAGTGTCTCCATCAAGGGACCAGAAGCAAACTCATGAACTCCCCCCACCATTCCTCCCAAATACCCCCATCTCAGTAGATGGGTACTCCACTCTTCTAGTGCCTAAGCCCCAAACCTGGGCCTCATTCTTGATTCCTCTCTCTCACAGACTGGACACCAACACCAATGAGCATATCTTGCTGGCTCAAAATACACCCAGGATCTGACCACTTCTGGCCACCTACCTCCACTGTCACCACCCTGGTTCCACCATACCCATCTCCATCTGCCAGCCTGTAAAAGCACTCGTCATTCACTCATTGTTTGTGTCTCCCAACAAGAAGGCAAGGATACTATTCATTGTGTTGATTCCTGCACCACCTGCCTGGAGGACAGTGCTGACATGTAATAGGTATTCAACAAACATTTGTTGGATGAATGAATATTTTAATCATCAGTTTATTTCTGTACTCCATTGTGATTCATTGAATGACTTGACTGTTCCTGATAAATACTTCAATATTTTATTTTATTTTATTTTATTTATTTAAAAAAAATTTTAATGTTTATTCTTGAGAGAGAGAGAGAGAGAGCACAAGTGGAAAAGAGGCAGAGAGAGAGAGAGAGACACACACACACACACAGAGTCCAAAGCAGGCTCCAGGCTCTAAGCTGTCAGCACAGAGCCCAGTGTGGGACTCGAACTCATGAATGGTGAGACCATGACCTGAGCCGAAGTCAGACAGTTAACCGACTGAGCCACCCAGGCACCTCTCAATATTTTAGTTACTTATCTTTTTGAAAGAGAGAGAGAGAGAGAGAGAGAGAGAGAGAGAG
>NW_024412395.1:9280944-9327812 GCF_014898765.1 Herpailurus yagouaroundi
AGAGAGAGAGAGAGAGAGAGAGAGAGAGAGAGAGAGAGAAGGGAGGGACAGAGGGAGAGGGAGAGAGAGTATCTTTTTTTAAAATTTTATTTGAGAGAGAGAGTGTGTGTGTGTGGTGGGGGGGTGGAGGGACAGAGGGAGGGGAGAGAGAGAGAGACAGAGAGAGAAAATCTCAAGTAGGCTCCACACTCTACTCAGAGCCGGAAGCAGGGCTCAATCCCATGACCCTGGGATCATGAACTGAGCTGAAATCAAGAGTCATATGCTCAACCAATGGAGCCACCCAGGTGCCCCTAGTTACTTACCTTTCATATGTTTTGATAAATGGTGTTTCACATACCTTCTGATTATTGTTCTTTTTCAAAATTGGCTTTATTGTCCTCATTCATTTCCAATTCAGATGAACTTTAAAAGAGTAATCTTGTCAAACCTCATTAAAAATCCTGTTGGTGTTTCGACTAGAATTACATTTATAAACACATAGATTGATTTGGGAAGAGACAGTGTTTTTACCCATTGGGATCTTCCTATCCTACAACATTGAAGTTTCCACTTACTCAGGTCTTTCAATGTTCTTCTATGTGGTTTTAGACTTTTACTTATATCAATCTTGCCCATTCCTTGCATTTCTGGGAAAAATTCTATTAGCCATGATGCATTTTTGGTCCAGGATCCAATTCAAGATGAGCCACTATATTTAGTTGTTCCGTCTCCACAGTCTCCTTCCATCTGAGATAGGTCTTCCACCTTTCGCTGCCTCCCTTGCCTTGAGAGTTTTAAAGAGTATGGCTCATCCCATAGGATGACCTCCCCCTCGGTTCACACAGTGTTTGCACATGTCCACACCCCAGCCTGCAGCCTTGGTGTTCAGGAACGAAAGACGCACCGGACGACTTCTCAGGGCCTCACACCAGGAAGCATGCATGTCGACCCACCTCACTCCTAGAGATGTCAGCCTTCATCATCTGGTCAAGCTGGTGTCTGCCGGGTTTCTCCACAATAACGTCGACATTGTTGCTCTGTATTTGACTAGCATGTTGTTGGGAGACAGTCCAGTATCATGCCAATATACTGTTCTTCGTCATACTTCTACCAGCCAGCCTTCCGATCCATGTACGGCTCCTCCCCGTATCAGCTATCACTATGGTGACTGCCAGGTGGTGATTATTTCTATCAGCTCCCCCTACTTCCATTAATTGCATTTTCTTGCAAGGAAGACCTCTCCCCATTCCAATGTACTCATGTATGTGTTTATTGACTTTTATCAACATGGCGTCATGGTTTCCATTGTCGTTTGTAGGTTGTGTTCTGAAGGTGGTATTCTGTATGCTGGGTGTGCTCATTGCCACCAGGGGGTCACGGCTTCTCAGGTCTCTTGGTGAACATACGCCTACATCGATATGCCCATACGCATATATCTACAACTATTTCTACATCTATCTGGTAAATGGACTTATAAGCCTGGGAGTTCACATCGTACTTCCAATGCCATGCCAACTCCTCAGGGTTCTTTCCATCCTTCCCTGTTCCCACGTTTGTAACTCAGAGATATGGTTCCCATATCCTCAATATATTTACTTACGTGCTCAATCCATTAACTATTTGCTCAGTGTAAGTAATCTTCTGTCCACTCCAGCCACCTCCACAACCTGCCACCCCTGCCCTAGTTCCTTGGAGCCTGGAGAACACAGGTGCCCACACCTCTGCAAGGTACCCCTTCCACCCCACCCCCTGCCACCCTGCTCCCTCAGATGCAGACAACTCCAGGCTTGAAGGGGAACCAATGGGTAGGTGGAAATGACAGAATTATTTGAAAGAAGACCCCTGCTTTTAAAGCAATCTGAGGTTGGGTTTTCTGTTACAGGATAAACTGTCATACCTGATGCTATTGGGATTAGTAATTGGACCAATTTGAAAAGCTCAAGTAGGGATCCATAAAACATGTTTCGAAAACCACATGCATGAATGTTTTCCTTAAACTTTTAATTTAACTTTCAAACCGCAGACATGTCTTTATTTTCCAATATTTTGATGTAGGGCTAAGGCCTTTCTTCAATGTGGGTTATCTTTCACACGTAAACCACACGGAGAAGACATTGTCTACAATTTCCAGTGTCAATGTCTTCGGAGTGATCTTTAAAGGTGTTTGCAAAGCTCTTTGAATGCAAAATCATTCTAGATTAGTGAAATTCCTCTAACCCAGATTTGTTTTTTAAAAAAATTTTTTTTCAACGTTTATTTATTTTTGGGACAGAGAGAGACAGAGCATGAATGGGGGAGGGGCAGAGAGAGAGGGAGACACAGAATCGGAAACAGGCTCCAGGCTCTGAGCCATCAGCCCAGAGCCCGACGCGGGGCTCGAACTCACGGACCGCGAGATCGCGACCTGGCTGAAGTCAGACGCTTAACCGACTGCGCCACCCAGGCGCCCCTCCCCTAACCCAGATTTGTAAAACTCTCTTGCATTTACTCTCTTTGTAAAACCAGTTGGTTTCAGTGACTTGCATTTAATGTGCCTTTCCATGACATTTAATGTAATTTTTATAGCAATAATACTTTCTTTCCACACTCTTATTTCATTGATCTAGGGGCACCTGGCTGGCTTGTTGGTTTGATCTCATTGATCTATACACTATTTACTTAAATTATATACACTTACAATAATAAATATAATTAGTGCAAACAAGTTTGGAGCCAGATACAACTGATTAGCATGCGTACAACTCAGCTGATAAGAGCAGAAGTACATGAAGTTCTAGAACACTCCAGGATACTTTTTTTTAATAAGGGTCACAAAGCAAATATTTTGTCCTTTGTG
The DNA here is from genome assembly GCF_014898765.1 of Herpailurus yagouaroundi. Classification (NCBI taxonomy): domain Eukaryota; kingdom Metazoa; phylum Chordata; class Mammalia; order Carnivora; family Felidae; genus Herpailurus; species Herpailurus yagouaroundi. The sequence goes on from NW_024412395.1 coordinate 9,283,763, forward strand.
GGCCATGTGGTCTCTATAACAATTTCTTAACTCTGCCACTGTAGTGGGAAAGCAGCCATAGCCAATATGTACATAGCTGAGCATGACTGTGTTTCAAGAAAACTTTATTGACCAAAATAGGCGGCGGGCCAAATTTGATCTTCAGGCCACAGTTTGCTGACTCCAAGGGGGTACCTGATTAGTTACATGCATTCCATGGGCCACGGGCATCCATCAGGATGTACTGGGGGAAATGGAGTGCAGTGGTCACTTGAGTGGACCTAAGAGACCTCTTACTGCCTTGCATCAGAAAGCATCCTTACTGGGGTGCCTGGGTGGCTCAGTCGGTTGAGCGTCCGACTTCGGCTCAGGTCACGATCTCGCGGTCCATGAGTTCGAGCCCCACGTCGGGCTCTGGGCTGACGGCTCAGAGCCTGGAGCCTGCTTCTGATTCTGTGTCTCCCTCTCTCTCTGCCCCTCCCCCATTCATGCTCTGTCTCTCTCTGTCTCAAAAATAAATAAACGTTAAAAAATTAAAAAAAAAAGAAAGAAAGCATCCTTACAGACACTACCTGACTCAGCTTCTCCAGTTGCCCATCATGCAGACCTTTCTACTTCCAAGCTAGAGTTCACTCCTTGGCATTTTCCTGAGGACAAGGCATGTTTTATTGTATTTTAAGAAAACTTTTATTATGGAAAATTTAAAAATATAGAAATGTAAAGTAGAATAATAATAAACCTGATGTAGCCATCACTCCACTGCAACTATTTTTTTAAGCTTATTTATTTATTTTGAGAGAGAGAGAGAGAGAGCAAGTGGGGAAGGGACAGAGAGAAAGGGGGAGAGAGAAAATCCCAGGCAGGCTCCACACTGTCAGTGTAGAGCCCGACACGGGGCTTGAACTCACAAACCATGACATCATAACCTGAGCCGAAGTGGGACACTTCAGTGACTGAGCCACATCTCCCCCCCAACTGTGACAATTATTAACACATGGCCAGTTTTCATCTGTAGGCAAAGAGGAGCCTTTTTCGCTTCCCTGAAAGCCTCTGCTAACTCAGGAGAATTGTCTGGGGAGGACAGCCAGCGGAGTCACACTTGGGGATCCCTGTGTGGGGGTAAAGGGGGCAGGAGACTTGGTAGCTAAGAGAAACTGCCCCCAAAGACCTCGGGTGTCCAAAGCTGGGGAGATCTCCCTGTGCAAGATGGGTGTTGTCTGCCTTTCAAGGACTCTCTTACTGAGGAGCTCAGAAGCTACACTTTCAGGTGAATACTTAAGACCTTCCACCAACGTCCTTTCCCCAAATTCTTTCTTTCTTTCTTTCTTTCTTTCTTTCTTTCTTTCTTTCTTTCCTCTTTGCAAATATAAAAACACAAGTGTGCACCATGGCCCTTCAAGCAGATTTTTGAAGAGGCCGCACAGCGCAGCGGCCGAGGGTGGCTCCAGAGTTACACTACCTGCTCCTGGATCCAGTGCTCCCACTGCCAAATGTGGGGACATCTCTTCTCCTTCCTGTGCCCCTGTTTCATGCCTCTTAGGATTTTTGAGAGCATTAAAAGGGCTAGATGATAAGTGTAAAGCACCAAAAACAGGTGTTGGTACATATTAAATAACATTATAAAGATGAGATGATGATACAGAAAGACGATGCTAGAAGCTAGTAGTGAAAATACCTGGGTCTTACTACAATACTAACTACTGCCTGTAGAGAGTGGGCTATGGTGGGGATGAGGTCGGGCTCCTGGCCACACTCTTAACTAGTTTTGTGACCATGAGTTAGTCACTGTCCCTTTCAGGGCCTCCAAGCTCACATCTATAATAGAAGGTGCTCGAGCAATCTATCCCTTTTGTATTACTTTGGTCTGAAACCTGGAGTCTGTTCCCAGCTCACCGTGGGCCTCCTTAAGCCCTGGGGCTTATTTTTAATGAACCAACCATCAGGAATGCAAAAGCTTAGAGGTCAGATGTCTGAGGCCACCAGCCTGGTGCCTCCTCCTTCCACTCACTCCCTCTCCAGTCAGGTCTCAGACTCAATAGCCGCAGGCCATCCTCTGGCCCAGCTCACTTAGGTGAGGTGGCTGCCCCTGGAGTTCAGGAGACTGTGGGCTGGACAGTTCCCAAAGCCCTTGCCAGGCCCAGAATTGCCAGCTGCAGCTAAGAGGAACGGGTGGGGCACCCCATCCAGGAAGCCAGCCCCTTTCCCCGGAGTGTCCTCCCTAACTCTAGATTCGAGACTCTAGAACCACTCGGTCACCTGAGGCTACAGGTGCTCCAGAATCCAGAAGGTAGTCTGCAGTCTAGTCCTAAATAAACAAGGGTCTCTTCTGAGTCCTCTACTGATGGACCCCTCTGTCTTGGGGTATGCTTGACTTCAGCTTTCAACCTCACCAAGTAAGAAGGTGGTGCCCACCGTGTGGCAAGTGCCTGGCTAAATGGGTCGAATGGGGAAGAAGGGTCACACGCCAGTAATAAGAGAGCTGAACTTTAGTCTGCTCTGTCACCAGCCAGTGGATCTATGGGCCCACTCTCCTGGAGGGGGTTGCATCCCTGAGCCCCATGCCAGCTCTCCTGGGTGAGTCTAGGATGTGCAGGAGAATGAGGAGCAGAGACCAGAGTGTCCCGAATAGTAAAGCAGGCTCTCACCCACCCATCCACATCATGTCCCTGACACTCCATTACCCACCCACAACCTCTGGCGTGGCTTTCAGATGTTCTCTCGGCACACGTCCGCTTTCAAGACCTCGAGCCTTGCATTAGGGAGACGGTTGGGCAGAACTCACTCTCGGGCTTGTATAGGTGACCGCGGGTGACAGGGAAGCAACAGAGGCCCACGGAACAGAGCTTCTCTCTGCGTCGTCCAGGTCATGGGAGTGACTGTGGGGTGAGGCTCAGCTCTCCCTGCACGGAGGGTCAGCCTCACACTGGGCCCCTGGTCTCAGGTCCGCTGAACGTGGGAGGATGTCCCTGATTAAGTATCCAAACACACGCTTATGGGTCTGGCTTGGACGTCCTCTGGACACACACATTCCCCAAGAAGTTCCTGAGCTGGGCTTTCCTCACATCACCGCTGGTCACTCCAGCTACCAGGTCTCAACATTTAGAAAGCTCAGTCGTCAGTGGCAGCTTGCTGGGCGCTCGGTGATCTCTCTCTCTGTCTCTGTCTCTCCTAATGCCTTTGCCATGACGCCTGCATGGTTGTCCCCAGTTTCACCTTCATGGCTGTGTTCTCCAGCCAGTGAGCATCAGCCTCTCAAGCAAACTGCATCCTTGCATTTTGACACATCAGCTGACATTCTAGGCTCTTTTCCTCGCCTCCCTCCTTCCGCCCAGAGATGCGTTATCCAGTTATTATAAGAGTTGGAGGCCCTCAGATTTCAATCCCACTGCATGACCGTGGTCTTTCTAAGCCTCAGTTTCTTTTTGAAAAAATGGTTACTTGTTTATTTTGAGAGAGAGAGAGAGAGAGAGAGAGAGAGAGAGAGAGAATCCCAAGCAGGCTCTGCACTGTGAGTGCACAGCTGGAAACGGGGCTCAGTCTCACGGACCGTGAGATAATGACCTGGGCTGAAATCAAGAGTTGGATGCTTAGCTGACTGAGTCACCTAGGAGCCCCTAAGCCTCAGTTTCTGTGTCCATAAAATGGGAATATTGGCAGTGTCTCTCTTACTGGGTTATTACGATAAGCAAAAGAGATGATGCATTCAAAGTGATTTGCACAATGCCTGACTCCAGACCTTTTATTTATGTGTCTTCTCTTGCACCCATCTGAGTAGTGAGCTCAATAGAACAGCTTAAATTATGCTTCTGGTAGCCTATATTTGTGGAATGATCTATTTCTTTTTTTTTTTTTTAATTTTTTTTTAACATTTATTTTTGAGACAGAGAGAGACAGAGCATGAACGGGGGAGGGTCAGAGAGAGGGAGACACAGAATCTGAAACAGGCTCCAGGTTCTGAGCTGTCAGCACAGAGCCCGACGCGGGGCTCAAACTCACGGACCGCGAGATCGTGACCTGAGCCGAAGTCGGCCGCCTAACCGACTGAGCCACCCAGGCGCCCCGGAATGATCTATTTCTTAAGTTACACATTAATTCAAGGCTTCATTAAGTAGCTCAATGCCTTGGGCAACAGATTACTTATAAATAGCATAATATTTAGTGGCTCCTTAGTTGTGCAGTCAGACATTATTAATGGGCCATGACTCCGAATTGGGATGAAGTGTAAACACACGTGCACATCCACTCGTGTCGCCACGTGCACACACACGTGTACACACTGAGTGACCGAGGAAGATACTCCCGAAGCTGCTGGCATGAGTTTATCTTACAGTTGGCTTTGGAAAAAGAAGATCAGCCTGGAAGAGAAGAGACCAATCCCTTTTTGCATCAAAGAACAGGAAGGACATATTCCAAATGTTGATTCGCGGGCTCCTCGTTGCTTATCCCTAATTATTGCCAAAGCATTGTTTCAAGTTTACTCTTTTTGCAAATGTTATTAGTCCCAGGGATAATTTTCTGAGTCTTTCACTTGGCAGAGGAATTACTAAATTTCCCATAGCCTATTTATTTATTTATTTATTTTTAAAATTTCTTTTAGATAGAGAGCATTAGCAGGGGAGAGGGGCAAAGGAGAGGGGGGGAGGAGAGAGAGGGAGAGAGAGAGAGAGAGAAAGAGAGAGAGAGGGAGAGAGAGAGAGAGAAAGAGAGAGAACCTCAAGCAAGTTCACTGTCAGCATAAGGCCTGACACGGGGTTTCATCCCATGACCCTGGGATCATGACCTGAGCTGAAATCATGAGTCAGACGCTCAACTGACTGAGCCACCCAAGCATTGCATTCCATGGCTAATTTAATCATTTGGGTAATTTAGGTAAAAAGGAGATCACAGTGATTTAGAACATTCATCTGGGGTAACTCAAGGCTTCCTGTATTTTGGTGTGTGTGTGTGTGTGTGTGTGTGTGTGTGTGCGTTTTGCCAGGGACAGGCTCCTGGAGGTCAGGGTTGGTTGAACAACGTATCAAAGAGAGACTTGTGAATACCTGACATTGTGGAACAGCCTGGAACAGATCAAGGGCTTTGAAGGTGGTCCAGGTGTTCCAAATGTATCTTGGCTACAGCTACCTCCATTACACATTTTTGGTTTTTGGTTTGTTTTGTTTTTTCACTCAAAATTCGGGGTGCCTGGGTGGCTCAGTCGGTTAAGCATCCGACTTCAGCCCAGGTCATGATCTCACGGTTCGTGAGTTGGAGCCCTGCGTCGGGCTCTGTGCGGACAGCTCAGAGCCTGGAGCCTGCTTTGGATTCTGTGTCTCCCTCTCTCTCTGCCCCTCCCCGGCTCACACTCCCTCTCTCTCTCTCTCTCTCTTTCTCTCTGTCAGAAATAAATACACTTTGAAAAAAAACAAAAATAAAATTGGAGGGCTCCATCATGCTAAGTTTTCCCGGAATGATGAGAGATGTGGTTATTCCTGGTCTTTCAGCTCTGGGCAACCCTCTGAACCCAAAGACCTTGTCCTCATCCCCCTGCTCCTTACCCACTAACATTGTGGGGAGGCTCGAGCTCTGACCGTCTGTCAGAAAGCCAAGCAGACCGGCCCACCCACAAACCATTCACTTGCTTCTGGGTGTAGAGTCTATTCCCAGCTCCCCTAAGATCAGGACAGATCCTCTGGCCAGCGGGTATCATTGTTTGGCCTCCTGTAGAGCACAGGATTTGGCATGTCATCACAGAAAACACCAGATTTTTGATCCCTGTTCCTTCGATTATCACCTTCTCTCTGCTTCTCAGTGATTCCCCAAATCACAGAACTTTACAGCTGGCGTAAACCTTAAAGACCATGAGGTCAAACGTGACAGCCTGGGAAAGCAGGATGCAGAAAGAAGATAGAAGTCATGGCCATGGGCTGCCACAGTGACCAGCAGGGCCGAGGCTGGCTTCCTCGACCTCGTCCTTATGTGCTCTGCTGGTTCCTGGAGGTGACTCCTTCTCCATCACAGCACATGTCCACCTCTGCGTCTGGAGGCCCGGAGTCAACAAGACGTCGTACGCCTCTGCTCTGCATTTGCCAAAGTACCGAATGGCTTCAGCAGAATCTAGAGAAAACAGCACCAGGGCCCAAGGAAGCAGATGGTTGGCACTGTGGCTGTTCAGTGCGTCCTTGAATTGTTTCTGTTCTGCTTTGACAAAACCCAGGCCGGGGCTCCTGGACAGCGGCCCCACATTGCATCCAGCTGCACCCTGGTCCAAGCACACCCCTCCCCCCTGCCCCAGGTGCCCAGACCCTCGTGCACCTGCTGACCCTGTTGGCTCTCCTGCCTGGAGTGCAGCTGAATGCACAGTGACATCTCTGGCTTTAGCGCTCCCCTACCCTCCTCGTGACAGCTGGCTCCCCCTTTCCTGGATCAGCCGGTAAAGCAGTGGCGAACAGCTTTGTTCAGAGGTAACAACCCCTGATTGTTGCCTTAGGGCTGGCTGATGCCTGGGGGACCGTGCTGCCCGGGCTGCAAGCCTGTGCCCTGTGAGCGTGGGCACGAGAGAAGGAGAAAGTCTGTGCTGCTCATTTGTTAGAAAACCGAATTCCTGGTTTGCCCTGTGACTCTCCAAACACAGATTTTAAAGAGCCTCGCTTCTCACGGACCCACAGTACTGCAGGGCTCCTGGGGCCAGAGAAACACCTATAAACCCTGCCCCCGGAGTCCCCGGGGCTTCTCCTTGGGAACAGGCTATGCCGCGTAAACCCCTGGAGGTAGCCCAACTTTCTACCCGTATCCCCGCCTGACGCTGAGACGCATCATGGTTGCTCTGAGCACACGTTAGCGTGACGGCTCCTGGACGGGGGGTGAGAGGGTCTCACCCTACCGAGCTGCCCCGCTCCCCCACCTCCTCAGGAAAAGGCGACAGTGTTGGCCGTGCACCTGCAACATATGGCCAGGGGCGGGGAACTTCAGGCCCAGGGACCACCTGCTAGGCTGGTACCCATGCACCCCTCAGGTGGGGCTCCGGGGGAAGGGAGGGCACAGTCCTCAGGGGCAGGACTGGCAGAGTGGGGTGAGTTTTACGGATGGAGACCTAGGAAGGTATCTCAGCCGTGCCCATCCATCAGGGAGGTTTGCTGTGTGGGGACTGGGGACTCGGGGAGATGTAGAGACAAGTGAGATTAGGACCGAGGGGGTAGGGGGGGGACCTCTTGGAGGATTAGGAGTGAGATGCGGCAGGACGGCGGAGACAGGTGGAAGCAGGCAGGGGGTGGAGCTCTGCAGGCAGGTGGCAGATGCCGGCCTTGGAGCCGGACACGCTGGGCTTCCACCAAAGCAGGGTCGCCGTGGGCCATCGCCTGAAGCTCTCTGAGCCTCGTTCACTCATCTGTAAAATAGAATGCTAAATCCAGTCTGATCAGCAAGAGTAAGTGACATAAATAAATGTACAGCACACAGTCAGTGCTCCATAAATGCTTGCTCTCTGTGGTCGAGCAGAAGAGGCCCTGGTCATTGGCATTTGTCACAGCAGCTAGGAAATGTCAGGTCGGTGTTCCTGCCAAGGGCTGTTCCATCTCGCCCGGCAGTGCCCCAGACCATCCTTCCAAGGGCCATTATGCTGCAGACAGCTCATTTGCATGCCCTGGTTGGAAAGTGCCCAGCTCAGGAATGGAATGTTCTGGCCCCACCAATTTGATTTTCAAATCACTTCCCTCTGAGCAGGAGCCGCCCTGGTTACACCGAGCCCCAAAGGCTAAGCCGACTGATTACAGGACACTGAGATTGGAGTGGGGGAGGGGCAGGCCCCCACCCTGTGCCACACACCCACCTCCCAGTATACGTACTTCTGGAAGCCGGGTTAGGATGCTGTGGGAGATGGCCTGGAGAGAAGGCAGGGGAATCTGAGGGGCCAGGACCCCTGCTCTGCGGGATAGACACTGTGGGTGCCAGTGGAGTACAGATCCCTGTTTCTTACCGCAGTCGGTCATCCCAGGACTCTGTCCAGAGTAAGGACCATTGGGCAGTGCCCCCATCAAACCCTGATCTAAACCTCCATCAGTAGCCGCCTTCCTGACACGGCCAGCAGAGGGCCCCAGGAGCCTGGCGGAGAAGTTCCCAGCAACAGGGCGCTGCTCTTTGTCATCCGCCTGAGCTTACGCTGATGCTGTCCCCGGTGTCATCTGTAGACAGAGTAAGAGGCCGCGTGGCTGGGGTGATCTCAGAGAACTGTCCCAGCTGCTTTTCATGTACCTCCCTCTGCGATCATAAGCCCTTTCTGAAAGGGCGGGACTAAATTTCCAGTTCTCGGGAAGGGAAAGAGGGATTTGCCTGCTTTTCCAAGAAAGTATAATGAGGACCCGGGCTCTGGGAGTTTAATTCCCTTGCCTGAGGTCACCGGCAAACGACGCGGTCTGGGGTTGAATCTGCTCAGCCTGACTTCAAAGAGGGGCTTTTATCAAGGCTGCTGTTCTGTCTGGTGCTGAAGGATGTGTCTCAGGCACGGCAGACGCACGAGAGGGAGGGGTAGAGCTTCTGAGGGGTAGCGCTGAGACATCCGTCACTCAGGCCATGCCCACAGGCCCCTCACAGCTGTCCAGGGTGCCAGCCCCCCTCCCGGCTGGTCCCCCTGCCCACGCTCTTCCCTCCCACGGCTGCCTTGTGGCAGAAGGGCCAAACCTTGCTGACCACTCCGTCGGGGAAGCCTCTTCGAGCACGCTCACTCCCCCCTTCATTCAGAGGCTCCTTGGAAATGAAACTGACTCCGGAACAAGTAAGTGATTCAAACAAGTTGCAGAACATTGCAAGCCATGGACTCACCATTGCAGCTGAGAGCGGAAACCACCACCGTGATGCCGTCGTTAACAGTTCCTTAAGCGCGAACCCGGAGCCCCCCAGTTGGGTGACGGAGCGGACAATTCCGCAAATAGGTTGCAGGAGGAAATCAAAGGACCGCTCCACAAAATGCCCCATGGGCCTCAGCACCGAGGGCAGAAATGGGGTCTGGGATCCTGGGGACGTCCGTCTTCTCAAGATCTGTTTCCAGAGAGCCCGGGGAACCTGGGTCCCAATGGACAAAACAGGGCTAGAAGCGAAGGGCGTTCTCCGGGGGCTGCTGTAGCATATTACTGCAAACCTACTGGCATGGAACAACACAAATTTATTCTTGTACAATTCTTTTTTTTTTTTTAATGTTTATTTATTTCCTTGAGGAAGAGGCAGAGTGCGAGTGGGGGAGGGGCAGAGAGAGAGGGAGACGCAGAATCCGAAGCAGGCTCCAGGCTCTGAGCGGTCAGCACAGAGCCCGACGTGGGACTCGAACTCACGAACCGTGAGATCATGACCTGAGCCGAGGTCGGACGCTCACCCGACTGAGCCACCCAGGCTCCCCGTATTCTCTTACAATTCTTGACAGTGGAAGTCCCACTGGGCTCAGTCGAGGCGTCTGCAGGGCAACCCTGTTCCTGGAGGATCTAAGGACAGCACCCAATTCCTTGCCTTTTCCAGCTTCTATAACCGCAAGCATTCCTTGCCTCCTGACTGCTCACATCTTCAACTCCTCTCTGTCTCTGTCCCAGTCCCTCTTCCCGACTCTGACCCCCAGGTCCCTCTCATTAGGGCCTTTGTGTGGTGACACTGGGCCTCCAGGATGGTCCAGCGTCCTCTTTACCTCAAGACCCTTAATTCAATTACATGCACAAAGTCCCTTTTGCCACGCAAGGGAACCTATTCCGGGGATTAGGGCATGGAAATCTTTGGGGGGGGTCATTCTGCCCTACCACAATCACCCTTTGGGTTAGAAAAAGGGCCCCGGACAAGCAACCTGACCCCGGGGGTTAGCAGAGTCCGGGGGCTTGGCGAGCTTCGGCTTCCTCCCAGGCCGCTGGAAAAGGCAGGGAGGGCATCCGAGGTGAAGAGTGGGAATGTCCAGAGGTGGAAGGATCCGTAGGGCTGAGTCCGGCTACTTGTTCACCTGCCCATCTTCTTTTTTTTTTTCCTGTTAGGTCCTCTCTGTTAAATTATGTGGCCCAGAAACCTCTCCAGAAGCTCCGGGCTCTATCTCTCCCTCCGCCCCCTGGCTGGGGGGACTGCTGGACACACTGATGCCCACTGTCCCCCGGAGCATGCACCTCAGCCAGTCCAGGACGGGCCCTGGAATATGAATGTTTAATAAGTGGCCAGAGATCCTACGAGAAGCTGTGTTTGGAAGGCACTGCATGAAGTCACAGACCTAATTCCTCAAGGTGAGGTGGCGGCGGGGGTGGGGGGGTGGGGGGATTTTTAATGCGATAGGGGAGAACGAGTCCCCTACCTCCTTTGGCTGAGCCCAGCCAGTCAGCTGGCCCTGCGTGCTGGCTTCAGGCTGGAGCCTCTGCTGGCTTCCGGGGGAAGAGGGGCAGGTGTCCTCAGATAGACGCATTTGCTTTGAGCATCTCACTTTCCTCCCCTGATCAAGGGGGCTACCTGGGGCAGGTGGGGGCAAGGGTGGCTGCCCTGGGTAACTCTGGAGCCAGGCATGTGGGATGCGGATGTGGCCCAAGGAGGGGGAGCGGACTGCCCACGCAGGGGTCACAACCATTTGGCCGGTCTCAGAAAGGAGACTTAGAGAGTCAGCCAGCCTCAGGCTGGTTCCCCGGGGCAAGCTGTCCCCCTGCACCCCTCCCCCCAGGGAGCTGGGGTCCTGGGGCTCCACCTGCCTCACGATGCTCTCTGCTGCACTGACACCCCCACCCAGCCCGACCGACCCTCTCCACCTCAGCCTCGGTCTCCCACTTGTGGAATGGTCTGGCCCCCTGTGATGCCCTCACCAAGGAGCAGCCCCAAGAAGGTTATAGAACATTTATACCCTTAAGATCTCCTTTTATCTTCACAATGATCCTCCCCCAAATCAGGCAGGACACCCCTCCCACAGGGTGCCACAATTTGGCACCCTGGTCCACTACCATGCCCGCCTTCCAAGAGCTGAGGGTCAGAGGCACAGAGGCCTGCGCAGCGTATCCCATATCTTGCTATCTGGTACCTGTGGTCCCCTTCTCCAAAAGGAACATCGAGGTCACCCTAGAAAGAAGCCAGGTGAACTCAGACCCGTGAAATCCAGCAGAGCCATTCATTTTCAGCCCTATACTGCCACCTGCTGGCCAGATAGGCTGGGTTGTTCCCAGCCAGTGGTAGGGGGGAAGGTACCACAAGGGCAGGTCCACCGAGGCCGTGTCACATTTCTCTTCCAAATTTGCTTCTCCTGCACCGCTGGACTGAGCCAGGCCTCCCATCGTCCCGAAGTGTGACTGACCCGCCACATTTACCTCCTTCCTCCCACCATCAAACCCATCTCAGATGATAGAAAAATCTGCTGCAATAACTCACACTGAGGCATCATGATTGACGCCAGCTTTGATTATTATTTATCTCTTCCCCAAGCTATAGGAGAATGAAAATTTTCTATTAGAATCTAAGTGTGGCCGTGTTCATCTCCAAAGAAATGATTCTCTAATGGTGGAGGTTCAGGCTCCGTGGTGACATTTTGGATAGAAAGAAGTTGGCAGCGCTCATTCTAAGCATATTTTGATCTCTGACTCTCTGAGTATAGAGATCAAGCTAGTGGGGCACATCTGGGGTCCATTATCTCAGACTGCTATGAAGTAATAGAATATTGGAGCTGACAGCGCCCTTAGAGACCTGGTTATGGTACAGACAAATCTGGGAAGTGATTTGCCCATATGGAACAGCCTGGAAACAGAATCTCTTCCAAAAAGGCTTAGGTTTAGGGGAATTTCTGGAAGACAGACACGCTGAGAATTTTTTTTTTAATTTTTTTTTCAATGTTTATTTATTTTTGGGACAGAGAGAGACAGAGCATGAACGGGGGAGGGGCAGAGAGAGAGGGAGACACAGAATCGGAAACAGGCTCCAGGCTCTGAGCCATCAGCCCAGAGCCTGACGCGGGGCTCGAACTCACGGACCGCGAGATCGTGACCTGGCTGAAGTCGGACGCTTAACCGACTGCGCCACCTAGGCGCCCCTTCACGCTGAGAATTTTAAGGGGAAATGTGAGCTTCATATCGCAGAGACCAGTCTCCTCCCCCGCCCCCAGCTTATCCCCTATTCCCTCTCAAAGATGGAAGGAGAGGGCCTCTATGGGCAGAGGGAGCATTGCTGGGTTCTGTCCACACTATCCTTCTCCGGGATCCAGCTCTTTTCCAAGTGGGAGCCCCCAAGGAATCCTGACTTGTTTTCCATCTCTTTGTCTCTCTGAGCTGCATTATGGGTAATTTCTTCCACCCCCCCACCCCCACCCCCAACTCACTAATTCTTTTGCAGATGTGGCCCATCTGATGTTTAAACCATTTCTGGCTTGTACGAGTTTAATAATTATATTTTCATTTTAGAGACGTTGTAGTCGGTTGTGAAATCTGGTCCTTTTTGATCACGCTGTGTTCCCTGATTGTACGCTCGATTTCTCCCTTTGTTTCCGTGAACATTGAAACCATGTGACTTGGTATTTTGTTCCTGATAATTCCATTTTGCCAAGTGTTTGGTGGTGTAATTCTAACAGGCGCTGCTTCTGTTGACAGTTGCCCGTGATCGATCATTTCTTCATGTTTGGGCCACTTTTCCCTGGGAGTTCGTATTCGGTCTGTGGAATCTGGGTCAGGGGGTCTGTAGACGTTTCTGCTCATTTCTACCAGGAGCCTCGGGATGGCTGCCATCTTGGAAACACACTAAAATAATTCTCAGCTTGGATATTGTTCGGGGAGTGTAAACTCAGACCCCAAATCCCTGTGACCATGAGTTTCCATATTTTAACTGGCGGAGGGGAGGGGCAAAATCTCTCCTCCTCTTCTTGTCCTCTTTCCCCTCACTTCCTGTCTCCTTTACACAAAGCAGTGGCCAGAACATGTTTCCTTTTCTATGGCACCGTTCATTGAGGGCATAGCTCTTCGAGGAGTCTAGCTTCTTCCAGAAGTTTCAGTCCTGACTCTCCATCTTGTCTACCTGGGCTCACGGCCCGGCCTCCTCTCTTCTGTATGGCTGTTAGAGGCAGTGGCTGTGGGTTTCAGGTATTTCCAGATGCCCCAGGGAAGCCCTCAGCTTTGGGGATCACCTGCCACTTTGCTTTCAGCCACCGCTTAGCTGTTGGTCCTTGGGGGTCCCCGGCGTCCTTACACATTCGGCTTCCTTACCCTGAAAATCATGTTGGTCTTATTTTAGTCTTCATGCCTAGGTATTGGCATTGGAATTTTTGTCCCAAATGCAAGTCCTACTTTTGTACTCAAGTGTATCAACCTTTGCTCCACTTGAAGAGTTACACAGTCACAAGAACCGTGTTGTTGGGGGATCACAGTCCACATGGAGGACCAGCCCCCCTTCCAGCATCAGTGAGTTTGGGGGGTGTTTCCCCAAACCACCCTCAGGCTTGATAATTTGCCAGAAAGACTCACGGACAGCTGTCACCCTCCACGTCTATGTGTGGGCACAGACTAACGTGAGCCAAGGAAAGGAAAACCTGGGACAAGGTCGAGAGGCAGCCCATGTGGGAGTTCTGTTGTCTTTTCCCGTGGGGTCAGGACGCCTTGCCTCCCCAGCAGCAACACGTGACAAAGCACAGGAGTACCGACAAACAGGGAAGCTCCCCAGCCTCGGGGTTCAGTTTGTGGCTCCATTATACAGGAATGACCGATTGCCTTTGTGGCCTGTTCAGTCTCCTGTCCAGCCCCCGGGTGTGCCCCCAACACCATCCCCTTCCCATCACACTGCTGGCGTCCCAGCATGGCCAGCTGCCCTCCCACCACGACCGTCAGGTATGGCCATTCTCTACTGGAGGTCACATTGTTAGACGCTCCAGCGTGACCCAAGACTCCCGGGCAAACAAGGACACTCCTATCTGTCCTGATACTCCAGCTGACGGATCACCTCTTTCAGGGCAAAGTTAAATTACTTACTACACACTACAGTGTTCCTACCAAAGCCTCTCAGTTGTAGAATTCATCGTGATTCATCCCTTGGATGGCAGAATTTTCAATCCAGTAAACTTTCTGGTACAAGAAGCCTCCTGGGCACCGTACTCTGAGTTCTTGCATATCTGCAGACGTCTGCCCTGTGTCTTTATACTCGGAGGACACCTGGTCTGAGTGCGAAGTTCTTGGTCACATTTTACCCCTCAGGACGTCAGGCCCTGAACGAGGCTCTGGGGAGTGTGAGGCTGGCGAGCCCGGGGCCCCACTCGCCGCCCCCGCCTGAGGGGACAGGAGATGGGTGTCCCCTCCTGAACAGACTTAGGGTCAGCACTTCATGCCCAACAAACTCATCGGGACGTGTTTTGGGTTGATCGCTGTAATTTTTACTGGGACGTGATATAACATGTTTTTGCTATGTAATTTCAACCTTGCCGCATTTCAGGAAGGCTTTCTTCTGTTAACATTTTACTGGGTTTTTAAATTCCTTTACTGTTTTCTTTTTCAGAAGAATCATCCCTTTCTATTTATTAACTTTCTCCACAATCACTTCTTTTTAAAAAAAATTTTTTTTAACGTTTATTTATTTATTTTTGAGACAGAGAGAGACAGAGCATGAACGGGGGAGGGGCAGAGAGAGAGGGAGACACAGAATCGGAAACAGGCTCCAGGCTCTGAGCTGTCAGCCCAGAGCCCGACCTGGGGCTCGAACTCACGGACCACGAGATCGTGACCCGAGCTGAAGTCGGACGCCTAACCGACTGAGCCACCCAGGCGCCCCTCTCCACAATCACTCCTATTCCTCTGTTCTTGTCTGCTTTATTGTACACGATCCCCTTTTTAGCTTCTAATGTGGTTTTTTGTGTATGTCTGGCTTTTACCCCTTTTTTATTTTTTATTTAAAAAAAATTTTTTTAACGTTTGTTTGTTATTGAGAGACAGAGAGAGACAGAGCGTGAGCAGGGGAGGGTCAGAGAGAGAGGGAGACACAGAATCCGAAGCAGGCTCCAGGCTCTAAGCTGTCAGCACAGAGCTGACACAAGGCTCAAACTTACAAACCTCGAGATCATGACCTGAGCCAAAGTGGGTCGCTTAACCGACTGAACCACCCAGGCGCCCCGCTT
This sequence comes from Herpailurus yagouaroundi, assembly GCF_014898765.1. Classification (NCBI taxonomy): domain Eukaryota; kingdom Metazoa; phylum Chordata; class Mammalia; order Carnivora; family Felidae; genus Herpailurus; species Herpailurus yagouaroundi. The sequence continues at coordinate 9,298,791 of NW_024412395.1, forward strand.
TTATCTCTTTGATAACTTTATTTTTCTCTTCTGTTACTTTCCTGAGCTATTCTAGCTCACGCTCTCCCTCCTGCTGATGTAACTTTGTATCTCCGCTCCAATCTCTTTCGCATCTATTTGAAAGATAGATTTTTTTTTTCCTTCTGAAAAGCCATGCTGTCTTTAAGTTTTTAAATATGAAGGACTATTTATCTGATTTCTCCTTTATTCTGTTCCCTGGGGATCCTCTGGGTGGGATTCCTCTTGTGATATGTATTTACTTGTCACTGTTTCTGCTCCTACCTTGTGGCTACTGCTCAATTATTTTGTTTTGTTTTAATGTTTATTTTTGAGAGAGAGAGAGAGAGAGAGAGTGCATGCAGGGAGGGGAAGAGAGAGAGAGGGAGGGAGAGAGAGAATCCCAAGCAGGCTCAGCGCTGTCAGCACAGAGCCCAACATGGGGCTTGAACTCACGAACTGCGAGATCATGACCTGAGCAGAAATCAAGAGTCAGGCGCTGAACCCACTGAGCCACCCAGGCGCCCCGACCGCTCGGTTTTGAGGGGGAAGCGGTCCGTCCCTTTTTCGCCCTCAGAACTGTTAGACCCCATGACCCAATTTTTCCCCTCCAATGTTTTTATTGTGGCAAAATGCACATTACGTAAAATTGACGATCTTCACCATTTTTAAATGCACAGTTCAGTGGTTTTAAATGCATTCAGAATGTTGTGCCACCACCCCCACCACCCTTCTCCAGAGCTCCTTACGTCTCGTGAAAGTGAAACTCTGCTCCATTAAGTAAATAACTCCCCATTCTCCCTCCCCCAGCCCCCCGGCAATCGCCATTTTCCTTCTGTGTCTACGAATTTGAGTACTGTAAGTACCTCATATAAGTGGAACCATACAGTTGTTGTTTTATTAAGACTGGCTCATTTCACTCAGCATAACATCCTCAAGGCTCACCCATGCCGTGGCGTGTGTCAGAACTTCCTTCCTTTGTAAGGCTGAGTAATATTCCATCATATGTATATACAACGTTTTGTGTATCCATTCATCTGTCGGTGGACACTTGGGTTGCTTCCTTCGCTTCCTACTGTGAATAAGGCTCTTGTGAACATGGGTGTGCAAATATCTCTTCAAGACCCTGCCTTCCGTTCTTTCAGGTACATACAAGAAGTGGGTCTGCTGGCTTGTAGGGTCGTCCTATCTCTCACCTTTTGAGGAGCCTCCGTACTATTTTCCAGAGTGGCTGCGCCAGTTTGCATTCCCACCAGCAGTGGGCGCACAAGGGGTCCGGTTTCTCCACATCCTCTCCAACACTTCTTATTTTCTGTTTTGTTTCTTGCTGGTAGCCATCCTCGTGGGTGCGAGGAGGTATCTCACTGTGGTTTGGATTTGCATTTCCCTGAGGATGAGGGACCGTGAGCATCTCTTCCTGTCTCTGTTGGCCATTTGCCTGTCTTCTTTGGAGAAATGCCTGTTCAAGTCTTTTGCCCAGTTTGGAGTTTGGGAGTTCTCTGTGTGTTCAGGATGTTAATTCCTTACCAGACGCATGATTTGCAGATATTTTCTCTCATTCTGCGGGTTGCTTTGCATCTTGTTGCTATTGTCTTTTGATGCGTGAAACTTTAAAATTTTCACAAAGTCCCTTTTGTCTGTTTTTCCCCCCTTTTGTTGCCTGGGCCTTTGGTGTCACATCTAAGAGGTCATTGCCAACAGCAATGTTGTGAAGCTTTTGCCGCATGTTTTCTTCACAGTTTTTTGGTTTTATGTCTTTGGGTTAATTTCTGCGTCTGATGTTCGGTAAGAGTCCACCTTCATTCCCCTTCCCGCATGTGGGCAGGGTGCCGGCATCTGTGGCACTGTAGATGGGGGTGGGGGGCCGTCAGGAGGGTCCGGGGCCAGGTCTCCTCTGCCTTCCCCCCTCTGTGCTGTCTCACCTGGGAGCTGAGCAGGACATTGGTGTGAGCATCGCCCTCCTGCCTCTACCGGGCTCCCTCCACCTTGAGCTGGAGGCCGATCTGGGGATGATTAAGACGGGGGGGGGGGCACCTGTGCCCTCACGGCCCCCTGCCACTCCTCTCTGTCACCCTCTCGGTTCCCCTGCAGCATCTGGTGATGTACCACCTGCCCCCCCCCCCCCCCCGCAGCCACTGCAACTCTCTCTCTCCCTTTCTCTTTTCTCTACCGTCCCATCTCCCTGCTGTCCTGGCCCCTTCTCTCCCGCCTTCTTTCCCTCTATCTCCGGAGATCCAGAGGCCATGGGACGGGGGTGGGGTGGGGGGCAGCAGTTAGGGACAGGGGCGCAAGCAGCCTCCCTAGAGCCCCGCTTCTGCCATTTGCAGGTTGTTTGACATTAGACACGTTAATGAGCCTCCTGCCTATCGAGTTATTAGTATCAGGACTAAACGAGAGAAAATGTGCCATGTGCCTAATACACACCTGGCCAATGCTGCAGAATGCACAAACAGTGACTATTACTGTTATTTCTCTTAATCCTGTCATCATCATCATTATTATTATCAGCTTATTGGCTGTTTCAGCCCCTCTGTTTGATCCCTGCTTTCCAACCGGCCGGTTTCTTCTGTCCTCAGTTTCTGCCCATACGCAAGCCTGCTGAGGGGCACGACCCAGCCTCACCCACCCCTGTGGAGGCCCTCCCTGTGCATTTATTGATGGAGCCCCACCCGGCGGGTGGGGACATGCTCCTGTTGCCCCGGCAACAGCCCCTCCTCCTCACTCAAGTCTCACTGCAGCATCCGGCAGGACCCCCTAACCGTTCCTGCCTTCGGTGAGCATGGTCCTGCCCAGGCTCCAGGCTCCTGAAGAGGGGCAGAGATGCCCCTGGCCTGGGCATGGAGGTCCGGGGCGTAAACAGATCCCTGAGCCTGGCCTCCTTGGTCCAGAGGCCATCCCTGTGGAGGCAGCGTTAGAAGCCTGACTCAGCCTCCCACATGCACCTGACTTGGGGCCTCTCGCCTGAGTGGCCCGGAGAGCCCGTGTCGTGGGCAGCATGATGAATGAAGCTACAACGGCCTGCAATCTGGCTAAGAGCCGGGCAGACCCCGGGGAGCCCCCCAGGGCTGCTGAGGGGTGGCCAGGGGGAGCAAGCAGTGACGCAGACATCTGCGGAGGGCACTGCCGCTGCCACAGCTCCAGGCAGGGGGGAGCGCTGACGGTCCCTGGGGTGTGCCTGTCCACCCTGTCAGGAGCCACCTACTCACCCCGGCTTGCCAAGGCACGTAGGGAAAGAACGTTCTCGCCATCGGCTCACTTTCTTCCTCTACAGGGTGCCGGGAAGGGTCCTAGGAGTTCTCGAGCCCACCTGTGTCCCCGGCCCCTCCCGTCACCTCCACCCTCAACTGTCCAGTGGGCGTAATGAGTCCTGCTTCACAAAGTCAGAGGCTCAGAGAGGGTAAGAAATGCACCCAGGCCGCACCTGCCACATGGCGGGGCTGTGGCCCCAGCTAGGTGCCCAAGGAGCCAGCACAGACTTGTCCCGCCACCTCGGGTCCCTGCCCCTCATCACTTGGGGTCCTAGCTGGCTGAGGGTCAGGGCACTTCTAGGAGTCCCTAAAAGTGTTTAACGTTTAATGTATTTTATTTGTTTATTATTTATTTATTAATGTTTATTTTTGAGAGAGAGACAGACAGACAGACAGAACGTGAGCGGGGGAGGGGCAGAGAGAGAGGGAGACACAGAATCCGAAGCAGGCCCCAGGCTCCGAGCCGTCAGCCCAGAGCCCGACGCGGGGCGTGAACTCACAAACCGCGAGATTGTGACCTGAGCTGAAGTTGGACGCTTAACCGACTGAGCCACCCAGGGGCCCCAAGTTTAATGAATCTTAAATCAGAGGGAAAGGTGCACTAATAATGAATATATACTAATGAATCAAGCCTGGATTTTGTTCACATTTATGCCAGTGCAGTCTTAAAACACAACGTTTCTTATTTAAATTGACTGGGGCCTTTGGAAGTCATAATTCTGCCCTGTGTTTTTTATTAAAAAAAATTTTTTTGAGAGAGGTAGAGGGACAGAGTGCGGGGGTGTGGGTGGGGTGTGGAGAGGGCAGAGTGAGAGGGAGACACAGAATCCAAAGCAGCTCCAGGCTCCAAGCCGTCAGCACAGATCCCGACGCGGGTCTTGACTCACTAACTGTGAGATCGTGACCTGAGCCGAAGTCAGACACTTAACGGACTGAGCCACCCAGGTGCCCCTTAGCTCTGGTCTCGATGCCCAAGCCTCACGGGGCCCCTCACCACTGTGGAGTGCTCCTTTCTCAAGCCCTCTACCCCAGGCCCCAGCCTCAGAACAGGATAGTTAGAGCCTGGGGCTTTCTGGGCGGCCAGCTCTGGCCCGGGCAGCTCCCACCTTGGCAGGAGGCCCATCAGGTTGTCTGATGATGGGATAGGAGAGAGAGAGGTTTGAACCAGGAGACCTAGTTTCAGCTTCCTGTGTATCCTTCCTCTTCGGGTTTGGAGATGTTCTGAGGTGTTTAAAATGCTCACCAAGGGTCCACTTGCATAAAGGCCTGAGGAATTTTCTGGAAAGAACTGACCGCAGGGGAAGAGAGAGCCTCACACCCTTGCTTGGTTGAGGACCGCAACCGAGAAGAGGCAGGATGCAGTGGCTCTCTGTCACCCTGCTTGTGTCTGAGTCAACCCCTCTTGTGTGGCGCTCACCTGAGAGGGTGCTCAGCCGTGGCCCCCGACACAGGCAGCCGCAGCAGACCTCAGTGGACCTCGGGCCTTGCCCACGCCTGCGCAGGCCTTGGGGGCCTGGAGCATGACCCCCCAACGTGGCCGGGGGTTGCCGGTAACCCATTGAGATGCCCCCACGGACATGGATGTGTTTGGAAGTTAGGGTGTCCCCTCCAGGGGTGGCCCCAGCTCTGGCCAGGAGGACAGCCGTCCCGTGTGGTACAATTCCAGTTCCCAGGCTGCCCCAGCCGCCGGCCCCCAACCCCTGGGACCAGGAACGGGACTGCGTGTTTGACATGTGCCCACATATGTGGGGGAAATGCTGCCTGGCTGTCTCCTCTGTACAAGCCCGCCCCCCAGAGTGGGCTCGTTGTTTTCCCCATCTCACCAGGTCTGATCTGCACTGTCAGCAGTAGCCAGGGACAGGCCGCATCAGGGAGAGCAAATCATGCCTTTGGGAGCTGGGCTGCTCCGGGCAGCCCCAGGCAGGGCCTGCGAGGACGCCAGAGGCTGCGGGGGCACCGTGCTCAGACCTGGGCCTCACCCGTCCCACCCGCCTCGATCATCTGCCAGCTGCGTGGCCTTGACACTCATCTTCCTGACTCCCAGGACTCTGAGCTGTAACATGGGGGTAACCCATCACACGTTCTGGGGAGAGGTGGTCAGGACAGTGCTGGCCAGAAGGTATGTCCCTAAGGAGTGGCTGTTGCCTCTCCTGCGCGAAGCTTCTCCTCCCTCCTGGCTCCCCTTTGCTCCCTTCCACGCATGCCCTTTCCCTGCTTCAGCCTTGTTCCAAACGAGGGGAGCAGAATGGGTCTCACTCGGAGACCTTCCCTCCTGGCCTTCCCCCAGCTCTGCCCGCTCTCCCCCCCCCCACCCCGAGCCCCACTGTCCCCACTTCTCTCCCCAGACCCCTCAGCCAGAGGGGGGATGCTGCTTCTAACAGAAACTGGGGACCCACCGCAGAATTCTAAGAAGAGATCTTGGAAAATAATTCTCTCCATCCTGGCATCATTTCCTTATTTCGGGGTGTGGGGGGGGAATCTGTGGCCTGCTCTCATCTCAACCCCACCAACAAGGTGTTCAGCCGTGGCTTTCTGTTGCGGCTGAAGCAGGGCAAGCGGTCGGCGTGGCCCGAGAGCCTTGCACACGGGCCAGTGGTGCTGTCAGCACAGTTCTGGCTGCTTTGCTAAAAGGAAAAAAAACAGAATTGCATTTGCTCTCTGCAACTTGCTTTGGCTTTTGTTCTCCTCAGAGATCCTGCTGACATTGCCAGGCTGGGCCCCGGGGGGCAAGAGGAGGGGTGACACGTACGATTGCATTACATTTCGGTAAACGACTGCGTTGCAGAAAGCCCGTGCGTCCAGAGATCTTTGCTCTGATCTTGACTCTGGGGACAGAGTGCCCTTGGTAAGGAAGAGCTCCAGCCTCAGAGTCAGACGGACACGGGTTCAAATCCCAGCTCTGTCATTTACTGGCTGAGCAACTTTAGGCAAACTATTTAACTTCTCTGAGCCCCCGAGTACCTTCCTCCTGGGCTTATAAGGTTCTCTCTCTCCCTCCGCCCCTCCCCTCCCCTTCGCGACCTGAGAATTCTGTGCACCATCTCTGTGCGAGGAAAATACTGTGTTTTCCTCTGAAAAGCAATTTTTAAAACGTCTGCAGCACATGCACGCGTACCAGTTCTTAAAATAGGGTTTTTTTCCTCCCAAATATTTTCATGTGGGATCGGTGTGCTGTTATATCCCCCTACGCCTCCTGCACCCCAGAAAATCCAGCCGTTTCCTTTTCCGCCGTTTGGAGCCAACGCGGCATCTTGGATAAGTCACTTCATCTCGTGGAGGCCATGCCAATGACAGCTGCCGTTGGTTGAAATAAGTTGGGGGCGGGGGTGACGCGTGGGTCTCTGACACCAGCATCTCCTGCCTGCTGCTCGGCCCACGTGTCCCACCTTTTGAAAAGTCTGTGTTGGGCCACGACCCAGGGCCGAGGGAGCAATAATTCTCCACCGGCACGCTGCCTGCCGAGCCGGCCATAGCTCACACTCCCTGCCTCCCTCCTCTCTGGGATTTAGAGCCCTACTCATCATCTGGCTGAAGTGTCAAGGATTTCCTTTCCTGCAGGAAATTAACTTGCATTTTACACTTTACACCCATAGAAATTTAATCATCCGCCATCCCCAGTCTGTCCTGCGTGACAGAGAGATGGCTGCTGGCCCCACTCCTCTGAAATACGGCCTTCCCTGTCAATCCGGGGGGACCGGGAGGCGGGGGGGCTTTAGGCATCCGCAGAAAGCAGGTCCTTCTAAATACATTTCTGAGTATAAGCCTGAGGATTTGTTCCCATAGGAGGAAACTTAGAGGTGGCAGGCAGGATGAGGGGAAAGGGAAGTTGGGACACGTGTGCTAGAGGGCCACAGGGCAGCCCCAGCTGTCCCCCCAGGTGTCCCTCCCTCTTCACCTCGGGAGACAGGGGGTGAGGGCTGTGACTGCACCCCGCTCCATTAGCTGGTGCAAACTCCCAGCTGCGCTCTGCCGTGTGACTCCAAGTGATTCTTTGCTCACACTGTTGCCTCTCCCAGCCTCTCCTTGATTGCATATTCTTGCTCTGGCGTTGCCTCGCTTAAGGGGGACCGTCTCCCTCAAGTGCCCCAAGTCCCATCCCCCTCTCTTCCACATGCCCTAAGTGTGACCCTATCACAGCCCAGATCACACTGTGGGATGGTCGCGGCTTACAGGTCCTGTCTCCTCCCGCTGGCCCATTAGTCGTCCCAAGACAGACCCAAGGTTTGCTTTCATCCCGGTGTTTGGAGGACAGAGGCCCAGGTCCTGTACAGGGGAGAGGGATTTGAACTAAGACTTGTGTTCACATGAGTTGAGCTCAGGGCCGTAGGCTCTGAACTCATGAACTCAACTGGATGCAAATAACCTGGGGACATGGCAATAGGCATTATCTCCAGTTTTTTTTTTTTTAATTAAAAAAAAATTTAAAAAAAGTTTTTTTTTAACGTTTATTTATTTTTGAGACAGAGACAGAGCATGAACGGGGGAGGAGCAGAGAGAGAGGGAGACACAGAATCGGAAGCAGGCTCCAGGCTCCGAGCCATCAGCACAGAGCCCGATGCAGGGCTCCAACCCACAAACCATGAGATCGTGACCTGAGCCGAAGTCAGACGCTTAACCGACTGAGCCACCCCGGCGCCCCTCCCCAGGGCTGTTCTTAATCAGGGCAGAATGTTAGGGCAACAACTAAGATCCGAAGCAGACATTTAGACCCCTCCCTGAAGGCCAGCGGCTCGCACTGTGGACCTAGCAGTGGGAGCTGGGGCTCACTCATCCAGGGCCAAACAGGGTCAAGCATGGAGGCCCCAAGCACCTAGCAGGTGGCCCCCCTGTGATGCAGCGAGCTCACTACTGTCATTTGCCCTGAAAGCAGACAAGGTCTCGAGGCATCTTTCACCCCTACTGCCCCACCCGCCCAGACGCCCAGCATTACTCTTCACCTAAGGGAAGTGTCCCCTCACCGTGGAGGGTCATACACATTCCCACATTCAGCATCTTTGCCTGGAATGGCTTGCCCTTACCCATCGCTCTACCTGTCCTCAAGGCCTAGGTAAGGAGAGAGGGAGAGAAAATGAAGCAGAGGTAGACTTCATTGCTCACCTGTCAGTGCCAGGTTCCTCACAAGGCACTTTACACCTGTGCCCTGGGGCCATTTGCATGCCCATCCACCCACCTGCGGGGGACCTTGAATCTGATCCATCGGTGACCGGTGCTGTCCAGAACAAGTAGGATGCCAGCTACACATGTCTCATACTTTCTGGCGCTCATGGTTTAAAAAGAAAAAAAAAAACGAACTGGAAAACAGTTAGTTTCTGGAATATATTTGATTTAACTGAGCATGTCCAAAACGTGGTCATTTCAACAGGCAACAATCACCATTAACAGTTGTTAACGAGACACTTTACAGTTTTGATAGTAAGTTCCTGGGATCGGATGTGTCTCCTGCACCTTGAGCTCGTCTCTGCGTGGGCCGGCCACACCTGGCCAGCGGCCACGGCACTGAACAGTGCAGTTCTCCTGGGTTAACAACACCAGAGTCCCATTTGCCTCCCCTGTAAGAGGAGCTAATGATGGCACCCACGTCACAGGGCTGCTTACAGGGGTGATGGGAGAGAGTTTAGCAGATGTTAGCTGCTGGGGTTGTGTGTGTGTGGGGGGGGGGCACACATGCAGGTGTGTGTCAGCCTTGCCCTTGTCAGGTGAACTACCTTTAAAATGCCATTTCCCCCTGCTCAACAGACCCGTATGCCGTGTGCCCGGCACTGTTCTGCGTGTTGGGGTCACAGCGGTGAGCCAGACGGACGCACTCCCCATCGCTGAGCAGGGCAGGACACCACGCGTTTGTAAACCTAAAGATCTGCTCTCTTCCCTCCTCCCTGAGCTACGTGCTGTGAACTCCCGGGAGGTTCCAGGCTTTGAAAGGGAGGAGGGATTCCAGGAGGACCTGAGAAGCTCCCGGTCTGCTTTTTCTGACTGTAATGTGGAGGCAGGTGCACTAGGTGGCGGTATTGGGCCACATTAGGCTTTCAGCACTAGTGGAGCTTCACGCCAGACCCCCAGATCTTCGCTCTTCCAGAGCTCAGACTTTCCAGGATCCCCAAGAGTATCGGCGATTTCAGGCCCTGATATTCTAACATCTATGTCTCCCCGGACCCCACGTCCCTAAATTCTGGACACCCCCGGACCCTCTGACATCCTAGGCACTAGATCCCCAAATTTCAAACCACCCCTGGGCCCAGACCCTTAAGACTCTCACCCTCAGACAGCCCAGGGGTCCATAACTTCCACACCCCACCCCAGACACAAATCCTCAGACCAGATCTTCCAGACCCCCAGCACCTCCAGCATTCTCAACCCCCAATCCTCAGACCGCCTTCCGTGCCTCCCAGACCCTCCTTGCTTCCCAGATCCTCAGAAACCTAGACTCTGCAAACACCTACACACTGTCCGCTGTCTTCAGACCTTTCCAGACTCTGCAGACTCCAGTTTCTTGAGAACTATCAGATGCCCCAGATCTCTCCTTATCTCCCAGACTCACAGACCTCTAGACCTCCACACTCCTACAAACAGCCACCACAGACCCCCAGTCTTCAACCCTCCCCAAGCCCATCAGAGCCCCCAGGTTCCCACACCAAGAGCCAGGTACCCTGACTGCCACTTCCCACCAGAGGCTCTCTTGGGGAGCTTTCTGCTGGGCCAGGGGGTGCTGATCGTCCCCTACCCTGGAACATGATGCCTCCCCCTGCACTTGGTGAGGACCAGAGCGCCTAGGCATGAATGCCACAGCTGGAAGGATCCCAGCTTGCAAAGATGAGCAAATTGAGCCTGGAAGGAGGGAAGACGCTTGCTCAAGGTCCCCAACATGTAGATGGGACCCAGACCCCCAATTCCTGGCTCACGCGGTGACTGGCACAGAGTAAGTGCTCAGCAAATGCTGGCCATTGTGATTACTATTATCCACTCAGCTTAACCACCCTTGTCCCGGCCCCAGCCCGGAGTGACCTTTCCAAGGCCCAGTGTGGGACCATTCTATCTTCCCAGGACTGAACAAGCACACCACCTCCTAATTTAGCAACATCTGCAAATTTAATTAACAAGCTGTTTATCTTCCCGGCCCAGCGATTAATAAAGGTGTCAGGCAGAACAAGGCTCCATGCAGCTCGCTGCAGTGCCCTGAAAATGCCCCTCCTTCCACAAGAGGAGCCTGGCCATTTATCAGAGGGATGGGGCGGGAGGTACTTACAAAGATCAGAGAAGGGGAGAAGAGAGAGAGAAGGAGAGAGACAAAGCTGGGAGCTCCACAGCGTCACCCCCCAGACACCTGGTCCTTGTTCGGTGGTTAAGTGATCGGGCACCGAACACCTGCCGTGTGCCCGGCACTGGGTTGTGTGGACACTCAACGAACAGCACCTGGATGGTCATCCCACCGGACTCGTGAGCAGCTGGGGGAAAATGCAGTGTGCAGACTGAAGTCATCTTTTCCAATATTGGCCTTAATCAGACAAATGGCTCACCGGCCAGGGCCCGCCGTGCCCCCATTCCGGGGAGAATGAGCAGTTAGCTGGTGGGTGTGCTGCCTTCTGGAGCTGCGGGAGCCTTTCAGTGAGGAGTCAAGAAAGCCACCGCCTTTGTGCTTGGTGGCGTCTTGTCGGTTCGTGCAAGTTGGAGCTTTGCGGCCATGATCACTCCCTGCCACCCCCCCTTCCCCAAAATGCTCCGGGTGAATAGCTCCAGGACAGTTACAGTCAGCACTGTTTATGATCAGAGCTAGGACAGCATTTGACCATTTGGTCTCCTAGACATGCAAAGGTGGAAACAGACCCAACCAGCCCAGCACGTGCCTTTTCCAGGTGAGGAGACTGAGGCACAAAGAGGTGAAAGTGACTTGTGTCAGTGAGAAGCACAGCCGCCATTAGATACCTCCCTAGATTCTCTCTATCGAACGGAACTGCATCCCTCAGCCTCATTATACCACCCTACCTGCACCCTGCCCCCCTCCAACCTGGGAATAACCTTCTAACCCTGCCCTCCTCATCCAGACACACATACACCCTGTGGGAACTCACAAGTGTGCCCAAACAGCTGAGAGACCTTGGGGTGGGCACACGTACATGTACGCACATGCACACACTCAGGCTGATTAAAAGAGAAACCCCAAAGCGTCCACCACCCACCTTGTTCTGCAGATGTTTTCCTCTTCACTGTCTCTTCCACTCCCCCTAACATGCTTACTGGGCATCCTTCAGCTGTGCGCAGGGAGGCGGAGGCCAGATTCTGAGCAGTTGGGGTGGGGAGGGGGAGGAGGGCAACGGGCAGGGCTGCCCAGGCAGGGCCACAGAGGGAGGCTCCACACCTGTGCTGACCAGGAGGTAGAGCAGAGCATGTGCACAAACTGTGTCTGGACTGTGCTTGGGGGAGCAGGGTTGCTCTTCTTGTCTTCTAGAAGAACAGACACTTGGGGCGCCTGGGTGGCGCAGTCGGTGAAGTGTCCGACTTCAGCCAGGTCACGATCTCGCGGTCCGTGAGTTCGAGCCCCGCGTCGGGCTCTGGGCTGATGGCTCAGAGCCTGGAGCCTGTTTCCGATTCTGTGTCTCCCTCTCTCTCTGCCCCTCCCCTGTTCATGCTCTGTCTCCCTCTGTCCCAAAAATAAATAAACGTTGAAAAAAAATTAAAAAAAAAAAAAAAAAAGAAGAAGAACAGACACTTGTAGTGGGACCTGCCCGATCGGCAGGGGTAGACTTGGAGTCCAAGTATCTGCAGGCGCCTGTCTGCTTCTCCAGGGCCTGTCTCTGGATAGAGAGAGCCCCTGGACCTCCCAATTCAATATGATTTTACTAAATGCCAGGTTGGTGGCAGCAGGCGTGGGGCATGGTGGGAGGGAAGAGCTTCCGTGCCAAGGAGCCCGCGGTTCTGGGGGTTGGCGACAAATACATGAACAGAGGTGTTTTGCCAAGCTCAAGACAGGTGTCATATCCAGAGACCACAAAGGCAAAAGGAGGAGATCTGAGAGGGCTTCCCTGAGCAGGTGACGCTTGCCCTAAGTCCTGAGGATGAGCAGGGGTGGGGGAAGCAGGAACACTAGAGGGGGGCACAGCATGCCAGGGTGCTGCTGGAGTGGGCACGGAGAGGCCAGACTGGAGGCAGAGTTTCGGCTTGGTGGCGGGCAGGAGGGGTCACTGAGGTCACTGGAAAGGCTGGAAGTCGGGAAATGTTCAGATTTGTGTCTGGGAGGCCGGCACTGGCCGGTTTTGCAGAACGAAGAGGGTTTAACTGGGCAGGAAGGCAGGCAGGCGGGAGACAAGTTGGGAAACCCAGATCCAGGCAAAGACAGATGGAAAGGAGAGGGGGACCTGCGGGAGGGGGCTGGGGCGGGGGGGGGGGGCGCTGTTCTTCTCTCCTGGCTTGGGTTTCTCCACACACAGCCGGGTAGGAGACTTCTCTCCTCCTTGTTGCTAACGGAGGAAGAAGGGTGGGGAGGAAGCAAGACCCGGGACCTCTCAGCGTTCGAATTCACCGCTATCTTTTTTGGTTAGAAATTGATGGCGGGAAGTGGCTGGGAGAAGTAAGATTTAGCCTTCCAAGCAGGCAGCAAGGAAGGAAGGGACCAGAAGCGCTTCCACCAGCTCATTTGCATTTCAAACAGCCAGTTTGTTTTATCTCCTAATTAGCATACTCACCCTGTGCTGAAAACGAGTCCATTAAAGGAGACTCTGCTCCAGGCCTAGCTCCTCCTTTAAATATTTTTAAAGTGCATGATTAATATACTTGCCCAGCGCTGCCTGGGACTGTGTTGGGGGTCAGGGGGCAGGTAAATGAAAGAAAATGGCTGCACTGGGCGCTGACTGGCTGATTAATCACGGCCTCTTTTCTATAAATCACGGCAGATGGCAGGAGCCGGCTGCAGGCCCTCGTGGGGAATGAGGTGCTGCGGACAGGATTGGAATAGGGGTCGGGGGAGTCCCTGGAAGGAAGGCCCTGTTTGTGTCCCTGCAGACCTTGAGCCCCATCCCCTCTGTGCTCCCGAGGGAGCATTTCCAAGTTCAAGGGAAGCTGTGCCTGCTGGGAAGACGGGAAATCTCCTCTTCCTCTTGGATTTTTCGGGGTATAATAATGAGAGCATCAATTTTAGGAATACCTGACATTAGGGTAGGAGGGGTGGGGGCAGTGCAGTATTTATACATAGATTGTCCCAGATTCCCCCAACAACCCCATTTTTCAGATAGGAATGTGAGGCTCGGCGAGGTCAAGGATCACTCCTAGTGGTGCTGTCCCAGGTCAGTCTCGCCCCCAAAGCCTGACGGTCGACCCACCTCCCTTCTGCCCTTTCGAGGCAGGGGTCGTCGAGGGGCCCGATCCAACCCATCCGTCCCTTGTCCGGAAGTGTAGGTCCTGGGCATTGCCTCCTGTGTCCGGTCCCCCAGGATGCTGGCCCTGCCCGGTCAGCCTCCCTCTACGCTCCCACATCCAGCTCAGATGTCCCTCCCCGTGGGCCCTTCCAGAGACAAGCTCTCCTCAGGTCCACAGGCACTCTTGTCCACACTTCCCCAAGTTGTATTGAGTGGTGTTTTACTTGTCTCTTGACTTGTCCTTCTTCCCAGGGATGACAGGTTCCCTCAAGACGACGGGACCTGTGCCCACGACCCCCGTGCAGCCCCGGGGGTGAGGCACAGTGTCAGGTTCTGCGGTGACACGGCAGATTTGTATCCGGTCTTCTTAGCTCAGCTGGCAGTTGGGTTTCCGGAATTCCCTTCCCTGCAGAGCTCCGATTGGAGTTTGCAGGAGGTGGGAAGGTGAACAGGGAGAAGGAGCAGTACCCTTCTGACACTCGGAAGGCAGCGTGGGACACAAGGCGCCCGCTGTGGCACTCGTGGGTGTGGCTGATCTGCAGGGGACGGACTCAGTGCCGGGACAAGCCAGACCCTCCCCGAGCCTTCTTGACTCCTGGGTAGAGTGTGTGGTTAGCTCCACGAAGAAGGCACCGGCTTCCCCCCGCAGGTTAGCTCAGCCTCGGAGATGCAGGCACAGAGGCGGGGACACATGGGCTTGGGGTCGGGTCTTTCCCCTCGGGTGGTTCCGGCTCAGCCTGTCCAGTTGGGTGTGTGCTTGCTCTGCCCCCCCCCCCCCCCGTTCAAGCCATCTTCCCTATCTTCCCTTCCCTGGGCCTGTCCTGCTTCCAGATCCAAGCCCCAGGCACAGCAGCCATAGTCTCCAGCCTGCTTCCACAGCTGCCCAAGAAGGTGGCAGTCCACATCTGCAGAGAAAGGAAACAGCAAACCCTGAGGTGCTGGGGTCGGATGAGCGTGGTGCTTGCAGAAGAAGGCCCGGCTGGTTGAAGCAGAACGAGCAAGGGGACACCGGTAGAAGGGGACTCCAGAGAGGCAGGCGGGGCTAGGTCACATCAGCCTTGCCAGGGGAAGGATGCCAGAAGAGAGCCAGTGAGGCACATTTTTGGAGAGCTCCCTCTAGCTGTCGTGTGCACCATGGTCTGGAACAGGCAGAGGGACCAGAAAGGTCAGCGCAGCCATCTGGGCCAGAGGCAGTGGCTGGGACTTGAACACGGGCTGAGAACAGTGAGAGGAACTGCAAGCAGCCCTGATGTGACGGAAGGAGGGCGATGCCCAGACAGCTCCAGCGTGTGGCTTGGTGTCTGGGAGGGTGGTGATTCCACAGACGGAGATGGGGATCTGAAGGGGTGGGAGAGAGATGAGGCGGCGGAGTAACAAAGTCATGTTAGGGTCCAGATGCCAATTTGACATCCACCTGCGGGGCCGGGAGGACTGAAGGGAAGGCATCATCCGCTCCTATGATGGATGGTATTTAAAGCCCCCAGGATGGAAGGAAGTCGGGAGGCTGAGCCTTGGGGGTCCCCAACATTTAGGGGTCAAGGAGGTGGGAGCAACCAGCAAAGGAGATCCAAAGGGAATAGCCAGCAAGGCAGGGGGAAATCAAGAAAGCCAGTGTCTACAGGTTTGCTATTTATCTAATGGCAAATACTCTGGAATCACGTAAGAGTAAGTAGCAATTGGGGCGCCTGGGTGGCTCAGTCGGTTGAGCGACCGACTTCGGCTCAGTTCATGATCTCGCGGTTTGTGAGTTCAGGCCCTGCATCGGACTCTGTGCTGACAGCTCAGAGCCTGGAGCCTGCTTTGGATTCTGTGTCGCCCTCTCTCTCTGCTCCTCCCCCACTCATGCTCTCTCTCTGTCTCTCAAAAATAAGTAAACACGGGGCGCCTGGGTGGCGCAGTCGGTTAAGCGTCCTACTTCAGCCAGGTCACGATCTCGCGGTCCGTGAGTTCGAGCCCCGCATCAGGCTCTGGGCTGATGGCTCGGAGCCTGGAGCCTGTTTCCGATTCTGTGTCTCCCTCTCTCTCTGCCCCTCCCCCGTTCATGCTCTGTCTCTCTCTGTCCCAAAAATAAAAATAAAAACGTTGAAAAAAAATTAAAAAAAAAAAAAGTAAACACTAAAAAAAAAAAAAGAGAGTAAGTAGCAATTGTTTAGAAACCGGGGGGGGGGGGGTTCCCACCACTTCCTAAATGATGCGAGAGGCTCACTGTGCCTGGACTATTTGTACAACAATGTGGTCTATGCAGAGCCCCCCCTTGTCTCTCTCCAGGGAGGCTGGAATTTGAGGTTGTGCCAGGCGGAGGTGCCTCCATCAACTGCCCCAGTAAAACCCTGGCACTGAGATTCTAAGGAGCTTCCCTGGTGGAAAGGATTTCAAATACGTTGTCATAACTCATTGCAGGAGAGTTAAGCATGTCTTGTGTGGCTCCACTGGGAGAGGCTCTAGGAGGCTTATCTGGTTTCCTCTGGACTTCACTCCATGCACCTTCTCCCTTTGTTGATTTGCTCTGTACCCTCTTGCTGTTAAAAAAAAAACAAAAACTTAGCCATAAGTATGCTAAGTTCTACTATTAAATCATCTAGCCTGAGGAGGGTGGTCTTGGGAACCCCAGCACAAATGGGTTAAGAATAATATACTATTATAATTTAAAAAAGAAAATCTTTGACCTGGGACTGACTTTCTTCAGTCATGGATTGCCTTTTTTTTTCTTTAAAAAAACCCCATTTTTTAATGTTTATTATTTATTTTTGAGAGAGAGAGAGAGAGAGAGACAGAGTGCACGCAGGGGAAGGGAGAGAGAGAGGGAGACACAGAATCCGAAGCAGGCTCCAGGCTCCGAGCCGTCAGCACAGAGCCTGATGTGGGGCTCGAACCCACGAACTGTGAGATCATGACCTGAGCTGAAGTTGGACGCTCAACCCACTGAGCCACCCAGGCGCCCCATCCATTGCCTTTTCTAAAGCCCAAGACAGAAATTTATTTTTTCAGGCACTGCTTCTTGACCACCCCCCCAACCAGAATATTGCCCATGGTCTCTTGTCCAGTCCCGATGCTTCCCATCCTGCCAAGTGCAGATCAGCCACCCTCCTCCAGGAAGCCCGCCCTGAATGCTCCCCTCTCCCTCACTTGGCACCAGGACTCTGCTTCACCCGTGGCTGCCCAGTTAAATCTCAGAACTTCTGAAGTTGCACAGTCTAGGCTGCTGGTGTCTTGACTCTCAGCCATCTGGCTCCGGCAAGGCCCTTCTCAGAGCTCTTCCTCTTCAGGCTGCGGTGAGGGTCAAGGGACACGGCAGCGGGGTCCGCTCTGGAAGGGTCCACTGTGACCAGGGATAGGCAGCTTTCCTGCCAGGCCTCGTTTTTCTCGTCTATGAGGTGCAGAGGACGGGTGAGCCACCGGAAGTGAGTGGAGGGTTTTGCAGCCTCTGGGGTGCAATTCAGAGCGAGGGCAGGGAAGCCCAGAGACGTGCCACCCGGACCCCCCTGCCCCTGCCCCCGCTGCAGGCCATCCCTGCTCCGCACGACAACCCTGCCTGCTCTCTCTCGCCAGGGGGCGCTGGTGGGCTAGTTGCTGGACCCCTGTCACCACCCCTCCTGGTTCTGTAGGACCCTGCCCTTGCAACTAACAATCATTCTCTCAGGATCCAATTTCAAACAGACTTCGGAAAAACCGCTTTGAGTTCACTGCGGCTTTGACTTTGGCTTTCAGAACCACATTGGGAATTCAGGAAGGTTCCAGGGCTAACCTTGAACCCCAGCAGAGCCAGAACAGAAAGAGCACTTTGGGTGAAAGATTTAGGGACAAATCCGGCTGCTCTCGGGCCTGGGGGTGCTTGGCGTGAGGTGAGGTCACCTTCTTGCTCTGGAGGATGGCATATCTTGGGGAAGGGTGGAGCCAGGACCCCCCCCCCCCACCTCAAGTCTGCAGCAGAACCTTCCCTCAGAATCTCCCACACGGTGACAGATTCTTCTTTGAGGTGAGAAGTCAGAACCTGAGGCCGAGTTTCCCATTCTGCCAACCCAGGACCCCCAGGCAGGTGGTGCTGGGGGTCAGCTCCTGGCTGGCCCTGGACAGCAAAACAGTCTTGACCAGGCCCGGGAGGCCTGAGGCCAGCAGGGAACACAGCCCTTCCTGGGAGAGATGCTACTTTCACGGACTTTGTCATCAGACCCAAGCCCACCCACCCCTGAAGGGGCCTGGCCTCAAGGCTCAGCGAGAGGAGGGGGCCCCTTCCCCCCAGGAACCCACCATTTCCCCAAGGACCCCAGCGATGTGCATCCTCAGCAGACACCTCAGCAGAGGGAGAGGTGGAGTATCTGGAATGGGTGGGGGTGGGGTGGAGGAGGTTGCTGGAAAGAGAAGGAAACAGAGTTGAATGTTTCAGGGCACTGATGTCCCCGAGAGAGGGGTGGGTAGCAGAGAAGAGAAGGGGCTTGCACGGTTTGAAACCAGAGTTTAGACTCGATGTGATAAAAATAGGGAGCCATAGCAGTTTCTTGAGCGAGGGAGTGGCAGGGTGGGGGGAGTGAGATTGGGGCGGGGCAATGAAGGAGATTGGTGACTGACATAAGTCTGCACACATCCGTGATGGATCTTTAACCCACAGAACCCCCTGGTTCCAGTTCATTTACTAAATTAACCTTAGGAACTGCCATCAAAAATCACATTTCCAAGTGACGTGAGAAAACGCCCATAGTGTAGTGCTGAGTGAAAAACTGAGACGCCGTCGAGCATGTACATCATCATCCTGATTTTGTCAGAAAATCCCACGTGTCTGCATTGGTTGGGGCACAACTGCTTGGATTGCTTTATGATGAAGACTTATTTATGGTGTTGTTTTTTCATTTTCCCTTTCTTTGCCAGAATATCTTCCTTCACCTCCTGGGAGGATTTCGGGCTTAGCCTCCCTGCCCCTGGGATAGGAGGAACTAGTTTCTGGTTACGAGTGATTTAGCCTCTGGATTTCAGGGCCCTCCAAGTCCATCAGGAGGGGACAGGGTAGAGCATGGGGCAGGGAGAAGCAGGTGGCTGGGAGGGGCTCCTCTCAAACAAGGGGAGATTCTGGACCTGAGCTGGATGGGGGGGACCCAGAGGCCCCAGGGAAGGCCCCAGACATCAGGGAGGGCCCTCCAGTGGTCACATCCGGGGGCCTCTAAGGAATGTTCCACAGGCGCCGGTTTCCAAACACAGCAAGATCCCCATATCCAGGAGATGTCCGTGCAGAAGCAGAGCCCCGGTCTCTCTCCAGGGTTCCTTATGCGCACAAACGTAAGTGACAGGTGACTCAGGGGCCTTCGACAGCACTCTCCACTCACCACACCCTAGTGCTGGGTGAGATCCAGAACTAGGGCACCATCCAGGGGTTGGGGGAAGCTGAGAACCCACACTGAGCTGAGTGACAGCCCCAAGTGCCAAGCCGTTTCCTGCAGACTCAAGGTGGTGGCCAGAGGGGGTCTCTCCATCGCACAAACTGAAGAAAGAAAAGCAGAAAAGGAAAGGATAAAGGAAAGAGTCTGGAGGGAATATACCAACTCTACCCAGCACTCTCTCTGCAGGCGGGGTTAGAGTGGTTTTTCTTTTCCTCTTAACAGTGAGCTGCGGTTTTCTAATTTTCTGCAATGAGCAGATGTGAATTTCAAAATTAGGAGGAAAAAAAATGCAATCAGGAAACCAGCCCTGGGGAGACCAGGCTTAAGGGGACAAGGACAGAGTGGTGTCACTGGAGGCACGGGGCTCCTGGAGTAGCTTCCACACTGGCCCTGAGGGAGAGAGACCCGAGACACCTGTGTGGCATGTGCACACCCCTCACCCCTTCCTGGCCAGCTGCCGCCCCTCCCCCTGCTGTCACTCACTCCTAGAAGCCAGATGGTGCCACCACCATGTTCCCAATTAGAGGTGCCTCATTACTGGCCAGCTAGTGCCCACCAGTCCACCCCAGCCCCCATTTGTCAAAGTGTGGTTAGGGCTCAGGGTTTCTTCTAAGACAATAAGAGCATCATACTGGGTGAGGTCCAGTATCCCTGTATCCTGGTTACGGGATTCATCCCAATCTTTTTCTATTTCAACCCTGAAAGTTATAAGCCATCAAGACCTAAGAATTTGCCTTCAAAATCTCTCTCCCCCTCCGGTATATCTCCCTGTCTCTCCGTTCTATGCATTTCCCTTTTTCTCACTCCCTTGTGTCCATTGCAGTGGCCGTCTTGCTGGTCTCCCATCTGCCCGCTGCTCAGGTCAGGTCACCGGAGACACAAATACTGAGATTGTGCTTCTCTATTCAAAATGACTTCAGTGACACTTCCCTTCCCTTCCACCAAAGCTTAGAGGATAAAATCCGAGGCCCTTTTCCTGCGGCTCGAAGCTCTCTGGGATCAGTCCTGGGGGTAGTAGGATACACAGCCTGCATGTTACTACTCCCTGCCGTTGCTCTCACGGCAGGCATTACTAATCGATCACAGCACTCTCCCTCTGCTAATCCAGGAGGTAGCTTTGGAGTAATCTTCAGGACACGATGTCCCGGAATTCCAAACTACAACTGGTCCAAGTGGGCCATCTCCAGTCCAATCCTCGCCCAAATGTCCGTGCTTATCTCTCTCCTGCCACCCCATTCTCCTGTCCAGCCGCATGGATGCATTGACATGCCCACACTGGGATGATCAAAGAGGGTGTAAAAGTGGGACTGGCGACACGGGCGTGGGAAGTTGAGAGGTAACCCAAGGCTAGTGCATATGCCAGGACTCACAACAGGAGGGCTGTTACACCCTCCGACTAAAGAGGCAAAAAACCCCAAAGAGGGAAAGTTGCACTGAATCGTAGCCTGAAGCAAGCCCCAATGAAGGGACCCAGCGGGGGATAAACACCTGGCATCCTCCTTCTGCCTCTCTCGCGTCACATGCTTGGGCTCACCATTGCCCGAAGCCAAATAAAGCTGGATGGTGAGAGAGCCCACTGAGGTTGACCCCATAGGACAGAGCAAGGCTAAGGGTGGATCAGGGAGACATGGGAAGATTCTAGCCCCCCGGAGGGTTCCCTGCTCAGCCCCACAGAGAAGTTCTTGTGAAAAGACCTTCAATGTGCTGCTTATTCTCACACTACCCTGCTTTTGTTCAGAAAAACTGATACGTGACAAGAAAATGACAGTAAAGTAGGACCAGGGCCACCCTGCATACAGGTATTGAGAACAGAGAGGATGGATGCTAATGGGTGCACGTATCAGGGAAGGCTTCTTGTAGGAGGCGGGCGTAGAGCAGGGTTTTCAAAGGAAGGTAGTGGTCTTGTTCCATAGCTGTTTAAGTCTTCATTCAGGACAGAAGTTCCTTTTCTTTGGATGGGATGGACTGGGCTGGGTGACACCTTGTTTGGATAGAGGTCCAGCCACATGGAGAAGAGAGAAGGGATTTCGCAGACCTCACTGTGGCTCCCACATGCACTCCCCGGGGGATGTGTGAAGGTAGCACGAGGCCAGGACCACCTTCTTCCTGCACTGCTGAGGGAAAATGGCCCCCGAGAATGGCATGGCCGGCCTTCCTCATTATCAGGGTGGAAATTCCAAACAGCCTCCCCACATCACGGCCCTGATAATCATAATAAATTGTAGCATTTCAGAGCCCAAAGCCCAGAGGTGGCTGGGGCACATTAACAGGAACCTCCGCTTGCAGCAATACGCCGCCACAAAATAAAAGTGTGGCCTGAAACCTCTCTGCACCAGCCAGAGGCGCCCCGGCTTATTTCCGGTCCTTACCTAAGCCAACCTCATTAGTCTCACCCGAATATGTTCCCCTAATGATGCTCCAGCAGAGGTAGGGGCACACGTCCTTATGGTCTGGGCAGCCGGGCCTCCTAATAAAAAGTAATAATAATAATTAACAACAACCTATTAGACTCCTTTCTCCCCGCTCCCCACCTCCCACCCCCCCATCCTGGCGCGGGTCCAGGAGCACTGGGCCCCTGCAGCGTCGCCCGAGATTTATTCCGGACACGCCGCCCTGGCAAATGGCTCCCGTCCTCTCGCTCCCCGCCCACGGACGAACATCTGCTGGTGGTTCCTGGGAGTTCAAGGGCTTTGGTGGGTGGCTTGGAGGCTTTGCTACCACCTCTGCTCCGGAAAGCCCCGGGCAAGCCCCGCTCTGTGCCTTTGGGTCCGTGTTCTTCGCCCAGGAATACCTTTCCTTGTCGCCCGCCCATTCCCTCTGCCAGGCCCTCTCAGCCACCCCCCAAACATAGCTCTGGCTGCCCTCCTCTAGGCGCCTTTCCTAATAACCTCTGGTGGCAGTCACAAGCCGCCGCCTTGGGCTCCCTCTGATAGCCTCCTGGATGGACATCCCATTGTCCTCTTGTGTGTCTCTCTCTGAGGCCAAGGGCACAGTGCCGGGTACCATGTTGCCTTATGAGTCTGTTGCATGAATCCATGTGATGCATAATATGCTCAGAGGAGAATTTCGGAAATAGACAGAACGTTAGCATCTTCCTATCTTCCATGCGGCTAAATGTTAAATTCAGCACCCAGAATTGGTAGCCTCAGGAGTGGTCACTGATGCCCCCCCCCCTTCCTAAAGACATGAGCTATACGTGGCCGTTACCTACAGCAAAGACACGGCCCGAGGCTTAGTGGCACCATGTTGCCGGCCACAGCCCCAAGGGCAGTGCCGGGGTGGAAGGCTGATGATACTCCTGGGGCACAGCACGGGTGAGGGCAGAACAGCCGGGCTTTGTGTAGATTTTCTGTGTCTGCATGGTCTTTGAAGGTCATCTGCAGGCCTGTCTGACCATAGGAGGCGGGGCGGGGGGGGGGGCGCGGTGAGGGTGAGGGCTCCCCCTTCTCAGTTGAAGAGGGGAAGGGTTGCGTTTTCCTTCCTCCTGCCCGAGAAGAGGTGGGGAAGAGTCTGATGAGGGGGTGCTCTGTCCACGTGCAGGCAGCCAGGAACGAAGGCGAAGGGGCCTTCGAAAGCCTGACTGGGTGGTTGGTCTCTTTGGGTGCCAGGGGCCAGGCTGGTCCCAAGTAAACAGAGGGCCCTCCCCCTTGGAATGCAGGAACGAGAAGAATCCTCACCATCTCTGTCCTCCACAAGCTCATGCGTCCAGGGCTGGATGCCTAGGATGCTTGTTCACGCTGTCTCATCTCCGCCTAAGGGTCAGGAGAGGTATGCGGGTGCGTGGACATGCCCACAGCGCACACACACGTGGGGCAAAAACTCAGGCACCAAAAATATTTTTATTTTTTTTTATTTTTTATTTTTTTTATTTTTTTAATTTTTATTTTATTTATTTATTTATTTTTTTTTTGAGACAGAGAGAGACAGAGCATGAACGGGGGAGGGTCACAGAGAGAGGGAGACACAGAATCTGAAACAGGCTCCAGGCTCTGAGCTGTCAGCACAGAGCCCGACACGGGGCTTGAACCCACGGACTGTGAGATCATGACCTGAACCGAAGTCAGACGCCCAACCGACCAAGCCATCCAGGCACCCCCAAAAATATTTTTAAATACTCAATATTATTTCGTGGCAAAGCACCTGTCCTCTCAGAAGACGACAAGAAGTCCATCATTCATTGTTCCCGGGGGCATTTTTGGAGCATTTTCGGAGCGGAGGGGGGCGCTGATGCAACAGCAGGGGAACTGCTCACTGTCTTGGCCTTTGGATCCTCCAGGGAGGAAAGCGAGCCGGACTTTAAACAAACACACACATCCGAGGATAATTGCAGACCGGGACAAGTGCGACGACGGAGAGTGTCCTGTTCTGGGACAGTTTGGAAGGGGTCTGGCCTTGTCTGGGTCAGGGAGGGAGTTCCCGACAAAGCGACAGTCTGGAAGATGTGGAGGGTTACCCGGGTGGGGGGCAGCGGGAGTGGGAAGTGAGGGTCCAGGAAAAGGGAGCAGTCTGGGCCAAGGCCCTGGGGCCAGCTGGAGCCTGATGGAAAGAAGGCCAGGTTCGTGGGAAGCAGAGAGGCAGCGGAGCCCGACAGGATGTTGTAAGATGTTGGTTGTTACTGTAGGTACAAGGGAAGCGTGATGGGATTTGCTGGCGGTGGGGTAGAGAACCACAGGAGGGCAAGGGCAGATTCAGAGGGCATGGGAAGGCTCTCTCACCTCATTCCTGGTGGGAGGTGAGGGGAGTAAGTTAAGAAATTTGCCAACAGTGGCGATGGGGTGGCTAGGGAGGTTCTAGAGAAGGCACAGTCGAGGATGCCCTCTGACCGACTGACTTACAAAAAAAGGTGGAGGCGAAGCCCAGACCGGCCCAGGTTTGAGGATGATGTTGACCGAATCATCTCCAGGCAGAGGGGTGGGGGCTGTGGTATCGCTCAGAGCGTCCCTGGGCTTGAGGCTGGGAGCTGAGTCAAGGCCAGAGGGGCCGATAGGTGGAGAGAGTGGGGGGGGTCCAGGGCTCTGTCACACACACGCCCCCAGGCCCTCACTCCACCTCTCTCTCCAGCACCTTCCCGCCTCCCACTGACTTCCAGGTGGAGAGGAGCAGATCCCAAATCAGAGCTACGAACAGGCAATCCTGTTTTTAAAACACTCCTGTGAAAGACGATTGTTTTTTAGCTGAAATATGAGGGATATTCCAAACAAGTAGCAAACTCTGAACATGGACACAAATTGGAAACTTGAAAGGGGAATGAGCACCAGACCCCAAATGATTGGCGTGAAGGGGACGATGACCTCCATGAACGTAATGTCATCGGGCTGTCCTGTAGTCTGCGAGCAGATGGCCCCCGTCTGAGGCTCCCCCAAGCCCCGGGGCCACCCAGAGCTTGTGCGTTACCTCCCGGGCAGTCCTCAGAGTGTGGTCCGGGCACCAGCAGCACCTGGGAGCGTATTAGAAATGGTACTTCTGGAGGCGCCTGGGTGGCTCAGTCAGTTAAGCATCCAGGTCATGATCTCGTGACCTCACGATCCGTGAGTTCGAGGCCCACGTCCAGGCTCTGTGCTGACAGCTCGGAGCCTGGAGCCTGCTTCAGATTCTGTGTCTCCCTCTCTCCCTCCCCCGTTCACTCTCTGTCTCTCTTGAAAATAAAACATTAAAAAATATTTAAAAAGAAAAAAGAAATGGTACTTCTGGAGGTGCCTGGGTGGCTCAGCTGGTTAAGCGGAAGGAAGAAGGAAGGGCAGAGGAAAAGTCACGCTTACAAGCAGTTACTTCCCAATCCCCCCTCCCTGCCCCAAACCCTGCAGCCACAAGTCAATACTTGCCATCTGCATACATTTGCTCATTCTGGATATCTTATGTAAATGGAATTATACAGTGCGTGGCCTTGTGTGTCTGGCTTCTTTCACGTGGCATCGTGGTTTCCGGGGTTCGCCTATGTTGCAACACGCATCAGAGCTAGATTCCTTGGTATATGGTTGAATAATATTCCGAGGAATGCACAGACCACACGGGTCTGTGTTTTCACCAGCCCCCAGGCGATTCTGAAGCATGCTCACTTTGGAGAAGCACCACCCAGCAGTACTGGGGACCGAGTCCCCTGGTGGGGTGGCCCATTGTCCCCCCAGAGTGCTTCCCCAGGCCCCCTGGATCTGCACACTGCAGACCCCACTCCAGGCTGTAGTGCCACTGCTCTGGCTTTGAAGCCTGACTCTGTCACTAACCAGCTCCAGGGGAACTGGCAAGGGCTCTGCCCTCTCCAAGCCTCAGTTTCCCCACCCATAACGGGCTATGGTGAGGGGTAAGTAGGGATCACCCAGAACCAGGCTCAGTCAGGACAAAGTCTTATTCAACGGGCCCCTGTGAGATTGCCATTTGTGTAGCTTGAATGACATTGAATATACCTGGGGGGAAACCTGTGTGGGTTAAGGATCTGGCATTTTATTCCGAATTCAACAGAGGCCATTGGAGGCTTAAGGCGAGTGAATGAGAAGAGCAATGTACTTTATGAAAAGATCCCTTGGATGATAGGTCAGGGATGCCGTTTTCATTTCCTTGGGGGTCACTGACAGCCCTCATCCCCACAGGGTCATTGGACCTCCCAAGAGATGTATGAGTCAGGGGATGACCCAGCTGAGACTTCATGGGACCCTGTTCTCACCGAACTGGCCACCAACTCTGGGAAGTGGGTAGAAGATAAGACAGATGAGAAGAAAGGGATCCAAGACAGATTCCAATCCATCTACTTGTTAACACCATGCATTCCCCTAGGCCGTGATGTTGGAAGATGGTAGCCAGCATCTCTGGTCAAGCCTCCCGGTGTCTAGACTCTTCCCAGCCTGACACTCCAGTCCTCTGGGTCACGGTGGAGCCGGGCAGGGACCCGGAAGCACATCAGAGGAAGATCTGGAGCCAGGGATCCCCTGAGATCCTTCCATAACAGTGCCTTCAACACTGTGTGAGCACCATCTGGGAGACATTCTAGCTGTGTGACCTTGGCCAAGTCACTTAACCTTTCTGAGTCCCTACTCCTCACCTGCAAAGACAGAATAATCATAACCCCTTCAGGGCCATGGGAGAATCGGACGTAACACCTTGGTGACCGCGCCAAAAGCCCAGCCATGCGGGTCACTCCGTCCCGACCACTCGTAGGCTTCCCAGGCTGACGCTTGTCGCTGCGCTCCCTTAGCTCAGTTTCCTCACACACGAGGAGATAAAGTTCTGGGCTGGAGGAGACCAAGCCCACACTCCCGACAGGCAGCCCCTTTGCCCCAGCAGCCCGGGTGAAGGGCAGGCACTGATTTGAAGGGGAAATTGTCCTGCTCGCTGTCCTCGGAACCTCGAGGAAGCCAGTGACACAACCGAGTGTGGACATTAATGCAATCGAAGGGTAATTCAATCACTTTATAGAAGTTGATCTGTCCTTTTTATTACAATTACTGTCGGCTGGGGTGTTTCGTTCCATCATGGAAAATAAACATCATTTATCATACTTGTAAAGATTAGCCCCCGACAGCTACAGCTCTTGCTTTGCATAAATGTGTATTAATGTCGGCCCTGCCCGCCGTGTGGGGAGAAGTCTATATTTCACAAGACTGATTAGGCCCCGTCACCACTGCTTTAAGTAATGTCTTATCATGACTGATACACCCCGACTGCAAAACAGCAGCCGGGGCGGGGGATGTGGGGGCTGCTCCAGGCAATTTATGGTGGCACCGAACGAAAAGCAGGCCCAGGAAGGTGGGCGTCTGTTTCCTCCAGGCCCGAGCCCATCCCTGACGCTGGGGACTGCCTTGGCTGCCCTTGTCCCGAGGCTCCTGTCTAAGAAGCAAGGGCTGCCCACAGGGACGTCAGGGCCAGGTTGACCAGGGCCTACTGGCCACTGCGGAGCGCCCAGCCTTTGAGTGTCTTCCTCTGAGACCCCCACCAAGGCTCTCTCGCTCCTTTCCTCCAGTTTGGGGAGATTGGTCCTCCAGGCCCCTCTCTGTCATGACCCCCTTTGCATGGATTCCCCGAAGCCTCCTTTGCTTCCTTCCCGGGGCCCAAGCTGAGGTCCTGGCCACCCCTGGCCACCGCTGTTGATGGCCAGATTGGTCTCCAGCCCAGGCTTCTCTCCTGGACTCGGGCTGGCGTCCATGACCTCCCACCCAGATGTCCTACCGTGGCACTAATCTCCTACTTTGTTCGTCTTCCCATCGCCATCCACATCGTGGCCAGCGTGGCCCATAAACAGAAATGTGATCACAGCACTCTGAGGGCTCCACATTGCCCATGGGACATTACCCAAGCTCCCCCAAATCAGGCTGTCATGCTCTCCTCCTACAGCCAGCTTCCTGCCCCAGCCACACCAAGAGGGCCACGCTCCCTCTGAAAGACCTGTCTTGTGTCTTCCCGGATTCTGGTGGTTGCCAGGAAGCTTTGATGTTCCTTGGCTTATAGTCTCATCCTTCCCATCTCTGACTTTACCTTGGCACTCTCCCTGAATGTCTGACTTTACATGGTCACTTTCATGTGATGCTTGTCGTATTAGATATGGACCCACCCTCCCCCCGCCCTCATGTGCCTTCATCTTAACTAATTACGTCTGCAATGACCCTATTTCCAAATAAGGCTACATTTGGAGATACTGGGGGGTTGTGGAATCCAACATACATTTTCAGCACGGTGGTGGTGGGGGGGGGTCACTCTATAACCTGCAACAGTACAACGGTCTCCCCTAAGCATTCACTAAGCAAGCGCGAAAGACAAATGGGCATAGGTCTTGGCAATCTTTACTGCGAAGAGTTTGCCACGGGGATACAAGTGCACCTGTGGGGACGTGATTTTCAAGTAATTGCTGCTCCTTGGGAAGAAAGGACACAATTCACTGTGCCGGAATCACTGAAGCCCGGATGCAGGGTCAGGTGCATGTCAGGCAAGGCAGCCAAAGCCACAGAGTATCGACAGCAGAGAACGAGACGGTGCCGACGGAGCAGCAGGACGCCATGGTCACAGGTGGCGGGACACCCGCGGACGGCAGCGCCCATTCTTTCTGCGGTTTTCCCATCTTGATGAAAAAAATTGTCATGTTTTCCATTTCTGCAGATCCAATTTAACTGTGAGTCATGTTTCACAACTTTATGTGGCTGATTTTATGTACTTTTTAAGTTTCTTTGTTTATTTAGCGAGAGAGGGGGGGGGAGTGAATGGGAAAGAGGGGCAGAGAAAGAGGGAGAGAGAATCCCAAGCAGGCTCTGTGCTCTCAGGCCAGGGCTTGATGCGGGGCTCGATCTCACGAACGGTGAGACCATGACCTGAGCTGAAACCAAGACTCAGACGCTTAACTGACTGAGCCACTCGGGTGCCCCTCATTTTATGTACTTTCGACATCATGTTTCAGACATAACCTTTGACTTTGCAACTCTACGGTGTTGAATGTAGCTTTAAAAAAACCAAACCAAACCAAACCAAACAAAACACAAAAAATCCTGTTGTTTTAGCCAGCCAGTTTGAAGTTGTCTGGGCTCCTTGACCCCTGTATTCTGGCGTTCCAGAATTCTGAAGAGCTGGGATGTAAAACCATTGCATAAAATGAAGGCAGGTGTCCGCTGGGCCAGCTGTGCAGAGCAACGGCGATTGAGGGCGGGAACTGCTACTTCCAGGACAAATCAGTGGGATCATGGCACCTTCTACTTTAGAGATGCCCAGGCGGTCATTCTGATTTAGAATGACCTGTTCCAGCTGTTCTATGGCTCCTTGCTGAAATAGATAGAGTTTAGTGCAGGGAACAGAAACCATGCTAGGTGGTTTAAGCAGAAAGGGATTTAATACAGGGAAATAAAGATTCACAAAGTCCTTTGAAGGGGTAGAGGAGGGTCCAGCCTGGGTCCCCAGGGATGCCTACCACACCACAGAACAGGAAGTTATTCCAGAAACACACTGTCCTGGCTGCGATCCGGGGACCAGAAAGCTGGGATTGGGAGGGTAGCACTACCCCTACTGCCTAAGCACTGGTCATGGAGACAGCTGCCCTGGGACCCGTGAAGCTGGTGGCTGGGCTTTGGAATGCTGAATCTGGCCACTGCTACC
>NW_024412395.1:9327912-9344256 GCF_014898765.1 Herpailurus yagouaroundi
GAAGATGGCCTCCACTTTTCTCTTGTGGTTTTTTTTTTTTTTTTTTAATGTTTATTACTTATTTTTGAGAGAGAGAGAGAGACAGAGCATGAGTGGGGGAACGGGTGGGGCAGAGCGAGAGGGAGACACAGAATCCGAAGCAGGCTCCAGGCTCCGAGCTGTCAGCACAGAGCCCGACGCGGGGCTCCAACCCACACACTGCGACATCATGACCTGAGCCGAAGTCAGACACTTAACCCACTGAGCCACTCAGGCGCCCCTGAAAGAGCCTATTTTCAAATCCAGGACTCCAATTGCAAGGGCATCTGAGAAATGTAGTTTAAGCTTTCAATCCGTTCAGTAAGAGAAGACACTTTCAAGGAGGAAGACATGGATGCTGAGGTCCATGGCTGCACCCTATGCATTGGAACCCCGTTTTCATGGGCTAGAAAAATCCATTTGCTCAACAGAGAGGAGCAGAAAATGCACATATTCCAAGGAGGAGGAAAGTAAAACTAAGACTTCCTCAGACTTACATGTAAATGGAAATCAGTGCTCCTTTCCCCAACCTGAGCAAGGCTGTAACTGCACGCAAGGGAAAGGAGAATGTCTTAGGGCAGCCTGTCCAATGGAACTTCTTGCAATGATGGAAATTCTCCTATCAGTTCTGTGTAATGCAGTGGCCACTAGCCCAGTGTGGCTATCACGCCTTTGACATGTGGTTGCTGTGACTGGGTAACTGAGTTTTGACTTTTCATTCATTTAGAATGAAATGTACATGGCCACGGGGGGAGTGGCTACCATATTGGACAGTGCACTCCTAGAAGGGCCCAGAAAGGTCAAGCTCGGGACCCTGACCTCTTCGCTCTGTTGGAGGTTGGATCCAGTCGGGTCTGGATAGGCCCAGAGGTGGAAGACAGCAAAGAAGGTAGAAAACACTGAAGAGGGGGTGACATTCTTGAGGCTCGGGTGGCAGGAAGGGTCTCTCCTTCTGGAGTGGCTGGGGTGTTGGAACTAAAAGAGAAGGAAGAGACAGGAGGGGAAGCAGAAGCCAAGGAAGTAGTTCATCTGGGCTTTCCACACAAGTAGGCAGATCCTCAGTCTGAAGAAGACACAGGGGTCCAGAAGCCTGGAATGCCAGGAGAAGAAACAAACAAGAGGGAGTGGTGTGGCTTACTGGGAGCAGAGTCCATCCGGGCAAACCACAGCTGGGCTTGTATGAAGCCAACCCCAGTGACCCTACCCGGCCCGCATAGAGGACAGGACAATATTGAGCTGGCAACCAAGAGTGTTTCCCGTTGCTGCTGTAACCAATTACCGTAAACCAGGCACCTTGCACAGCACACATTTGTTATTTACATTTCTGTAGGTGAGGTATCCAGCTTGGATCTCACGGGGCTGACATCAAACTCACGGGGCTGAAATCAAAGTGTAGGCAGGGCTGCATTCCTTCTGGAGGCTTCAGGGGAGAATCGGTTTCCTTGATTTTTCCAGCCTCTTATGGCTGCCTGTGTCTGTGGTCCCTTCTTCGCCCGCAAAGTCCCCCAGGGTGACCTCTGCTCCAATCATCCTATCTCCTATTCTCACTGGCCCTCCTGCTTCCCTCTTTCAGGAACCCTAGTGGCCGCATCTGGCCCACCCAGGTAACCCAGGATGATCTCTGGGTCTCAAAAAGCTTAACTTAATCACACCTGCAAAGGCCCTTTTGCCTAAGGCAACATATTCACAGGTTCAGGGATTAGGACATAGACATCTCTTTGGAGTCATTATCCAGCCTCCCCCTCCTCTATTCCAACCCCTCCCCCCGTTCCCTGTTCTCCATTCCACTGTTACCCTGGCCTTCCTCTTCCTCTCTTTCCCTACTCTGCCTCAGAGAAGGATAAGAGGACAGTAGAGACCAGTAAGAAGGTGGGTGTCCTCAGAGGGAAACCCCCGGGTTGGGAGGGCAGGAGTCCCAGAGGAGGCAGGAATCCCTGACTCCCTTTGCCCTGTTCCCTTTGGCTCAGCAATGGGGCTGGTCGACCCCAGGTTGATCTGGAAGGTTAAGAGCAGAGGAAACTTGTGGCCCTGTAGTAGTCAGGATAGGTAGGCTTTGCTAGTGTAACGAGCAGCTCCAAATCTCATTGGCTTGACCAGATGAGGTAAAGTCCTCACTGTCACTCCACTTCCATTGCGGGCAGACTGGGAGCTCTCCTTGTGTCTTCTCACACCGGGCCCTAGCCTGGAGACCCTGCCCAGGTCCCTGGTGTGGATGGAGAAGCACCATCCAAACAGCCACCAACACACTAGTCTGCACAGCCCTAGAGGAAAAGAGAAGCTTAACAAATTGCAATCTGACACTTGTCACTTGTCACTTTTCACTGGCCAAAGCAAGTCATAAGCCACCCCTGGTTTCAAGAGGGCAGAGAAGTACAACCCTGCCTTGTGCACAGAAGAACTGGAAATGTCTGGGGATCAGAGCTAATGACCACCGAGTTTCCTTTCCCAGGTAGTGCTCCAAGGAGGTGACCAGGCCCCAGGGAAGAGGCTACTCAGGATGTCTGCATGGGCAGATGGGCTCGGCACGAGCCCGCAGAGCTTTCCTGAGCCCAGGCGACGGGGGAGCAGTGTTGTTTCCTTCTGTGGGAGAAGGACAAGGCAGTCGCTGTGGAATGGGCCTTCCAAGAGGCTGGGCATCAGCCAGGATCAGGATGTCGCTGCCGAGGCCAGAGTGGGCTGGCGGCGCCCCAGAAAAGGGACAGGGGATCCCGAATGGACTGAACTTACATGTTTACCAACAGAGGAATAGGGGCTCCGAACAGCGATTAAGTACAGATGTCGGAGAGCCAGGGGTATTTTGCTCACACCTGCCACAGCTGAACAGAAACCAAAGGCCGACTTTATGACACATGCAGGTAAAGTGACTAATAAGTATGTATACCTCGTGGCGTGCTGGTAATGCCTATACGGAACATTCACTAAATCGCTTCTTTCTGCCATTTAAAAAACTGTCCTCGATGGGGCACCTGGGTGGCTCAGTCGGTTGAGTGTCCGACTTCGCCTCAGGTCATGATCTCACGGTCTGTGAGTTCGAGCCCCACGTCGGGCTCTGTGCCGACAGCTCAGAGCCTGGAACCTGTTTCAGATTCTGTGTCTCCCTCTCACTCTGCCCCTCCCCCACTCACACTCTGTCTCTCTCTCAAAAAATAAATAAACATTAAAAAAAAAAAAAAAACTGTCCTCGGGGTGCCAGGGTGGCTCAGAAGGTTAAGCATCTGACTCTTGACTTTGGCTCAGGTCATGATCTCACGGTTTGTGTGTTCGAGCCCTGCATCGGCTCTGTGCTGGCAGTGTGGAGCCTGCTTGGGAGTGTCTGTCTGCCCCTCCCCAACTCGTCCTGGCTCTGCTCTCTCTCTGTCTCAAGATAAATGAATAAATAATTTTAATAAAGAAATTAAATAAATAAAATGAAATTGTAAAAAACTGTCCTTAGTGACTATAAGTTTCAATAATCATTCAAAATTTAAACATGCATGGGGCGCCCGGGGGGCTCTGTCAGTTGAGCATCCGACTTTGGCTCAGGTCATGATCTCACGGTTCTTGAGTTCAAGCCCCACATCGGGCTCTGTGCTGACAGCTCAGAGCCTGGAGCCTGCTTCAGATTCTATGTCTTCTCTCTCTGCCCCTCCCCTGCTTGCACTCTGTCTCAAAGTAAATAAAAATTAAAAAAAAATTAAAACTCAAACATGCAGTGCTGGACCAATTGCAAACATATTTTCACTTACTAACCACTATAACTGAGGGAAAGAGTTGACTCTCCTAACATCATCTTTACTGCTTTGGGGAATCTCGGCCAGAACAGGCGGTAAGATAAGAGGTAGAAAAGGGGTTGTCGAGCTTCCAGAATGTGTCAGAAACTGCTGGCCACCATGACACCTTAACCCATGGGAGCCTGGGGGGAATGTGAGGCCTGAGAGGGTCAAGAACTTGCCTCTAGGGGCTCAGCGGCTGGGCCAAAGCCAAGGCCACCCTTCACTCCAGCTGCCACTTAGAAGGACTTGGCTAGCCAAGGGCCCTCAGCCCCCAGGGTCCCTAGTGCCAGGGGTCAGAGAGGAAGCCCCTCAAAGAGCTGTCAGGGACAGGACCCTGGGAGGAGAGTCCGAGAAAGGGGGTCTGAACGTCCTCCACCTCCCGCTTGCTCAGTCCTTCTTGCATGTGGTGACTACAGTGTCCCCAGGGGAGGCTGAGAAAGGATGTCCACAGTGGGAACCAGACCTTTGCAGCGGACAAAAGCTAGATCCAAGTTTAACCATTTGCAGAGTGGCCAGTGACTCCAACACAGGCGGTTCTCAGGTAACGCTGTGCCAAGGGGGTCTGAGTCCCCCCTCGAGGTTAAAATGGAAAGCTGAGAGGTGAGCCCTGCCCTGCGCCTAAAAATGGCCCTGGGGTTCACATTCCCAGCTGTCCTGCCAAAGGGGAGACTGGTCCATGGCCCAACATGCCCTGCACCACCACACCTGTCCACGGCAGGCTTGGTGAAGATGGGGACAGCAGTGTCCCACTGGGGAGTCTGATTCAGGAGCCTGGGGGCTCCCGGGTGACCAAGAAACAATGACCAGCGGGTACCCACTGCATGGAAAATCCCACGACTCGGGAACGAATCTCTGATCCTGCATCAAGTGAGTCAAGTATAAACCACACACTTGACCTTCTACGGGTACAAAGAGGGCACTCGAAGCCATCCCGACATCCTGGGAGGCTGTGGTCTTCTGCCACCCCCACCATGGAGCTGTCAGGTGAGTTAAGCAGTTGTTAACTTGTAAAGCCCCCATTGTTCTAAAGTTAAATCGAGGCGGAGAAAGACAGCATATATGCAATAAACAGCTCTCTGTGGAATGGGGTCCAGGGCCCGGGATTGCTGATTCCCGTTGGCCCCAGTGCCTCCCTGTAAAGTGTAGCGGCATTTATGGGGCAGGAACATTTCCCAGACAGCAGCCAGGCTGTGAGAGAGACCCCACACCCGCAAGGGCTCCACCTTGCCCACGGGGCATTATTGGCCCTGTCCCGTCCTATGCACGGGTCCCCAGTGATCGACACAGGGGAGAAGCCCTTAGCAGTACACGCAGGCTGGGCCGGGGGCCTGCAGCTCGGGCATCTCCTGGGGGCTTATCCCCATGAGCAGGGAGGAAGCCCACTGGGGGGAGCAAGCTAGATGGGTGACAATCTTTTTTCCCAGCAGGGAAGGAGGAGAAAGGAGTATTTCTCCTCTCACCCTGGGAAACTCTAGCTCCAGTGCCACAAACACTTCCAAGCCATCCAACAGCAAAATCAACTAATCTTCCCAGGCACTGTTGTTTCCCAGACACTGGGGGACCCTTCATCACATTGGGGTTGATGTTCTTGGGGCCACATGTCTCTTCTACGGCCGCCTGCATGGCATGGTGTTTGTGCCCTGTGTGTTGAGGGGGTGGGGTGCGGATAAGGGCGTGGGGAGCCCTTTTTTTCTGGTCTTATGAGTAGTATCTCTAGCCACCTGCAGCGGATGAAGGTGAGGCAAGGGCTGGGTGGTCATCCATGGGGAAGAGGGTCAGGTGCTGCCCTGTCTGCTCAGGCCAGGGCTAACCGTCCTCTGCCCGTTCTGGGTGCTGCGTGCGTGTTTCCCTGAAGCACACGTTCGGTGTGTGTCTGGGTGACTGAGCCATAGACGCTGCAAGCTTTGAGTTTTGTCTTCGGAACCCTTGGGGGCTGGGGGTGGGCCATCCCTCAGCAACCCCCCTTTCCTGGCCCTCCCCACTCTCTCCTCACTTCCTGCAGTCCTGCCTCCTCCCTTCTGGGGTCTCCTCCTCACCCCTCTTCCTCAGACTCTCACTGGGTGAAGGGATGATCATCAAGCCTGCTCCCCTGGGTCTACACATGTGTGAACCTTGCCAGTTGGGTGGCCTTGCATGTTTACGGCTGTTCCCTGCCATAGCATGAAGGTTAAGGTTCTCTCTCTCCAAAGAAATGGATCGTGTGTATTCCTAAACACAAAGATTTTTTTTTTTTTTTGGCATAATCACAGAACCATCATCAAAATCAGGAAATTAACATGGATGGAATATTATCATATAAACTATGAAAGTTATTCAGATTTTACCAATGCTCCCCTCCCGAAATGTCCATGACAGCGATTGAAAATCCAGGACCATGGGGCACCTGGGTGGCTCAGTCGGTTAAGCGTCGACTTCGGCTCAGGTCATGATCTCACGGTCCCTGAGTTTGAGCCCCGCGTCGGGCTCTGTTCTGACTGCTCAGAGCCTGGAGCCTGTTTCAGATTCTGTGTCTGCCTCTCTCTCTGATACTCCCCCATTCATGCTCTGTCTCTCTCTGTCTCAAAAATAAATAAACGTTAAAAAAAAATATTAAAAAAAAAAAAAAGAAAATCCAGGACCATGTGTCTCATCTCGTTAGTTTAACCTGGGACAGTAATGCATTTCATAACATGATCATCTCTGAGAAGCACAGGCTAGTTATTTGGTAGAATTTTCCTTAACCTGAGTTTGTCTGACGTTTCCCTGTAGTTCAACATTTTGTCAGGAATCCCGCAGCCCGGAGGCTGTGTCCTTCTGAGTGCATCATATCAGGAGGCACGTGCTGTCAGTGTGTCCCATTGAAGGCGACGTTCATTTTGATAACTTGGTTAGGATGATACCCTCCAGATTGGTCCACCGTCAAGTTACTATTTCCCCTTTTGCAATGAGTAAGTGGGTGTGCTTTAAAAAATACAATACAATGCGTCTTCCTCGTAACAAATTCAAAGAACAAAACAAAGACACCTCCTCCAATCTTGTGTTCCAAAGGTCACTCTCCACAGTTTGGTTAAGAGTTGAATCTCGTAAGAGATGCATTTCCATCTATGTTTTCCCCGGAGTTTTTTCCCCAGTATGTAAACATATATATTTTTAAGTTTATTGATTTATTTTGAGGGAGACAGAGAGCAAGCAGGGGAGGGGCAGAGATCGAGGGGGACAGAGGATCCGCAGCAGGCTCTGTGCTGACAGCCGGGAGCCCGATGCGGGGCTCGAACTCAAGAACCATGAGATCATGACTTGAGTTGAAATCGGACGCTTAACTGACTGAGCCACTCAGGCCTCCCTAAATATATTTTTAAATAAGAGCAGGATCATCTTACGCAAATTGTTTTTGCAACTTAGTTGTTTTGCCTAATCATAGTATTATTTATTGTTCGTCATTGATTTCATTTGCTTTTTAATTATGACTAGTGAGAGTGATATTATCGGCTATTAGGATTTCTTCTGTGAACGCCCCGTTCATCTCCCGGGTCCATTTTATACTTCGCCAGTTGGCCTTCTCCCTCAGTGTTGTGGGTGCTCTCTGTGTAGCACCAAGAACCAAATGGTAGTGGGGCAAATAAGAGGGAGGGGGGTATTCAGGGGACTTGGAGGAACTGAGGGTGGTGCGAGGCGGCAGGAGCACAAATCTGGCTTGCAGGCCAAGAGGCTGCCCCTGCTTCTGCAGGAAGTGGAGGGTTCTGCGCACAGGACCTGCCCAGGTGGACATGACTTCTAGAAATATCTGTGTGCATCCGCCGAAGAGGGGTGAGGCACAGAAAGGACCCCGGCCGGCCAAATGCTTCCTGGTTTAGGGAGCAAAGCAGAGGGGCCAGCAGAGGGTTTTCAAAGCCCCTTTCACTTGAAGGAAGTTTCCGACGGTGTTAAGCAAAGTTCTGGAGAACTCCAGAAAACTGGCCATTGGAGACGAAGCTGGACTCCCGCCTTAATGGGCATCTTTCATTATCATTATCCCCATTAGTGCTTTATTGTATTAGTTATAGCTAATTTACATTTTACTGAAGCATTGAAAACAGATTGCAGATGTTTGGAAACAGATGTTATCCTAATGTTAAGGCAAAACCATGAATATTTATGATTATTATTGCCCGCATCAAATTACCTCGCTTAAAAAGAGAGGCATGTTCTAACAATTTTAGCCGGGAACCTGGCGAGGGAAGACAGAAAAGTATTGATGAACTTTTGGGCACACTTCAACTTTCCTTCACGTGGGATGCATTTTTTCTGCCTTCCTGTGGACCTGGGAACAGAGGTTGGTTGTTATGGAACCAATTTAGGGATTTTCCTGCTGCTCGTATTAATTGGCCAAGTCAGGACTTTCCATCTGGCTTTTTCCACCCTCTCGCTTGGAGAAGGTTCTGCCAAGCCTTCTCTCACCTAAGCAGCAGCGGTCAGTTCTCAGCCCGTGCGGGGGTGGGGAGGTCGGTCTTAGCCCTTCGCCTCGCGCACCTGCCACGACCCAGAAGTCGGGCTGGGCCTCAGGGTGAGCAGACGTCCCCACTGGAGGCTGTCAGGGCTCCAGGCTGACTCGCAGACACCCCCGCGGGACTTGCCCTTCTGTTGGCCACGCCCACATCTGCAGAAGCATCGGGAGGAGTGCTGTCGCTTTGCTGTCTTCAAGAGACCCTTCTGCATTCAGGGCAAACATTCGGGAAAGCGTGAGGAAATTCTGCTGAATTTCTGCTGTGGCGGGAGGACTTGCGCTCTACCAGTCCCCTTGGAGTCCTTTTAGCATTCAGGACCCACCCCCACCCCTGCCATGTACTCTTGTATTTACAACCTGCACCTGCAAATCTTCCCGGGCAGACGGCCTGTTGTCAGCCCCCTGGAGTCCCTTGGCTCCAATGCAGAGAATCAAAGTGCCTGGGAGCTGACCCCCTAGCCGGCCCTCCTGCCCTTAGCCAATGGATGGAAGGAAAGCCCAGATCCGTGGCTTCAGGTTGGGACAGTCTGTGGCTTAGTTCACATTCCAGGGTGAAGCTCTACCCTGACTCCGCCTCCTTCTCTGCCCTCCCTGTCTGGCATCCCCACTGGTTTCTCTTGGGAGCGGTTCTCATTTAATCCCTGCTCCGGAGCCCTGGTCCCAGGGCCTGCTTCTGGGGACCCCCACCCAGGACACGGAGGGTCCCTCTGTGCCCGCCCTGTACCCCGACGTGGGATGAGGGAGCAATGAAGGAAGAGATCCTGTGCCAGAGGAGCTCACACGTGGGTGGTGGAGGCAAATGGAGAAGCAGGCAATCTGGGCAGCTGAGAGACAGGCACGGGGGAAGGTGGCCCAGGGCGGACATTAGCTGAGGGTCCACCACCCGCACCACCTGCTGCTGTTCTCGAGTACCCACTGAGGCCACACGCAGGGCCGGGCACTGGCTCTCACTTAACCCTCAGAGTAGCCCTGCAGGATGGACTTCATCAGCCCCACTTTCCTCCTCAACAACACGAGGGGGCGCCTGGGTGGCTCAGTGGGTTAAGCGTCCGACTCTTGATTTCGGCTCAGGTCGTGATCTCACGGTTCAAGAAATGCTTCCCAGGGTGCCAGGGCCTGCAGTGGGCAGGGGGGAGTTCTCATGAGCTGGCAAATACTGCCTCCGTCTTCATGGGTCGACTCAATGGGAAGATAGCTGTTAACCAAAGTAAGACATTCGAGACCATATAATAAATGTAGAATTCCATGCTGTGGCGTGCCCTGTGAAAACGCACAGGACGCCGTGAGAATCCATCGCGGAGGATGGATTCCATCACCTGGAAGAGTGCGATTTGGCTGGGAGGGAAGGTGAATGGGAGTGCCCAGGTGAAGGGAGTGGAAAGGGGAGCCCCCAGGCAGGGAGGCAGCGTGTGAGAAGGCCCCCTGATGGAAGGGGCTCAGGGTTGAGCAGGACAATGTGACTAGAACAGGGTGGGTGGCTGAGAAGCCGGAGAGGCTGGCCAGATGGTGACGCCACTGGCTGGGTCTGGTTCTGAGAACGATAGCGTGCACCTGCTCACACTGGAAGAGCCAGGGTCAGGTTTGACCCCCAGAGCCGGAGCCCCATGTACAATTTTGTGCCTGTAAGGACAAGGCTCTGGGGGCAGATCCCTGGGCCCAGTCCTGGATAGGAATGAGGGGCTGAGAGTGTATCCAGCCTGGCCAGTCTAGTTGGCTTCACCCACATGGGCCTAGTGCCCCTCTTTTCCCTGAGCACCTGAACCAAGATCAAAGAGGGCAGGACATCCAGGTTTCCCCGGGGAGTGATAGTTTTCAAACCTGAGTGTCTGGAAATGGGTGCATTTCTTACAAGTTCCCAGATGATGCTGGTGTGGGTGGGCTGGGACCACAGTCTGAGAACCAGTGTCCTGGGTCATTGCTGAGCCTAGTCCCAGGGAGACACCCCCACCTGACGTTCCCCTGAGGACCAAGCCATACAATGGAGTCGTGAGCACAGCAGCACCCCAGTGGCCAGGGGAATACCGGACGCTGATCCTTCACTGAAGTATCCTTGGGGCTCAAGAAGCAGAACTGAAGCGGGGCGCCTGGGTGGCGCAGTCGGTTAAGCGTCCGACTTCAGCCAGGTCGCAATCTCGCGGTCCGTGAGTTCGAGCCCCGCGTCGGGCTCTGGGCTGATGGCTCAGAGCCTGGAGCCTGTTTCCGATTCTGTGTCTCCCTCTCTCTCTGCCCCTCCCCCGTTCATGCTCTGTCTCTCTCTGTCCCAAAAATAAATAAACGTTGAAAAAAAAAATTAAAAAAAAAAAAAAAAAAGAAGCAGAACTGAAGCAGATTATATATGCTCCATGGTGGGGGCTGCCTGAGCAAGTCTGAAGTGCAGAGGCAGGTAGTCAGGAAGGGCTGATGAGAAGCGGCTGGACCCCACAGATACCAGCTGAAGCTTGTGGTCCCAGGCAAGGGTCAGGAGGGAAGACCCAGGGGAATGGAAAGCAACTGTAGACCCTGCTATGGTTTAGAGTCTCTTGGCTCAGGGAAGGCCTAAGTCCTCCAAAGGGCCTTTAACTGATTAAGTCAGGCCCACCCAGGAAAATCTCCGTTGTGATTAATTTAAGGTCAACAATCAGAGTCAACTGTCTTAGGACTTTACTCATAAGTGCAAAATCTTTTCACAGCAGCACTTGGATGGATGTGTGATTGAATAATTGGGAATGGGTGTGTAAGTGCTACAATGTGACTATTGTCCCCATCCAGCCTCTGATACAATTTCCCTTGGTGGCTCAATGTAACCAGAAGTACACTACAAAGGGCATTCTGGGGACTATAATCCAGCCTGGACATGCTGCCTGGGGCTATACCATGGTGGGGCAATTTTCTCAGCCCTTGGGAGGCTCAGGTCAGGCCCTGCCTGGGACTCAGCTTCCAGTACCTTCACCTTCCTGCTGACATTGCTTTCACACTCCTTGTTCTTTGGAATGTGCCTACTGACCTGGCCTCATGTTCTATAAAATAGCTTCCAAGGTGGCAAGATATTGTTCCCAAGGCTGGAACCCCAGCTGCAAAATGCCAGCAGGTGAGACCGAGGCAGGAGATGTCTAGGGAGGGTAGGGTGGCACAGAACACCTGTAGGGAGGAAGTCTGCATTAATCCAGGCTGGGCATGGCATGGAAAGTCTTCCTCTCTGGGCCCCTGGCTTCTCACCTGGACAATGAAAAGAGGGAATCCATGATCCTTAAGGACAAGAGAGAAGATTCTTGGAACTTCCAGATTAAAACCCCAGGTCAAACACCCAGGAATGTGACTTGCATTGGGCCACTCAGTGCAACACCTTATCCTTGAAGAAAATAGAATGGTGGCTTCAACATTCTGAAAGAAATATATTCTCAACCTGGAATTCTATACCCAGCTAAGTGACCATTTAAGTGTGAAGGTACAATTATTGTCATCCCTGAAGACATCATAAAATTCAGCTCCCAGCCACCCTTTCAGAGGAAACTGCCAGGGGATGTGCTTTGGCAAAGAAGAGTCTAGGCTGAGAATGAGGAAACGATGGGCTCTACAAAACAGGAGGGTGGAGAAGGGGATGTCTCAGGATGACAGCTGAGGGGATGCCTGGAGGATGACTGGTCCAACTAGAAAGGGAATGTTAGAACTGGGACTGAGGTGTGAAAAGAAATATATTGAGGGTGCCTGGGTGGTTCAGTTGGTTAAGCATCTGACTTTTGATCTCAGCTGACGTCATGACCTCACAGTTCGTGAGTTCAAGCCCCACGTCAGGTTCTGCACAAGCACAGAGCCTACTTGGGATTCTGTCTCTCCTTCTCTCTCTGCCCCTCCCTGCTTGCATGCACACGCTCTCTCTCTCTCAAAGTAAATAAATAAACTCAAAATAAATAAATAAATAAATAAATAAATAAATAAATAAATAAATTGACTGGCATTTGACAGGCCTGTGGGGTATATGAAAAAAAAAAAAAAAAACCCAAACAGGATAAACCCATAGAAAATTAAGCTAATGAAAAAATATGTTAATAATGAAAGAAAAATAAAAGATGTTCAGGAAAGGAAACAAAATCATTGCTGAGTAACAAATAATATTTACAGGGTTATCATGATATAAATAACAACCATTAACCTAACAAGGAAAAATATATAATTATATTGAGGAAATGTGGAGGGATTCTCAGTGGGGTGGAAGAGAGCTAAAAC
This sequence comes from Herpailurus yagouaroundi, assembly GCF_014898765.1. NCBI lineage: Eukaryota > Metazoa > Chordata > Mammalia > Carnivora > Felidae > Herpailurus > Herpailurus yagouaroundi. Next base: position 9,340,348 of record NW_024412395.1, read on the forward strand.
TTAGCTATCCTAACAGGAAATCAACAACCAGTACTAAAAGGGATCAATCAAGAAATTAGGTGGGGGGGTGCCTGGGTGGCTCAATCAGTTAAGTGTCCAACTTTGGCTCAGGTCACGATCTCACAGTTTGTGAGTTCAAGCCCCGCGTCGGGCTCTGCGCTGACAGCCCAGAGCCTGGAGCCTGACTTGGATTCAGTGTCTCCCTCTCTCTCTACCCTTCCTCTGCTCACGCTCTGTCTCTCGATGACTCTCAAAAATAAATAAAAGTTAAAAAAAAAAAAGAAAAAAGAAAAAAAGAAATTTGGTGGAGGCATATCATAAGCACGAAGGCTGCCAATGCCAGAAGAAACACTAAAAATGTCAAGAAACAAATGCCGTTGCCTCATAGGGGTTGGGAGGAGGCTTAGAAGACCACTGAAGACACCTTTAAGCAATAGTTGTTTCGGAAACTGTACACATGTATAATTTGGGTAAAAATTAAAATAACTTTAACACAATGGAATTCAAATTAAAAATCGGGGAAAATGAAGAATTATGGATACCCTATTCCAGGAAGACTGCCATGAAAATATCAGATCGTGCCGCCCTTGGCCATCCACATCTGCCAACCTACCCTTCTGGTGCCTGGGAAAAAAGATGGACAGCTGACTGGAGCCTTTGGGGGAGGAGACCGCCAGCTCCAGCCGGGGAGAACTTTTTGCGGTTTTGATTGTTTGGGGGCAAACGGTCAATCTGAAAGAAGAAACTTTTCAAGAGATAAGTAAAGGCTTTGGTGGATGATCCCTTCCCAACACTTACAATAACGGCACTTGGTTAAACAGTCTAGCGAGGACTGTGGATGTGTGAGAAGGGCTTATAGCAGATGGCTGTGTAAATACGAACAGCGTCATGCAAAGTGGCTTAGGGCACAGCTTTCCTCTGGCTCTCAAAAGCAAGCAGCTCTATTTACAGATTAACGTGGCCACGGGGCCGAGTTCAGGAATCTCACATCACACAGGTTCTAAATAGCCGGGCAAATATGATGGCTTGTACCAATTATTTGCAGTCACGCTGTAAGTACGTGACTGGCTGCTCTGGTTACATAGTAAGGAAAGGTTGCGTGTTCATAGCTAGGCAAACAGAATTCCTTGCAGGACGCTGTTTTTGCCAGTTCTGTATTTATCTAGCCAGCCCCTCTATTTTTGTGGGAGGGGATTCTCCGAAAGGTAAACGTAATACGAGTCTGTTTGAAGCCGGCACCGGGAGTGCTCTGCAAACACAGCCATTCACGGATCTTTGCAGGCACAGAGGGTCACCGCTATTCGCGGCTTCTGTCTCCGTGAACTCAACTAAAATTTATTTCTAACCCCCAAATCAATGCTCGCGGTGCTTTCATGCTCATTGGGAGACATGTGCAGATTGGCAGAAATTTGAGTGGCTCCGTATGCACCTTCCCAACTGAAGTTGGACAAAGTGACCCTGCCTTCCTGCTTGGGCTCTCATCCCGTAAGCAAGTGTCCCTTCTGTGATCTATTTAATGCCACATTTCCCACGTTTTTGTGGGTTTGTTCTTGGTTTGTTTGGTTTGGTTTGTGGTGATTTCACAGTTTCAAACGGCCTCCAAGGGTAGTGCTGAAGTGCTATCTGGTGCTCCTGGGCAGAGAAAATTCATGTGTTAGGTAAGCTTCATGCAGGTGTGAGCTACGGTGCTGTGGCCTGTGAGGTGTTCGTGAATCGGCAGTAGATATTAAATAAGAGAATGCTTAAAGAGAAGCACGCATAGAACAAGGTTATGCATTGATTGGTTGACAACATTTTGGGACAAGAGGCTCACAAGAAATCTGTCCTGTATTTGCCCCTAGAAGCAACGGTTCTGTGTTCAATAGTTTAGTGTTCGCCATGATGTTATTACAGACCTTGACGACCTCGAATAATGGAAACTACTTAGTTACCATTAGTAATAGTTTCTGTGGTTGTCTCCTCAACATCCACCGCCCCCCCCACCCCCCAATGTGGAGCAATCAACCTCAAAGTTTGGGTGGACTTAATGTCACCCCCAGATACAGGGTTGGGCCCAGACGGGTCTAAGCAAATCCTTGCTGTCCTATCCCTTCCGTTACAGTGATTTGGTTCCAAAAACGAGATCGTGTCCTAGGTTGGTCCAATCAGAGTAACGTTTGTCTTAAATTACACTCCCCAGAAGTAGGATTGCCAAAGGCAAGACCCCTAAATAAGTTTAAGTTTCAGGTGGACAACAGATAATTTATAAGTGTCAGTATGTCCCAAATATTTCACGGGACACACTTATACTAAAAAAATTATTTGTTGTTTGGTGAAATTCAGATTTCCCTGAGCTTTTATATATTTTCATTTTACCTATTATTAATATTTATTTTATTGTTACTATTATTAACTGTATCTTTGCTTGCTGGACCCGGCAACTCTCCCCAGACGCAGACTGTGAAAGAAGGATTCATGTTCAAGCGCCGAATTAAGGAAGTGCCTGCTGGGGAGATGGTGAGGGAATGGGGAAGCCACACCAGGCTGAGATTTCAGCCTGGTCCCGCAGAAGGGAGCTGGTTCTACAGGGGAGGTCCGAGCGCACAAGTCACGTTGCACCTGAAGCGAGGGGAGCTGGGTTTCCAAACACACGAGGCAATTTTTGGCAAAGGAATTTGGCAAAGGCCCCCTGGGAATGTCAACTCTCAAGTGTCTCCAGTCCTTGCCAGAGCCTTTCCAGTGGCCCGAGGGCAAAGCTCTACAAAGAGCGTTAGGCGTAGACCGTTAAGAGGAAAGGCAGGGAATCAGTGCAGAGGATCCAAGGGGGCTTGAGGAGCGCACCCCGAATATCCACCCTAGCGCTTTTGTTCCACAGTCAGCAGGGAGACCCGGATGTCACCCGGGACCTATGTTCCCATTTGCTATTACAGCTGTCTTGTATCTCAAAGGGCGGGCAGCTGGAGAGGGACAGGTGGCCGGAGGGGGGCAGGCAAACGGTGTCTCCTCTCCCGTTCTTGTTCCCCTGGAACCCCAGAATGTTGTTGGAAAATAGGGTTTTTACAGATGACATAAGTTAAGATGAGATCATTTTGGATTAGAGTGGGCCCTGAATCCAATATCACTGATGTCCTCATAAGAAAAGATTACACGGTGGGGCGGGGAGGGGCGGTGCCTGGGTGGCTCAGACGGTTAAGCGTCTGACTTCAGCTCAGGTCACGATCTCGCGGTCCGTGAGTTCGAGCCCCGCATCGGGCTCTGGGCTGATGGCTCGGAGCCTGGAGCCTGTTTCCGGTTCTGTGTCTCCCTCTCTCTCTGCCCCTCCCCCGTTCATGCTCTGTCTCTCTCTATCCCAAAAATAATAAACGTTAAAAAAAAATTTTTTTTTAAAGCCAGATAAGAACACACCAAAAAAATTTTGTTAATTAAAAGGAATAGGGGGTGGCGCGCCTGGGTGGCGCAGTGGGTTAAGTGTCCGACTTCAGCCAGGTCGCGATCTCGCGGTCCGTGAGTTCGAGCCCCGCGTCGGGCTCTGGGCTGATGGCTCAGAGCCTGGAGCCTGCTTCCGATTCTGTGTCTCCCTCTCTCTCTGCCCCTCCCCCGTTCATGCTCTGTCTCTCTCTGTCTCAAAAATAAATAAATAAAAAAAAAGAACCTTAAAAAAAAAAAAAAAGAAAAGATTACACGGTGGGGTGGGGAGGGGCGGTGCCTGGGTGGCTCAGACGGTTAAGCGTCTGACTTCAGCTCAGGTCACGATCTCGCGGTCCGTGAGTTCGAGCCCCGCATCGGGCTCTGGGCTGATGGCTCAGAGTCTGGAGCCTGCTTCCGATTCTGTGTCTCCCTCTCTCTGACCTTCCCCCGTTCATGCTCTGTCTCTCTCTGTCTCAAAAATAAATTAAAAAAAAAAAAAAAAAACCTAAAAAAAAAAAAAAA
>NW_024412395.1:9344356-9390568 GCF_014898765.1 Herpailurus yagouaroundi
CTCTCTCTGCCCCTCCCCCGTTCATGCTCTGTCTCTCTCTGTCTCAAAAATAAATAAATAAAAAAAAAGAACCTTAAAAAAAAAAAAAAAGAAAAGATTACACGGTGGGGTGGGGAGGGGCGGTGCCTGGGTGGCTCAGTCGGTTAAGCGACCAACTTCAGCTCAGGTCATGATCTCGCGGTTTGTGGGTTCCAGCCCTGCGTCGGGCTCTGTGCTGACAGCTCGCAGCCTGGAGCCCGCTTTGGATTCTGTGTCTCCCTCTCTCTCTGCCCCTCCTCTGCTCGTGTTCTGTCTCTCTCTCTCTCTCAAAAAAAAAAAAAGCATTAAAAAAAACTTAAAAAAAAAAAAAGGTCACACAGGGATGACAGAGGCGGAGGTGGGGAAGGTGCAGCTACAAGCACGGGGCTGCAAGGACTGCCGCCAGCAGCAGCTGGAAGGGGCGAGGAAGGGAGGGTCACAGAGGAGCATGCCCCTTCCAACGCCTTGGCTGCCCAGCTCTCGCCTCCAGTCTATGAAAGACTAAATCTCTGTTATTTTGAGCCCCCCGACTCGTGATCATTTGTTACAGCAGCCCTAGGTAACAGAGCAACAAGGCTGAAGCTGCCTCCGCAGAAGGAAAAGTGTCCGCAAGGAAATAGCCGGGCTTTTCTGTGCTGGGGACCGACGCACATCCGGGTTCAGCTGTACTGGGGCCTGTGCCGTATGGGCTCCAACAAGTCTCACTCAGATGGAGCTGGAGTTTCTCTTATAGCTGAAAAGTACCCTACCTGACACCTGTTTTCAGAAGTACTGCCTTTGGGGAAGGTGCTAGAAACCAAGGACATAAGACCTGTGCCAAGTTGCTTGTGACAAGTTCCAAGTTCCACGTTAACCCTGTTGTCACATCATTTCCCAGGACCTCCGCCTGCCCGGGGCCTGTAATATAGGACAGGACTTTTCCTTCTCTCCGTGGTGAGCGTCTGGGCTCACAAAACTGTTGTGGTGTGTCCATCCAGGGAGGGACCTTTTTGATGCCTGGTTTTTATCACCGTTAATAGTGGATGCTGTGAGACACGGAGGAGGGCTTTTGTCATCTAATTGTTTGAAGCTACGGCTGCTTCCCTGCAGAATTGGCCAAAGCCAACTCAGAGTGTCTGGGTGACCCTGAGAGACCCTGGATCTGCCGTTCGCGTGGGCCCCCTGGACACCCCCAGGGCTCTCTGCTTGACCCCTGTGGGCAATGCATCCTAGATTCTGCTGCTTTCGTCCCTCTAAAATTCATAGGCAACATTCACATGGAGTCTACAGTGCATGGAGTGCTCCGGGAGCACCGACTTTTAAGCGGCATCTCTAAGGAACAGCACCAAGTGCCTTAGTGGGTAAGTAAGCCACCAGGGGTCAGCCCAGATGGACGACCTCATCACAGGCCGAGCCGCCGGGGGGCACAAGCAGGGGCCCCAGATCAACTGCCGGCGGAGACAGTGCATGCTAGGCGAGAGGTCCCCAACGCCCCATCCCCTGCGTCCCAGTCCTGGCGCAGGAGACTCCTGGGGAGGAAAGACGCAGAGAGCCCCGTTCCGGGCGCTGCAGAAACCTGCCAAAAACAATTGGGCGTTTGCCTGTCGCCGGCTGAGGCTTTATCTGTGCTGATGCATACACAGAATTCTCTTTGAAGTCCACGGAATGTCATCAAGAGATTTTAAACGTTTGGTTTTCTGACGTTTTCTTTTTTGGAACTCAGGTTGTTTAAAGAGGTCTGGAATGTTTCGGGAGGGCAGGAGGAATGGGATTTCATTTTGATTCTGCTGTTCATTGCTTGTGTAACCTTAGGTGCGTTCATGACTCCCATTGAATGGGTTCCATTGTCTGTAAAATCAGGATGATCCCTCCTCCCGTCACTGGATTATCGTGGAGATTGCAGGAGCTAATGAAGGAATGTTACTTCCTCTCCCCACCGGCCTGCTGCTCTGCGCCCCCGTTCCTACAGGGCCTCAGGGTCCCGAGGTGATTTGAACTTTTTCATATTTGTCATGGGAAGTCCCCAGGGTCTGGCCTTGGATTTTGTTCACCCCTTTTCATCCTAGAGCCCCACCAAGGACGGCAGCCCAGTGTAAGCCACTGTCCATCCCTAAATTAGAAGAGAACCTTACAAATTCTTTTGCCCAAACTTTTGCGTAACAGGTGCCTTTCTTCTTTGCAGCCCCTAACTCATGGTCATCCCCCAATGGGGGGACCACCCAGCCAGTGGCGGACAGCCCAGTGGCCAGGAACTGTTTTCTTCACAGCCTGAGGTAAAACCGGCTCCCATAACTACTAACACCTTGGTCCTCTGAAAAGGCAGCATGGGTTCCCTTTGCCCTGTGCCAACTCTAACCCCTTGAAGACAGTCCTGTGCCCCTGTGGAGGGTTCCCCTGCTGAACATCATTCCCCAGTGCTGTCTAGGGACACTCATTATCCTGGAATACAGGTTCCAAGGGCTAAATTTCATGCTTACAGATTCAAGTACATAAAAGCAGATCCCCAGTCTGCATCACTTAACTTAAGTTCCGATGCTGAGCCCCCATTCTGTCTGACAGATCGCAGTTACTTACTGACTCACCATTAGTGATCTCTTAGCCACTTGGGGAGGTCTAACACTTCATCAATTCAGAGCACCCCCACCCCTGGGACCAGGATGAGTTTTGGGAGGGAGAGGATGTTAAGCCAATGTCCTGAGTAAAGATGTTTCCACTTCTCAGAGGTCATCTGGCTTGAACCTGAATAGGACCAAAATGGGCCTCGTCCTATCCAGCGCTTCGCCAGTCTGTGGACTCCGACCTGACCCCCAACTCCAGGCCTGGGATAGAGCCGAGCCCTCACCGTGTCTCCTGGGCACCTCTCTGTGCTTTTTGCACCTGAGACCCCTGACGGGTCCCCCAGGCTTGCCCTTACAGTTAACCTGCCCTTGAAAACCTTGGGGCCTTTGCATGCCACTCCACAGGCAGGACGTTCCCCGCGGCCCTGCCACTCTTTCCCACACTCAACTGTCACACCAGGCCTTCCGCGGCTCACTTCTTTTAGGCCTGCCCGCACAGAGGAAGCATTTTACCTTCCCGCCCTTAGCTCCCCCAGATTCAGGGTGGTCTCTGTCTCACATCATCCCTCCCTAAATGTCTCTTTTTTTTTTTTTTTTCACTTACGGGATGAAAATCCATCCTTTTTTTTTTTTTTTTTTTTTTTTTCCACTTACAGAGTACCTGTTCTGCACCAGGAGTAAGTTGCTGTTTCATACCCACTATCCTTATCGTCAGATGCCTCCTGCCAGGACAGTGTTAGGTCCACGTTGCAGATGACAGCCGGGGAGTTCAGAGAGCCTCTGTAATCCCAACGGGGACAAGCGGAGGACACGGTGGGCCGTAGCCCGAGAATACTGTGTAGCAGCCATTATGGGTCTTGCACTAGATGACGAGTTCACGGAGGCAGAGGCCACTACCCTGAATCTGGGACTTAGCGCAGAGTAGAAACGTGTCACTGGCTCCTAGCTGCAAGGAGAGGGAGCTGAGCAAATGCAGAGAGGCAAGCTGGGACCATGGGAAATTAAGGAGAACTGATGTCCCCGGGAACCAGTGACAGAGAATCAAGAAGGAACGAACTCCACTCTTTTTCTCTCTTCGGTCAGCCTGCCTCTGCTCCTGCCTGGCTCTGCAAGGTGACTCTTTTCTGTCTGTGGACCTGCTTCCCTATAGTCCCCATGACATTGACTTTGGCTGACCTGGCCAGAAGTATGTTTAAATCCCTCAACACCACCCACGTGGCCCAGCTGTTTAAGGTCTCCATGCCCATCTGATCGGCCCCGTTTGATCAGACTCCATTCTTGGTTAAGCCAGTGGTGGCCGAGCAAGGGGTGTGGGCAGGCAGGACGTAGTGGGCATCCCTACCCCCCTGCTTGGGAAAGGGCAGTTGTAGGAGTCCTGTTCAAGGTCACTCACCAGTAACTAGTGGGCTGGGGACAAATGCTGATGTTCACACCTTGCCCTGCAGAACCAGTCAGCTGCCCTGTGGTTGCTTTTGCTGTTTTCCGGGCAGATCAGCTCTGTTGGCCAGTGTCCCCATCTTCGTGTCTGAGCCCCGTGATGAGCAACTCCACCCCTACCCAATGACACTTCCCTCCCAGCCCAAGGATGAAGGCCCTTCCAGGGTAAAAGTGGTTCATATGCAAATCATCTGCTGTGAAATGGCAGACTGTAGTTCTCCAAGGGCTTCCAGAAAGGACAGTTCTGGGGGGTTGAATGGCAGATTAATTCTGATCCACAAATTAATTTTGTCTCTTTGTATATCAAGGGTGTGCGAGACTTATTTAATTTGAAATAAATGTAATTATAGAAATGAATGAGCTATCAAAATTTTAAACATATGATCCATCAATATTGGCATGATGTGAGTGGCTGGTTATTATAAATAAAATGGGTCTTTGGCAATATGGAATTCAATTTCCCCCACAGAGTGTCTCATTATATCTTGACATCTGGGTTAATGCTAAATTACAATCCTTAATTTCCAAATCGGAGCTTAATTTCTAAATAGGAGGTTAACATAAATAACCTCTCCAGCTGTGGGGCTTCTGGGGGCTCTGAGGAGAGAAACTTCAAGGCAGAACAGTCTGTGGTTTTGTGCAATTATCTGCCCCTCCAAATTCTCTCCCACCGGTAGAGCGTTAGTTTCAGGGCAGAGGTAGGAACCATGGCGGCAACGCTTTCTGGCCCCTGAGGGTTTCAATGGGCTCCATCTGTTTGGTGTGATGGCGTGAGGCGTGGAGAGCCTCCAGACAGAACTGTCCTGCTGTCCGAGCATCCAGGGCAAGGACGGGGCACCTTGTCCCTCCCCTGCACCAGCCAGCCAGCCCCAGGGGGATTCGCCAGCCCTGCAGCCCATCGGACAGAGTAGGGCAAGGGGAGTGCTCTATCCAGTGACCATCACTGAAGGGGACACACAGGGACTTCAAAACCCACATCTAAGGGTGAGCTGAGGAGGGCAGGCGTCTAGAAGGGGCCGGTGGAAAAATACCGCAGAGCGAGAGAAAGTCAAAATCATTCTGACGACTCGGAGGAAGAAGCTTCCTGAAAATGGCTCGTGGCGATGGTCAGAGTAAAATCTCAGCAAACTGCCTAGCAGGGTCAAGATGATGATGCAGGGGGACACGGCCTCCATAAGACAAGAGCAGGAAACCTGGAGGCAGGGAGGGTCTGTGCCTGAGGTCGAGGTGCAGGAGAAGGCAGGTGAAGGCGGGAGGAAGGCACTTGGAGAATCACAGTCCTCCCCCGGGGGCAGTAAAGGGCACAGGGGACTGAGACAGCAATGGGACTGATGGCTTTGAGGACCAACCTGGCAAGTTTGCCCAGGATGCTGAAAAAAGGGGAGAAAATAGATGCAGATGATAAAAAATGAGTAGACTGCATGCTGAGGGCAGAGAACAGAGCCAATTTCATCATGAGCTGGAATAGATATTCCTAAGGAAGGAAGGAGCTTTTGCTGAAATCCCCCCATGTCCGGCCTTCCCTGCCCACTGCCTCCTCCCACCCGCTTCAGGCTGCTTTATTATTCTCCATAGCACTGCCCGCAGCTGCCCGGAGCCCTGGTCCATTGTTTTCACTTGCTTAGTGACTGTTTCTCTTAGAATCTCTTCACTGTTGTATTCCCAGTGCCTGGAACACAGAAATAATTTCTGGATGAGTGAAAGTGTAGAAGTAGTGATCAAATACAGTCTCAGAAAAAGATTTCCCAGCTAAAGAGCTGTGTGTGTCGATTAAAAAAAAAAAAATCATTCAGAAGTGATAACCAACCAATCAGGAAGGATACTCCTACATTGCAAAGCCTTTGGAATTAAATTATGAAAAAAAATTTTTTTTTTAAATTATTATTTTTTTTAATGTTTATTTATTTTTGAGAGAGAGAGAGAGAGACAGAGCGTGAGTGGGGAAGGGGCAGAGAGAGGGGGAGACATGGAATCTGAAGCAGGCTCCGGGCTCTGAGCTGTCAGCACAGAGCCCAACGCGGGGCTTGAACCCACGAACCGTAAGATCATGACCTGAGCCGAAGTCGGACACTTAACTGACAGAGCCACCCAGGTGCCCTGAAAAAAAATTTCTTAAGCTACTAGGAAGAAAATTAAGAGTTACATCTCAAGGAACAAGAAGAGGTGTAGGCTCAGATTTCTCTTCTGATGCTTCAAATGCTAGAAGGCAATGGAGCCGTGGATAAGCCATTTTGAAAGAGAAGGTTCACGGCCCACGATGTTACAGACAGATCATCTGGCACAAGTGAAGAGAACTCACAGCCTCCTTCTAACATACAAGCACTTCAGACCTCCAGTCTGTGTGCTCTCCCCAGAGATCATTAGCCACAGCCATGACCTCTGGGCCACCCCAGAGTAGCAAATCACAGAACTCAGGAATGAGAAAGTTGTGCTATGAGACATCAGGTGTCCCTAGAAGGCTGGTCAGCCCCGCAAACCTCACCTGTCTGCACCAGGTGCACCGCTGTGGTTCCAAGAATCCGGTGGGGCTGGTGCCTCCATCCACAATAGCCTCTGGGTGAGATTTAAAGCACCCAATTTAGTCAAAAGGGTGAGAATAATCATCCTGGAGAGAACAATGCTGTGACTGTCAAATAATCCACTGGAAAGTCCTCTCCTGGGGACAGGGTCTAATAGCAACCTCAGAAGCTCAATTCGAGAGGATTGCAACAATGTAATCACAATAGTAACAAAGATTATGGTCGCAACAGTAGTGAGAGGTGGAGAACAGCAGTGTGCTCAAAGCTTTCTAGCTCATTCTCACCACAGCCCTTTTAGATCAGTAATATCATCACGTATTCCCATTTTGTCTTTGGAGAAACCGAGGCTCAGAGAAGTTAAATGCTTCACTCACACGGCTAGTAAGTAGCAGACCTGGATTCCAGCCTGAGCAGTTGGTGTAATATACGTTGTTCCTAAGTGCATATGATAAATGCGTTTGCTAGACCATGAGATAAGTCTCAATTGATTTCAAAAGATCGAAATCCTATAGAATATGTTTTTTGATAACAACAGAATTTAATTAGGAGGGAAAAGAAAAAAACTCCAAACCCCCAAAAAGAAAAACCCTAGAAAACTGTCCAAGTGTTGGATATATAGCATCCTTGTAAATAACCAATAACCTATAGGTCAAAGAAAAATAAACACGAGGGAAACCCAACAACATTTTTAACTTAATAATGAAAAACAGCATCAAAAAATGTGGGATGAAGCTAAACCAGTACTTAGAAGGAGATTTCTATTAAAAACATTAGAAACTCAGGGGCGCCTGGGTGGCTCAGTCCGTTAAGCGTCCAACTCTTGATTTGGGCTCAGGTCATGATCTCATGGTTGTGAGATTGAGCCCTGTGTCAGGCTCCATGCATGGAGCCTGAGAAATCATAAATAAATAAAATAATAAATAAGTAAAAACTTAAAAAAGTTAGAAACATATATTAGAAAAAAGAAAGTTTTAAAATCAATGACCGAAGTGTTCACCTGAAGAAGCTAAGTTCTTAAGAAAAGAAGTTCTTTGACCAGATAAATAAAATTGATAAGCTCCTAACAAAAATGATCAAGGGAAAAAGAGAGCAAATTATCACAATGAGAAAGGAGAAAAGACATAACACTGTGTATCCTACGGACATTAAAAGAATAAAAAGGGAAACATTATAAACAACGCTGTGCCAATAAGTTTGACAACTCAGAGGAAATGAACAAATTCCTTGGAAAATATGCCTTATCCAAATGGACTCATTAAAAAATAGAAAATCAACCCTGTATCTGTCACACATTATATTCATAATTTTAACATTATTTCACACATACAAAAAAATCCCTCTGGGTCAAGAAGGTTTCACTGGTGAATTCCATAACACAATGAAGAAAGGAAACAAAACTAATTTGATACAAACTCAGAAAACAGAGGAACAGGAATTACTTTCTAACTTGTTTCCTGAAGCCAAAATGACCCTGATACAACATCTGACAAAGGTGTGAGGGGAAAAGAAAATCATAGACCAATAGTCCTTATGAATTTAGACATAAAAATTCTTATATTTGTGGGGTCCTGGCTGGTTCAGTTGGAAGAGTGTGCAACTCTGGGTCTTGGCGTTATGAGTTTGAGCCCCACCTTGGGTGTAGAGATTACTTAAAAAAAATTTTTTTTAATGAAGTATTCTCATATTTGTTTCTTATTCATGCTGTAACAAATCACCACAGACTTGATGGCTTAAAACAAGACACATATTGTCTTATAGTCTTGGAAGTCAGAAGTAGGAAATCAGTTTCACTGGGCTGAAATCAAGGTATCAGCAGAGCCAAGCTCCCCTGAGCTCAAGGGGAGAATCTATGTGTTTTTCTTTTCCAGCTTCTAGACTACCTTCCTTGCCCCGTACTTCCGCGTTCAAAGTCACTCAGCCATGCAGCATCTTGCTTTGTGGTGACATCTCCCTGTCTTGTGGGGGTGAAATCTCCCTCTGCCTCCCTCTTATAAGGACCCTTGTGATTACATTTAGAGCCCACCCAGACAATCCAGGATGATCTCTCCAGGTCAGAATCTTTAACTTTACTCATATCTTCAAAGTCCCTTTTGCAGGTTCCAGGGATTAGAATCTGGACCTCTTTGGGGACCATTCTTCAACTTATCACAATACTTAACAAAATATTAGCAAATCGAATCCCATCATATAAAAAAAGATGTAATCATGATGAAGTATAATTTACCACAGGAATTCAAGGCTGGTTTAGCATTTGAAAATCAAAGATGTATTGGAAGGAAAGAGGAGGGATCTTAATGGAGTGTTGGAAATATTCCTTGACTGAGATGTTGCTTATACAGGTGTATGCAGACATTAAAATACATTAAATTTGGGGTGCCTGGCTGGCTCAGTCAGAAGAGCAAGTGACTCTTGATCTTGGGGTTGTGAGTTGAAACCCATGTTGGGTATAGAGATTAATTAAATAAATATTATATACTATATACTACACACACACATATATGTATATACTATACACTACACACACACACACACATATATATATATATATATATATATATATATATATATATATGGGCACTTGGGTGGGTTAGTCAGTTAAGCATCTAACTCTTGATTTTGGCTCAGGTTGTTCATGGGATGGGACCCTGTGTCATCAGGTTCTGCTCTGAGCTGCTTGGGATTCTCTGTCCCTCTCTCTCTGCCCCTCCCTTGCTCATGCTCTCCCTCTCTCAAAGTAAATAAATACACTTAAAAAATATATATAAAATTTAACACTTATGATCTGTGCATTTTATTGTAAGTAAATTTTATCAGAAATAGAGCAAAGCAATATAACAACAACAACAACAACAAAAACAACCCAGAGAATTATTCCCAGCTTTTAGGCATTAATATCAATGAGGAAAACAGGGAGAGATCCAGATCCAGGAGGAAACCAAGGATTCGCTTCTGCACCTGTTGTGTTTGAGATAAGATTAGGCAAAGATGTCAGCCAGGCAGCTGCATATGGGAGAATGAGAGGGACTGATGGGCTGGTGCTTGGGTGTAGAGGCAGGGAGAAGAGGGCCCAGGGCTCGGAGCTAGGTTTCCTGCTTGGATGATTGGGTGGCCAATGAGGCCCTTTGTTAGATGGGACCTCAGAAGGAGGGTGATGCTGGCTGAGCTATCTGGTGGTGTCTCCTGGCCCGGGAAGGAATAGGCAAGGATCCTGCTGGGCTATTCCTCCCCTCAGGGCTTGGCTTTCGTGGCTTCTATGAGCACAGACATGGTTCTGGGTGGCCAGCTGGCCTGCTCCATCGGGAACCTTCACATCTCACCTGTGGCTGCTGCCCCACCCACAATATGGCCGCCACGGAGGCCACTCTGCCTTTTCCACTCGTGGGGTCCTCTGTGGAGCCTGCCCTGGTGTCTCCACGGGGCTTTCCCTAACACAACGCCTTGCTAAGCAGGGAGTGCTGACCCTCTGACTTCACATGAGACATTTGGGTGCAGATGCTTGACCATCACTCTCTCTTTCAACATTTTATCCAGAAGTAATTTCAAACTTACAGGAAAGTTGCAAGAATAATACAGGAGCACCTATATACTATTGAACCAGATTCAGCCTTGGATAACATTTGGTTCCTTTTCTTTTTTAAAAAAAAAATTTTTTTTTTTCAACGTTTATTTATTTTTGGGACAGAGAGAGACAGAGCATGAACGGGGGAGGGGCAGAGAGAGGGAGACACAGAATCGGAAACAGGCTCCAGGCTCTGAGCCTGAATCAGCCCAGAGCCTGACGCGGGGCTCGAACTCACGGACCGCGACCTGGCTGAAGTCAGACGCTTAACCGACTGCGCCACCCAGGCGCCCCTGGTTCCTTTTCTTTATCACTTGTGTTCCTCCCTCTCTCCCTCCCTCCTTCCCTTCCTTCTTCCCTTCCTCCCTTTCCTCTCCCTTCCTTCCTTCTTTCCTTCCTTCCTTCCTTCCTTCCTTCCTTCCTTCCTTCCTCCCACCTTCCTTCCTCCTTTCTTTCCTCTATCTATCTATCATCTGTCTATCTATCTATCTATCTATCTATCTATCTATCTATCATCTATCTATCTATTGTCAGTTCTCATTATTCCCAACAGTTGTATTCTTCTTTAAAGTGGTCAAGAACACTGAATTAGTGAATACTGAACCGTTGCTCCTGGGGAAATACCGGGTTAGTTTCCCTCCAGCCTCTGGTTATATTTTCCTTCAACTAATCAACACATAACCTTGTCTTGTATGTGTTTCTGTTTAAAAATACCTTACCTGATATACATCCTTGATTCATGAACACTGAACTCACGGCAGCTATCCTGTCACCCACGACTGGATACAGCTTACCTAACACACGTACTTTCCCTCTAAGCTTTCTTGCAGATAGCACTGCAGCATTATATTTAAAGGCCATTGTGAGCAGCAAAATCGCCAACAAAAAGCACAAACATGTGAAAACCATGGCATTAAATAGATCCTGAAAAGGCCACTTGTTTATTGTAGAAGAGTTGAAACAAGAAAGTAGGGTCTCTCACTGTGCACACTGGTGCCTCAAATTTTCCATCCCTCTCTGTATGTCTGCAAAGGATGGCAAAAACTGGGTGAATGTTGATTTTGGGGTTACAAACACATTTTAGTGAGTAGGCAAAATCGCAAATACAGAATCTGTGACCAAGGAGGATTGACTGTGTGGGGACACCGTGCGTGTCTACACAGTTGACCTCGAACGACATGGGATTGAACAGCATGGGTCCACTCACAAGCGGATTTTTTTCAATAAATACACCCATCCACTGTAAAAGTGCTTTCTTTTCCTTACAATTTTCTTAACATTTTCTTTCTTCTAGCTTACTTTATTGTAGGAATACTGTTTATAATACTTAATAACATGCAGAATAGGCGTTAATCGACTGTTGACGTTATTGGCATGGCTTCCAGTCCACAGCAAGCTATCAGTTAAGTTTGGGGGGGGAACCAAAAGTTAAACACAGGGACACCTGGGTGGCTCAGTCAGTTAAGCATTGGACTCTTGATCTCGGCTTGAGCTGACAGCGTGAAGCCTGCTTGGGATTCTGTCTCTTCTCTCTGCCCCTCCCCCACTCGCTCACGCACGCTCCCTTTCTCTCTCTCAAAATCAATAAATAAACTTTAAAAATTAAAAAAAAAGTTCAACACAGATTTCAAGCTGTGCAGGGAGTCGGTGCCCCAATCCCCATGTTATTCAAGGGGCAACTACATACACACGCGCGCACACACACACACGCGCGCGCACACACACAGATCTAATATGTTACTTTCCCATGGCTGCTATAACAAATTGCCACAAACTTGGTGGCTTACAACAACACAAACTTATTCTCTTATAGCTCTGAAGGCCAGAAGTCCAACATCGTTTTCACTGGGTGAAATTCAAGGTGTCAGCCATGCTGGCCCCTTGAATTTCCAGAGGAAAATGCATTTCCTGGCCTCCTCTGGCTTCTGGAGGCCCCTCCCTCAAGGCAGCCTCCGGGAGCCTATGGTCACATCTCCAAGTGCTCCTTCTGACCTCTACGCGCCCCCCCATAAGGACACCTGTGATTACATCAGGGCCCACCCAGATAATCCAGGGCAACCTTCCCATCTCAAGGTCCTTAACTGAGTCACATTTGCAAAGTCTTTTTTCTACCATAGAAGTTAACACCCACACGTTTCAGGGATCACGACATAGATATTTTGGGGGGTCATTCTTCACCCTGCCACAGCAAGTTTGTGCGGCGGGTAGGTCCACACACATATACAAACACACACAGGCTTTTCTTCTGAACTGTTTCAGAGTAAATGGCATACATTGTTGCCTTTTACCCTTAAATGCTTCCAGGTCTGGTTCCTAAGAAGGACTTTCTCTTATACAACTATCCTAGAATTAGCAACATCAGGAAGTTTTCAATAGACACAACACTTAAAAAATTTTTTTTTCAAAGTTTATTTATTTTTGGGACAGAGAGAGACAGAGCATGAACGGGGGAGGGGCAGAGAGAGAGGAAGACACAGAATCGGAAACAGGCTCCAGGCTCCGAGCCGTCAGCCCAGAGCCCGACGCGGGGCTCGAACTCACAGACCGCGAGATCGTGACCTGGCTGAAGTCGGATGCTTAACCGACTGCGCCACCCAGGCGCCCCTTGACACAACACTTTAATCTGCAGGCATATTCAAATTTTGCTCATTGGCCCAAGAATGTCTTTATTCTTCCTTCAGTGTGGGACCTAGTCTGGGATGACATTTGGTTGTCGTGTCTTGTTATCTTATTTAATCTGGAGGATGTCCTCAGCTTTTATTGGTCTTTTATGGAGTTGACATTTTCCAAAACATACAGGCCTTAACAAAAAAAAAAAAATAGAACACTGCCCATCTGAGGTCAGGTTCAGATCACGCAGCTCTGACTCCACGTTGTGTTCTCTGGAGGTCACGTCTGGAGGCCCACGTTGGGCATCTGCCCCTCGTGGTGACCTCAATGGTGATCAACCCCAGATGTGACTGGACATCTCTACTTTATACGGGTTTTCCCCCTTGCAAACCAATAAGCAGTCCGGGGGAGGCACTTCAGACCATGTAAATTCCCCACCCGCCCCGTGGATTTACATCCATCCATGATTCTTACGTGAACCCTTCATAACTGAGAGGGTTGCACGCTGATGATTTTCTGCCACACATTTACCCCCTACAGCTACTGGTTGTCTGTCCCTCAGTGGCCTACTGTAAGCAAGAGGCCCGTGCTCCTTCATTTGCTTATTCCTCTGTTTACTCTTCACTATCAGTAAAACCCAGGGTTCTCAACCTCGGTGCCGTTGACATTTTGCACCAGATCATTCTTTCTGTGGGGTGGGGACAGCCCTGTGTGTTGAACGGTGTTCAGCAGCATCCCGGGCCTCTTCCCGATGGATGCCAGTAGCACCCCACTTGTGACCACCAAAATCGTCTGCGGACATCGCCCAGTGTCCTGGGAGACAAAGTCACTCCCGGTTGAGAATCAGTTACAGAGATTCACGGATTCCTGCTTGTTCTAGTAGCTGATATTGATTTTGATGCTTCGATTGTCCCGTATTCGGCCACCAGGAGCAACCTCCAGCACGGGTCCTGTGTCCTGGCTTTCCAAGTCACCTCCTCCCTTTCTGCCTTGACAGGATGCGCCAGGCTCAGCCTGTGGGTTCCCCGCCCCCGCCCTGGCATCAGCCGTTCCTCCCAGGAGCCTGGCACAGCTGTCTTCTCACAGTCGTATCTAAATGTAAATTTGAGGATTGCAGACTGTACCCAGTGAAGTTCAAGTGCCCCTGGCCTCTCCCTTGTGCCTGACTTCATCTCATCCCTCCGCCTGGTTTGCCCCTGCCCCTGCCCTGCCTTTTCTGCTCCCTTCCACTGCCACTGGTCTCCCAGTTGAGACATCTTGGCGGGAGTTCATGGTGTTGGTGTTTGAAGGGCAAGGAGCCATGCCATCAGGCTCTAGGCCCCCAGTCTCCTGCAAGGAGGGTTTGGCCCATCTGACGGGCCTCTGGTTTCCTTGGGGGCAGGGGCCAAGGCGGCTGGGAAATGGGGAGAGGCTGATACTGGGGACACTCCTTGGTTCTGTGGCACCTGCCTCGGTACCGTGCGGTATTGTCGTCCCTTTCCTTCTGGCCTGTTGCATGACAGGGAAGAGCCAGCCCGTGGAAGCCGCTGTTCTGTATTCCAAAGGCGGGTGCTGTGTCAAAGGTCATAAAGAATCATCGCGGGAGGGGCTCCAGGTTGCTCATCAGCATGTCCCCAGGCCTGAGTTCACTTGTCGCTCCTGTAGGTGAATACCTAACCGAACTCTTAGACTGTGTGCCTCTTGAAGCCAGAGATTCTATATTTTATCATTAAAAATCACAACCACAGAAAAAGTGGAAAGAATAGTAGGACGGACACCTGTAAACCCTCCGCCCAGATGTAGTTGTTCATAATTTGCCCTATTTGCTTTGTCAACATATGCATACAGATCAGTAGTGTTTGTTTTTTAACTGACCGTTTGAAAGGAAGTTGCAGACGTCATGACATTTCTCACTTACATCCCTCAGCATGTGTCTCCTAAGAATTGAGGACATTTTCCTACAAAACCATTATCATACGTAAAGAGTTCAGAATAATTCTCTAACATCTTCTTTTTTAAAAAAACGTTTATTTATTTGAGAGAGAGAGAGAGACAGACAGACAGACAGACACAGAATCTGAAGCAGGCTCCAGGCTTGGAGCTATAAATACAGAGCCTGATGTGGGGCTCGAACTCAAGAACCGTGAGATCATGACATGAGCCGAAGTTGGAAGCTTAACCGGCCGAGCCACCCAGGGGCCCCTCTAATATCTTCCAGAAACAGTCTGTATTCAAATTTCACTGACTGTCCCAAGACTGACCTTTATAGCTGTGTGTTTTTGTTTGTGTTTTTTCCCCCTACTGAACCAGTATTCAGTCAAGGTTGACTTTTAGTTGCTGGATCTTTCTGGTCTCTTTTCATCTAAAACCCCAAACTCTCCAGCTTTCATTTTCGCATGATGTTGGCTTCCCGTGGAGCCAGGCCAGGAGTCCTGGAGAGGGAGGGATGGTGTTACCTTCACCTGTGTGTCCTCAGCGCCCCAGGGCAGGAGTGGGACTGGGCAGCAAAGGGGCCGAGGAGCTGGGAGGCAGCCCCGCGGTGGCAGTGGAGTGGGGGCAGGGTGGACCCCACTCCTGCCCCTGCCCCCCCCCCCCAGAAACCTTCCGGCTGCTGGCCTGTCGCCCTGGTGTCTGTTCCCACCCACCACACCTTCATGCCTCATAGTGACACAGGTTGATGTCCGCGCTCATGCTTTGGGAGGTTGAATCTGTTTTATTGAATTTCCAGATTCTGAAATCAATACCATAATAATGTCCAGAAGAGATAGAATCCCACTCCAGGTACTTTGGCAAACAGAGTTAATATTTACACTCTGGTGGTTTCCCTTGACAGCCTCAAATAGCTTATTAAGTCTCACCACGAGGGAGTACCTCACCCAACGTGAGCCAGCATAGGGCACAGGGAAGCCACACGCTGCCACCCTCCAGGGGCCTCATTTCCAGGCCAAGGTGGGGGCGAGGTGGGGGCCACAGGGGCGCTGGCCAGGAGGAGCAGTGCTCACGAGGCACTTTTAGCGGGCCCACGTGCAAGTTATTTTGAACCTCTCTGCGTAGCTCGGTAATAACAGGACCTCCTGCATTAGACGGGACCGTTATGTGCCACCCTGGCCCTCTGAACCCCTACCAGGGCAATGGCCTGGCCACAGTGGTGTGGACCCAGCAGAGGCAACTGACAGGTGAATTCTTTCTCTGGGATTTTGAAGTAAGAGAAGTTGCCTATTAGCAGGGGCCCTTGAGATGGAGAAGGCCATGTTGGGGCCATGCAGGGACACAAGCTGGCTGGTCGCAGGCAGGGGACGAGGCCCAGAGAGAAGCAGGAGAGGAAACTGACAGGCTGAAGAGGGGGCAGGAGGCCAAGAGGCTCCCGAAACACCGCTGCTGTGGGTTCCAGGGGCCTCGAGGTGCGTCCGCTTGTCCTTGGAGAACCCTCTATTCCTTACAAGGGCCTCTTCGTTAGCTGGCAGGTGGGGGAAGGTGAGTACCTCTACACTGAAGGGCGCTGGCCTGCCACTCCACTGCCTGGAGGGTCGTTGAGTTTGAAATGAGGCAGTGCTAGGCCGCGTCCAGCAGGGTAGTTAGGCAAGTTAATAGGGCGGGGTGCTAATCCCTGCCTACCTCCCGCCCCCAAGGCCTGCCTGCAGGGGTGCTGAGCCACAGGGTTTACAGGCTTGAGAGGATTGGAAGGCAACCCCCAGGCCATCCCAACCCCCTTAGCCACCCTAAGGCTAGACATCTCTCTCATCGCGGCCCAACATGGTTGGGGTTGGATACAGCTGGCACAGAACCGGAAACCGAGCACCTCCCAAGGTGCCCCTTCAGGATGGCTCCATGCTGGACAAGCAAGGGCCCTGGTGGAGCCCAGCCTGGCCACGGGTGCAGAGCCCAGCATGAACCACACTGTAAAGAAGGATGGGGTCAGGCCAGTATCTTGGAGAAAGGAGGCAGTGAACGTGGCTTTAAAAGATAAGGAAGGCACAGGGATGGGCTAAGGGCCGTGGGGTCCCAAGAATGGCTTGCTGGTGTTTCTCGAAGGCCAGAAAAGGGCCCTGACTCCATCTTACGCCCTTGGCAGCAGGTGGTTAGACGTTAAGTGAGGCCTCCTCGGGACCAAGGGCAGGCAATGGGAGGGGTCACCTCCGGGTGCAGGCGGCACCGGGGTTTGTGGTCTATGAAAAAACAAAGTATCCAAACATCAATGAAACAGACGAATGGTTGATCCTTGCTGATTGTCATCTCCCAGCAGCAATTCGAAACGTCAGTGACAACATTTTCCTCTGTAAAACTGGGAGATCATGACCGGAGTCGAAGTCAGGTGCTCAACCGACTGAGCCCCACCAATGGTTATTTTAGAACTGAATAATAAATCAGAAAAATAAAACATTATGTCACCATATGATTCTGTAAATATCTGAATCGTACACTTGGCAGATGTTTTAATTTTATTAAAAGCCACCTACGAGCTACAGGCCAATTATTTATATAAAAGATTATTACCTCAGCCTGTAACTAGAGGATCAAACTGCGAGGTAGATCTAAAAAATGCTAGATAAACAGTTGATTTTTTTCTGCAAAGTATTGTAATATTTTATTTCTTTTTTGTGTGTCTTTTCTTTTCAAGTTTTTAAAATTTTTCTTCACCTGGAGACACCTGGCTGGCTCAGTCGGTTGAGCGTCTGACTTCAGCTCAGGTCATGATCTCACGGTTCGTGAGTTCAAGCCCCGCATCTGGGTCTGTGCTGACAGCGCAGAGCCCGCGTTGGATCCTCTAGTCCCCTTCTCTCTCTGCCCCTTCTCTGCTTGCACTCTCATTCTCTCAAAAATAAATAAACATTAAAAAAAATTTCTTTACCTGAATGGTCGTGTGCATGTGTGCGTGTGTGTGGACGTGCGTATGTGATTTTCAGTAAGAGAGAAGTTTCACTATTGGTGTTCTCCTCTGGTTATTAATACTTTCCCATTACATGATTATACAGGAAGTAGGTTCATCGTAAGAGACGGGGGCGAGGGGGTCATAGATGAGCTCCTGGGTGTCAAACCGCTTGGCAAGTCACACGGAGGCTTTCAGAAGCCAGCACTCTGCACTCCCCACGCGCTGCAGGCAACCTGTGCTCACAGTGCGGCCTGGTGAAAGCCAGGGGACCTTCCTGTGCCTCAGTTTCTCAGCCTGGGAATGGAGATAGCCACTCTCACATGGCTACTGGGGGCCCCCAGGCAGTCAGGCTCCAAACCCCTGCTGGCTGAGGTGTGAGAGAGGAGCAGAGGGTCAGGGCCTGATGGGGGAGCCCGCAGGCTCGCGTTTTGGCAGAAGGCAGACTGGGCTTCTCCACTCCACCCGGGTGACCGTCGGTGAACTCCAGCCCTTCCTGAGCAGCTGTTTCTCAGCTGTAAGAAGAGATAGTAACTTCTCTCTTTGAAGTCTCTGGGGGGGGGGGGGGAGATACATGAAATAGCACACACAGCAGCCTGGCCCGGCCCCGGGCTCATGGCAGGTGTGCCGTCGAGAGAAGGCGGTTTCTATAACCACAACCTGGGGGGAGAAGTAGCCTCTTGAGGAGTGACGGGAGCCTCTGGAGGGCAGCAGGGGTACCAGGAAGGAGGAGGATCCGATCCAGGGCAGGAAGAGGGCAATCCAGCTCCCTCCACATGCCGACCGCACTGGCCTTCCCGGATTTCCCTCCTGTTCTTCCCACGGGGCTCCAGGCCCCCGCGCCCTCCAGGGAAGCCCAGCCCAGACCCGGCTGTCAGCAGAATCACCTTGGCGGCTGTCACATAATCCAGACTCCTGGGCTCCACCCCTAATGATTTAGATTCCACAGGTATGAGTTGGGAAATATGAGTCTTTTTTTAATTGAGGTAAAATTCACAGAATATAAAATTAACTATTTAAAAAAAAATGTTTGAAGTTTATTTATTTTTCAGAGACAGGGAGAGAGAGAGAGAGAACCAGCGGGGAAGGGGCAGAGAGAGAGGGGGGAGGCACAGAATTCGAAACAGGCTCCAGGCTCTGAGCTGTCAGCACAGAGTCCGACGCGGGGCTTGAACTCACGGACGGCGAGATCATGACCTGAGCCGATGTCAGACGCTCAACCGACTGAGCCACCCAGGCGCCCCTAAAATGCACTATTTTCGAGTATACTCTTCGGTGTCATTTAGTGAGTCACAGTTTCATGCAATGACAGCTGTAGTTCCAAATATTTTCATCACCCAGAAGACGAAACGATCTAAGCAATCACGTTCTATCCTCCCTCCTGCTAACACCTGGCAACCAACTAATAATCTTTCTGTCCCTGGGCTTACCTGTTCTGAGCACTTTATATAAATAGAAATGTATAATATGTGACCTTTTATGCCTGGTTTCTTTCACACAGCATCACGATTCCAGAGTTCATCCGTGTTGGGGCCTGTATCCGTTCTTCCTTCCTCTGTATGGCTGAATAAAATTCTTTCGTGTGGCTATACCAATTTTTCTTACACATTCCCCAGTAGATGGACATTTGGCTTGTTTCGTGACGCTGAATACCTTTTCAGGTGCTTGTTGGCCATTTGTAGACCTTCTTTAGGACAATGTCTTTTCAAGTTATTTGCCCATGGGGGGGGGGGGGAATGGGTTCTTGTCCTTTTGTTGAGTTGTAGGAGTTCTTCATACATAATGGACTTCTCATATATGCAAATATTTCCTCCCATTTTGTGGGTTGTCTTTCAACTTTCTTAATACTGTCTTTTGAAGCATAAATTTTTAAATTTCGATGTTCAATGTATCTCTTTTTGTTGTTGTTGTGTGTGTTTTTGGTGCCATATCTAAGAACCCATTGACTAATTCAAGGTCATGAAGATTCATCTCTACATGTTCTTCTAAGAATTCTACCATTTTAGCTTTCCCGTTTGGGTCTGATTCGTTTTGAATCAAGTTTTGTGTGTGTTGTGAGGTAGGAGTCCAATTTTATTCTTCTGTATGTGGCTATCCAGGTGTCCACCGCCCTTTGTTGAAAAGACTCTTCCTTCCTTATTGAATAGTCTTGCACCCTTATCGGAAATCAATTGACCATAGACATATGAGTTTATTTCTGGACTTGCAATTCTCTTCTATTGATCTATATGTCTTCTATATGATCCTTTTGTTAGTTCTGCAGTGGTTTGATGACTTCAGCTTTGTAATAAGTTTCAGTATCAGGAAACGTGAGTTTTCCAACATTGCTTTTCTTTTTCAAGATTGTTTTGCCTATTTAGAGACCCTTGAAATTCCATATGAATTATAGGATCAGTTTTTCCACACCCCCCCCCCCCTTCACTCTAAATTTAAGTAATTTGAGTTTTCTTTCTTTTTCCATAGTCAGCCTAAGGAAGGGTTTTTAAATTTTGTACATCTTTTTAATGAACCAACTTTTGGTTTCCTTAATTTTCTCTATTGTTTTACTCTTCTCTGTTTCATTTATCTATGCTTTAATCTTCATTCTTTGATTCTTTCTAGTGGTTTTGAATTTAGCCTTGCTTCTTTCTATAGTCCCTTGAGGTGTGAATTTAGCTTATTGGTTTGGGATAATTTTTCTTTTTTTTTTTATTTTAATATATGAAATTTATTGTCAAATTGGTTTCCATACAACACCCAGTGCTCATCCCAAAAGGTCCCCTCCTCAATACCTTTTTTTTTTTTCCTTCCCCTCCCCCATGGGTTCCTGTTAAGTTTCTCAGGATCCACATAAGAGTGGATCCATAAGATATAAGAGTGAAACCATATGGTATCTGTCTTTCTCTGTATGGCTTATTTCACTTAGCATCACACTCTCCAGTTCCATCCACGTTGCTACAAAAGGCCATATTTCATTTTTTCTCATTGCCACGTAGTATTCCATTGTGTATATAAACCACAATTTCTTTATCCATTCATCAGTTGATGGACATTTAGGCTCTTTCCACAATTTGGCTATTGTTGAGAGTGCTGCTATGAACATTGGGGTACAAGTGCCCCTATGCATCAGTACTCCTGTATCCCTTGGATAAATTCCTAGCAGTGCTATTGCTGGGTCATAGGGTAGGTCTATTTTTAATTTTCTGAGGAACCTCCACACTGCTTTCCAGAGCGGCTGCACCAATTTGCATTCCCACCAACAGTGCAAGAGGGTTCCCGTTTCTCCACATCCTCTCCAGCATCTATAGTCTCCTGATTTGTTCATTTTGGCCACTCTGACTGGCGTGAGGTGATACCTGAGTGTGGTTTTGATTTGTATTTCCCTGATAAGGAGCGACGCTGAACATCTTTTCATGTGCCTGTTGGCCATCCGGATGTCTTCTTTAGAGAAGTGTCTATTCATGTTTTCTGCCCATTTCTTCACTGGGTTATTTGCTTTTCGGGTGTGGAGTTTGGTGAGCTCTTTATAGATTTTGGATACTAGCCCTTTGTCCGATATGTCATTTGCAAATATCTTTTCCCATTCCGTTGGTTGCCTTTTAGTTTTGTTGGTTGTTTCCTTTGCTGTGCAGAAGCTTTTTATCTTCATAAGGTCCCAGTAATTCACTTTTGCTTTTAATTCCCTTGCCTTTGGGGATGTGTCGAGTAAGAGATTGCTACGGCTGAGGTCAGAGAGGTCTTTTCCTGCTTTCTCCTCTAAGGTTTGATGGTTTCCTGTCTCACATTCAGGTCCTTTATCCATTTTGAGTTTATTTTTGTGAAAGGTGTCAGAAAGTGGTCTAGTTTCAACCTTCTGCATGTTGCTGTCCAGTTCTCCCAGCACCATTTGTTAAAGAGACTGTCTTTTTTCCATTGGATGTTCTTTCCTGCTTTGTCAAAGATGAGTTGGCCATACGTTTGTGGGTCTAGTTCTGGGGTTTCTATTCTATTCCATTGGTCTATGTGTCTGTTTTTGTGCCAAATTTTTCTTTTTAAATGTATGAATTTATAGTTATAAATCTGCCTCCTCACTGCTTTCATGCATCTAACATGGGTTTGTTTGTTTGTTTTTTCATTTTTTACTGTTTATTTGTTTTTGAGAGACAGAGCACCAGCAGTGGAGGGACAGAGAGAGAGGGGGACACAGAACCTGAAGCAGGCTGCAGGCCCTGAGCTGTCAGCACAGAACCTGATGCCGGGCTTGAACCCACGAATCGTGAGATCATGACCTGAGCTGAAGTTGGACGCTCAACCAACTGAGCCACCCAGGTGCCCCTGTTTTGTTTTGTTTTGTTTTGTTTTCATTTTCATCTCAAAGTATTTTCTTATTTCACTTGTAATTTCTTTTTTTGACTCCTTGGTTGTTTAAGAGTGTGTTTAATTTCCACATACTCATGAACTTTCCATTTTTCTTCTTTATTTATTTCTAGTTTCACTCCATTGTAGTCATTCTTTAAAGTCAGTTTTCCTGGATATAGAATTCTTGGCTGGTTTGTTTTCTTTCTCTCAGCACTTTATGTCATATTCTGACCAACACAAGTTTCTGATGAGGAGACTTGTTAATTTTTTAATGGATGCCTTGTTGGTGATGATTAGTTGTCTCTTACTGCTTTCAAGATGCTTTCTTTGTATTTGTCTTTCAACAATTTGACTACACTGTCTTTCAATGTGGGTTTTTTTGAATTTACTCGGCTTAGAATTTGTTGAGCTTTTTGGATGTGTAGACTCATATCTTTGATCAAATCTGAAAAGTTTTGGGCCATTATTTATTCATTCAAATATGCTTTCTTCCCCATTCTTTCTTTTCTCTCCCTTTGGGACTCCCATTGTACATATATTTGTATAATTGATGGCACCCCACAGGTTTCCTAGGCTCTTTTTATTTCTCTTCACTTGTATTCTGCTCTTCACTGGAATAATCTCAACTGACCTATCTTTCAGTTCATTGATTCTTTCTTTTGCCTGCTCAAATCTGCTGTTGAAGTGAATTTTTCATGTCAGTTCTGTACTTTTCCACTACTAAATTTCTATTTGATTTCTGTTATGGTTTTCTCCTTATCTACGTTCTCTGTTTGGTAAGATATGATCCCCCTGGTTTCCTTTAGTTCTTTCAACATGTTTAAAACAATTTATTTGAAATCTTTGTCTAATGAATCCAATGCATGAGCCTCCTAATCGACAGTTTCTAATATTTTTTTTTCTCCTGTGAATGTACCATATTTTCTTATTATTTGCATGCCTCACAAGCCTTTGTCAGAAACTAAAGATTTGTTGGCAACTCTGGAAGCCAGATTCTCTTTCCCTCCCCAGGGTTTGCTGTTGCTTGTTAGGTTGTTGTGTGCTTGTTTGGTGACTTTCCTAACCTATTTTTGTAAAGTCTGTATTGTTTGTCATCTGTGACCACTGAAGTCTGTGTTCCATTAACTTAGTGGTCAACTAGTGTTTTGAAGAGTTTTTATTTGTCTGTTTTGTTTTAATGCTTGGGACTAAAAAAAAAAAAAAAAAAAAAAAAAACAGAGAAAAAGAAGAAGAAAAAACTACTTTCCCAGTCTTTGAAGTTGCCTCTGTATAGGGACATTTCTTCAATGATTAGCCCGCCATTTATCACTCTGTCTTAGCCTCCACTTCCTGCTTGTATGGAGACTGAAGGTCAGCCAGAGGTGAAAGCTTAGGGTCTTCTCAGATCTTTTTTTTTAATGTTTATTATGAGAGAGAGAGAGAGAGACAGAGAGAGACAGAGAGAGAGTGAGAGAGAGAGGCGGAGAGAGAGGGAGACACAGAATCCGAAGCAGGTTCCAGGCTCTGAGCTGTCAGCACAGAGCCTGACACGGAGCTCGAATCTATGAACTGTGAGACCATGACCTGAGCTGAAGCTGGACACTTAACCAACTGAGCCACCCGGGCATCCCTCAGATCTTTTCTGAGCCAACATCCAGCCCAGGCCATACATGTGATCTTGTTGGCATTCTGCCAACCAAGAATAATCTACTTGGCAAAGTCCTCCTTCAAAATTGAAGGAGAGATAAAGAATTTTCCAGACAAGCAAAAGCTGAAGGGGTTTATCACCATTTGGCCAATCTTACAAAAAATGGTAAGCTTTAAGCTAATATGAAAGACCACTAATTAGTAACAGGGAAATAAATGAAAGTAGAAATGTCATTGGTAATGGTAAATATACGGTTAATGTCAGAATACTCTAATGCTGTACTGGTGATGGGTAATCACTTATAAATCTAGTATAAAAGTTAAAAGACAAAAGCAGTAAAAATAACTACAGTAGTTTGTTAGTGGATAGATAGGACAAAAGATGTAAATTGTGACATCAAAAACATAAAATGTGGGAAGGGGAGAGTAAAAATACAGAGCTTTAATGTGCATAAGTTGTTACCAACTTAAAAGAAACTGTTGTAAGTGTAAAGTGTTTTTTATAAACCTCATGGTGACCACAAAGCATAAACCTATCATAGATAACACAAATGATAGAGAAAGGAATTTAAGCATACCACCACAGAAAATCATCAAGTCACAAAGGAAGACAGCAGGAGAAGAAAGAAACAAAGGAATTAGAAGACAACCAGAAAACAGTTAACGAAATTGTAATAGTAAGTTCATACCTATTGATAATTACTTTAAATGTAAATGGACGAAATTCTCCAATCAAAAAACATAGAATAGTTTGAGTGGATAATAAAAACAAGACCCAAATATATGCTGACTCTAAGAGCCTCACTTTAGCTTTAAGGACACACACACACACACACACACACACACACACACACATTGAAAGTGAAGAAATGGTAAAAGATACTTATGCAAATGGAAACAAAAAGAAAGCAGGGGTAGCTATACTTATATCAACCAAAATGGACTTTAGGATAAAGACTGTAATAAGAGACAAAGACAGTCATTATATAATGGTAAATGGGGTCACTCCAACAAGACTATATAACATTTGTAAGTATTAATACACCTAACATAGAAGGGCCTAAATATATAAGCACATATATGCAGACCTGAAGAGATAGTATAATAATAGTAGGAGCCCTCAATACCCCACTTTCAACAATGGACCAATTATCTAGACAGAAAAATCATAAGGAAACATTGAACTTAGACCACACATTAGATCAGAAGGATTTAACAGACACTCACAGAACATTCCATCCAGAAGCAACAGAATACACAGCCTTCTCAAGTGCACAAGGATTGCTCTCTAAGAGAGATTATACGTTAGGCCACAAACAAGCCTTAATAAAATGCAAATCAAACCGATAATGAGAGGGCACCTCACGTTTCTAAAAATGACTATAATTAAAAAAAGAAGAATCATAACAAGTGTTTGGTGAGGATATGGAGAAAAGGGAAGTCTTGTGCACTGTTGGTGGGAATATAAATTGGTGTAGCCACTGTGGAAAACATCATGGCAGATCTTCAAAAAATTAAAAAAAAAAAAAAAAAAAAAGAAAAGAAAAATAGAAATACCACATGACCCAGCAATTCACTTCTGGATATGTATTCACAGGAAATGAAATCACTGTCTCAAAAAGATCTCTGCACCCAAATCTTCATTGCAGCTTTATTCACAATAGCTAAGACATGAAAAAATCCTAAGTGTCCATCAATGGATAAAGGAATAGAGAAACTGTGAGATATATACCAGCATAGTATCTATAATTAGCAATACCGTATGGTATATTTGAAAGTTGCCAAGAGAGGGGTGCCTGGTGGCTCACTCGGTTAAGCATCTGCCTCTTGATCTCAGCTCAGGTCTTGATCTCAGGGTTGTGAGTTCAAACCCCAGGTTGGGCTCCACGATGGGCACGGAGCCTACTTAAAAAAAAAAGAAAAAAGGGGCGTCTGGGTGGCGCAGTCGGTTAAGCGTCCGACTTCAGCCAGGTCACGATCTCGCGGTCCATGAGTTGGAGCCCCGCGTCAGGCTCTGGGCTGATGGCTCAGAGCCTGGAGCCTGTTTCCGATTCTGTGTCTCCCTCTCTCTCTGCCCCTCCCCCGTTCATGCTCTGTCTCTCTCTGTCCCAAAAATAAATAAACGTTGGAAAAAAAAAAATAAAAGAAAAAAGAAAAAAGAAAAAAAGTTGCTAAGACAGTAGATCATAAAATTCTCATCATAAGAAAATAACTTACAACTTTGTGAAATGACAGATGTTAACGAAACTTATTGTGGTAATCATTTAATAATGTGTATATATACCAAATCATTATGTGTTATACCTAAAACGGATACAATATTATATGTCAATTGTGTCTCAATAAACCTGAAAAAAAAGATCCATAGGATCCAATCTTCAGGAGCCCACAGTGATCAAAGCTAGAACAATTTGAGCGAGAAACTAAATTATGGTATTCGACCTTAACCCAAAGAACAAAATAAAATCCACATGTCCATACTGATATAAATAATCAGATAAATGAATAAATGGTAAACAGAGGCAGCTCTTCATTACAATTGAATTCTATTAATAAATGTAGGAGAAAAGAGAGAAATATATATTTTCATGTATATATGAAGTCCCAACATCTACAGTCAGCAAGCTGGAGACCCATTAGAGACAATGGTGTAGTTAGAATCTGAGTCTGAGCTGGAAGGCAGGGACAACCGATTTTCCAGTTCAAAGACAGGCAGGCAGAGATCAAAATCTCCCTTACACCAACTTTTCACTCTACTGAAGTCTTCAGTTGACTAGACGAGGCCCACCGCATGGGGGAGTACAATGTTATGCTCACTCTACTGATTCAAAAGTTAATCTAATCCAGAAACACCCTCACAGATGCGCTAAACCAATGTTTAATCAAATATCTGGGCATCTTGTGGCTCAGTCAAGTTGGTGGATAAAATTAACCATCTTAGCTGGTTCTTGGGTTCTCGCCTAAAGACAACTGGTAAATGGCGGTGCCCACTGGTAAATGGTGGAGATGAGGAAGACTGGAGGAGAGGGAAGTTTGGAGACGAATGTTAGAGATGCCTGTGAGACCCCCAAGGGACTGTCAAGCAGGCAGTTGAATATAAGAATCCGGAGTTCACGAGTAAGGTATACATTTAGAGCCATTGGTGCATAGGTGGAATTTAAAGCCTTGAGATGGCGTTGAGCGCACCAAGGGAGAGAAGCAGAGGAAAGGGCTGGGCAATGAGCCTGGGGTCCTCTACCATTCAAAGCTCAGTGGGTTGAGGAACCAGTGGCCAGGTGGTGAAGGAATGGCCCTGCGGCCATCACCTGTTCTGTTTTCAACACTGGCTGACATGGGGGTGTATCAGTTGCAAATCCGTGTAACCAGACAAGCATCTGACCCCCCACTGCCCCCAGTTCTCTGGCTGACCTCGCCCCACCACCGTTTGCTAAGTCCATCCCAGCCCAATACGCAATGCTGAGTGCCTCCTATGTGACAAAGACAGGGCACCCGCCAGCAAGAGGCTCACTGTCTAATGGGGAAATTGACTGTTGGCAGAACGCGTCAGTGCCCAGGGAGATAACTCTCACTTATTCAAGCAGTAATCCATTGATCGAACCCCTACTGTAGAGTCAGGTACAACTGAAAGAACTAAGAATTGCAAAACCAGAGGAGACACACATAGCCTGCTTTCTAGGATCTTACAGTCTAGTGAGAACACGGACCTCAAACAGATATCTCACATTTTAAAATACGGCCAATTCTTTCCTGGGAGACTCTATCCTACGCTCTACTGAGAGCCAGACCTACCTAGGGAGGGAGGAAGGTTGCTTTGCAGGAACTGACCACCCTCCGCTCTCCTGCCTCTCTCTCGCTCCCCCAAAACTTCACCGTCAGCGTGTGATGCAGAGGGCACAACCGGAAGGAAATGAGTCATTTTATTTCATTTCATTTTTACAACCAACATAGGGAACAGAGCTGTTTCTGTGTTCCAGGACCTGGCAAGTCGGGCAGATGAAGTTAAGCAGAGGCTGACGTAGCTCCACATGTGCCTGTATACACAGCACACACACACACACACACACACACGTGTGCGTGCGGGGGGGCCGCCCCCCCCCACACACACACTGTTTTCTGGCTTCCAAATTTCTTAAGCGTTAGGTCATTTTCCTCCCTGGCCAAATGGCTGTCTGCCGAGTGCTGGGGCGGCCCATAAATCGTCCCGCCCGTAATATAAAACACAGCCCTTATTGACAGCGGGTCTGCTCGTAGAAGCGGTGCTGCCAGCTCATAAAGCAGGGCCTGGTGTCACTCCCACCGAGCGGAGGCAATAAAGGGCACGGGGGAATTACCTCGCGCTCCGGCAGCTGGCCGCACCGCAGGGACCACGGCAGCGGGCCTAATGGGTCCCCCGCCCCCACCGCCTTGTAAAGCATTGCAGTTACAATTCCTCCCCTGTCCCTTGGCCCCATCGTCAGACGTTCTCAGCCGGTGCCGCAGGGGATGGCCGTTGCCCAGCTCTCTCTGTCCAGACCCGCGGGCAGCACGGCCCCCTGCTGGGACAAGACTCCCCGGGACAGACGGTTCCCCCACCTTCAGGGGTCCTCAGGATCATCTCCCTCCCCGGTGACTGTTATCCCAAACCTTCCGCACTTTTCTCGAGCCTCTGATCACGCTTCTCCCAAAAGACTGCCCAACGCCTAGGGCGACGGAGAGGACGGGCCTTTATTCTCCCCAGTCCCAAGCCCGCAAGCCTAGCTCCATCTACTGAGAAAAAAAAAAAAAAAACACAAACAAACCCTCCCCAGCTACTGTCGTCTCGTTCCTTTTCCCTCCCCTGGCAAACTTCTTCAAAGAGTTGTCTCTAACTGCTGTCCTGGTTTCCCACCTCCCACTCCCTTTGCCCACCGCCCAGCCCACCCGTGAATCTGCTCCCGTCACCAATGAGCTCATTCTGCAGGTGTCAATCACCCAGTGAGTTCAAGCTCACAGGTGCCCTAGAGGAAAAGAACAAAGCAGGTAGGGAGGTGGGTGTGTCATTTTAAATAGGGTAGTTAGGACAGCAAAGAGCTGGAGGAGGCAAGGTGTGAATCGTGACTCCTGTTTATATATCGGGAAGAACATTTCAGCAGTGGGAACAGCCAGTGCAAAGGCCCTGAGGCAGAGTGTGCCAGGCGTATACATGGGACAGCAAGGGAGTCAGGGTAGATGAGGTGGTGGGGAAGGAAAGACCATGAGGCCTGAGACAGCCTTGGATGCCATAGGTCTCGGGCTGGCTAGGAGAGGCATGGGGTCAGTGCTACGCAGAGAAGTGACATGATTTTTTTTAATGTTTATTTATTTTGAGAGAGAGAGAGAGAGAGAGAGAGAGCGAGCCAGGAAGGGGCAGAGACAGAGAGAGAGAGAGAAAGAGACAGAGAAAGAATCTTAAGCAGGCTCCACACTGTCAGCACAGAGCCTGACCCGGGGCTCGATCTCACGAACTGTGGGATCATGACCTGAGCCAAAATCAAGAGTCAGAGAAACTTAATGGACTGAGCCACCCAGGCACCTCTAGTGACATGATCTGAAAGTTTGCTCCAACTGGGGAATGAGAAGAGGCTATCGGAGACAAGAGTGGGGTGGGGGCCGGTAGACCAGCAGAAGGGCTTGGGATGGACGACAATGTCGCAGGGGCACAGAGAGCTGGGAAACCAGTTCTCTGCAGGAAGCAAAGAAAGCCCGGGGTGAGATCATTTCACTGAGAAACGCTCCTGGCTCCTGTCGTGGTGGAGTCGCACCTCCAGTGGTCTGACAAGCTGGCGAATTTCCTGCAAGCTGGTGCTAGGGGGCCCCAGCACGCCGCAGGGGCCCTGAGGGTTTATGGGGAAGTGAGCCGATTCTGGATACTCTCTGACGTTACAGTCAAAGGACTTCCTGACAGGCTGGAAGAGGATCTGGAGAGAACGGCGGGGGCCTGCGAGGATGGCCCAGTCCAACGGCAACCAGGAGCATTCGGGACTGGGGCCACCACTCCTGGAAACGTGCTTTCCTGGGACGCGGGGCACTCCCCCACTCTGCTTCTTGCTGTTCCTTCTGGAGTCCCTGGCAGCCTCCCGGCTCTGGCCTCTGATTCCTGGGATTTCTCGAGACTCCTTTGCAGGCCCTCTCCTTTCTGAGGCCCTGCTGTGCCCCAGGTGACCTCCCTCATGGCTCTCGCGACCTCCTCCGTGCAGCCGGCCTACAAGCCAGCGTCACGGCCCCAGCTTCCCCCGGGGCTCCCGAGGTGTCTCTTCAAAAACATGTCAAAATCAGCCTTCGCAAATTTGAGCTCACGATGACCCCACCCCACCCTGCCCCACACTGTCCCCACCCTGTCACACCTGCTCTCGCCCGAATCTCCCTATGTAGAGGTCAGGCCATCAGAAGCCTGGGACTACTTCCTGACACCTCCCCCCCCCGCCCACCCCCCGCTGCTCCCGAGAGAGCCGTTGCCAAGTCCTGTGGATTTCACCCCCTAGGTCACTCTTTTAAATTTTTTTTTTTAACGTTTATTTATTTTTGAGACAGAGAGAGACAGAGCATGAACGGGGAGGGGCAGAGAGAGAGGGAGACACAGAATCGGAAACAGGCTCCAGGCTCTGAGCCATCAGCCCAGAGCCCGACGCGGGGCTCGAACTCACAGACCGCGAGATCGTGACCTGGCTGAAGTCGGACGCCCAACCGACTGAGCCACCCAGGCGCCCCCCTAGGTCACTCTTGAACCCACTCACCACTGTGATTTCTGTCACCATCCTGGTGCCTGGGTTCCTGGTGTCCCCTTGGACACCCTGCTAGACCTTTTCCCATCGTGCTGCTGAGTAAGCTTTCCCACGTGCAAGACTCTCCCGTCATGCCCTTGCAAAGGCCTCTCTCATGCCGCCTCGGGTCTCAGAAGAAAGGTGAGGTCTCGCCCTGGTCTCGCGGCCTGGCACCATCGATCGGCCTCCCTCCTGACCTCTTCAGGCCTGTCACACAGTGCCCTCACCCTCAGCCAGCCACGCCAGCCTTCCTCCGCTCTGCCCCATGCTCCCTCCTTCCTACCTCAGGGCCTTTACACACGCTCTTCCCTTTGCCTGGAGTACTTTTCCTTGCGCTTTAAGGAGGCTCAGCCGCTGCCTTCTCGGAGACGTCTCTGGTCAGATCTGCCTGCTGAGCTGTCTCCCGGCACCACGTTCCCCTCCTTCACGACACGGATAGCTACAGCTGTTCCTCTGTTTGAGCAGTTCGTTGATCGAGCTGGTTCCCCCTCCCCTCCACTTGCCTGGATGTTGCTCACCGCTGTCTTGCCACGACGAAGCGAGGGCACCGGAGCTACTGTCTGCATCTGAATCCCCATCTGCCACGCAGGGGCAGCGCACTCCCGGATAAGTGATTTCACTTAACTAGAGGTGGCAGTGAACCTGTCCTGTAGGATCGTTGTGAGAATAACAGGGCTCAGCCAGCCGGAAGTGCCTATCATGGCACCTGCCACGGAGGAAAACGCTGCGGGTGGGGTGGGTAGAATCACTGTCGCGGGCCTGTCTTCATCCTGCCTGGCATCTGTGCCCCGGCCTCGGCCTCCTTGTGGGCAAAGTGAATCTCCTCGCCCTTTTCGCTTTGGGTCTGGCCGCATGATCTGCTGAGGCCCCTGGGATGGGGCTCCAGGGACAGCCCGCCAGTTCTGAGTCTAGGCCTTCAGAGACCTTGCAAAGGCCCATCTGTCCTCCTCGCTTCTGCCGTTGCCTCAGGAAGAGTCTCCCTGGGTCCCTGCTGTCCCCTCAGCCTGCCCTCCCGACCCCCCACGCAGCAGGCTCTCTTGGCCAAAAGCCTGCCTGGACCCACCAACGCCTGGCTGGCCTGTGACAGTAAGTGACCATCGGTCTAAGCTTATGACTTTTGGTATGGTTTGTTCCCAGCATTTGGTGGCAGTAGATAACCTGGGCCGGTAAGTGTAACGAGCTTGGGACAGTGCCTGTGACAGAGGAGACATTTACGATAGCTCCCTGTCCACACGGGCATGTCCCCAGGCTGGCTCTTGAAGGCCATACGAGGCCTTCAGAGCCACCTGCCCCTCACATGTCATGTAACAGCCAGGGCTGAGTCAGAGATGCAGAACCGCTTTGACAGAGAGAGAGAGAGACAGACAGACAGACAGACAGACAGACATAGACAGACGGATCTGTTGTGGGGATCTGGCCTCACATAGCTGTCAAGAGAAGGTCAAGCGAGCTCTGTAAGGCCCTTGTCTCACGTCTGACGCTGGGGCTGGAAGCCCCTGGGGCACATGGGCAGGAAGGGACGGTGGGTATAAAGTGGGGACGGCGAGGACAAGCTGGAGCCCACAAGGACAAGATCTATGTCAGTTCCTGTCGCCTCGGCCCCGATGGCACAAGTGGCTTTCGGAAGCCAGGGCCCCTCATCATGGGACTGAACTCACCCGCCTGGTCCTGGCATTGGGGAGGCTGAGGAAGGTCCAGGGGAGGTGAGTGGTTGCAGCCAATGTTGTCCCACAACACCTGACTGCACCGGCGGGTGGCCAACGACACGAACGTGCCGCGGAAAGCCTGCTGCTTCCCTACCCTTCCACCTGCCAGACCTCCCACCCCAATCTCTCTCATCTTAACCAGAAACGCTCAGAAAAAGGAATCCTGGGAAGAAGGTTAAGCCCAGCCTAGCCGGGACATCAAAGCCACTATAGCTCATAAGTACCCCTCAGACTTAATTCTTTTCTTTCTCTCTCTCTTTTTGAGGGAGAGAGCGAGAGAAGTGGGGGGTCACCTGAAGTGGGGCTCACGCTCACCCTAAGCGGGGCACGGGATCGCCCGATGTGGGACTCGAACACACAAACGGTGAGATCATGACCTGAGTGAAGTCAGATGCTGAAGTGTCTGAGCCACCCAGGGGCCCTCCCTCAGGCTGATTCTTAGGACACAAGTCACTGACTAAACGGGTTCTCACAAAGGTGGGATTAGCCAAAGGACTATTTCTGTGATGCTGACATCATGTGGGTGTGGTGAAAGAGATGATGCTCGCTGAACCCCCGCTACGGGTCGGGTGTTTTACACGCCTGTCTCATCGAACCCTCAAAACAATTTTTTTTTTAATTTTTTTTTTCAACGTCTATTTATTTTTGGGACAGAGAGAGACAGAGCATGAATGGGGGAGGGGCAGAGAGAGAGGGAGACACAGAATCGGAAGCAGGCTCCAGGCTCCGAGCCATCAGCCCAGAGCCCGACGCGGGGCTCGAACTCCCGGAGCGCGAGATCGTGACCTGGCTGAAGTCGGACGCTTAACCGACTGCGCCACCCAGGCGCCCCATCCTCAAAACAATTTTGAAGGTGGGGAATTTATCAAGCCTGTCTAACAGATGAGGCCATGGGGGCTCATGGCCTCTTATGTCTTCCTCAAGGCAGGCTGGAGGTCCGAAGGGAAGAGAAGATTCGTCTTCACTGTATAGAGAAGAACAGATGGCTGGCTGGGTCTTCGTCTGGAAGGAGGCCCCGAAGCCCTCCAGGGGAGGAACCAGGGGAAGAGGCTGGCCTTTGTCCATCCCTGTAAGGATGGACGTGTGCGTCCCCCGGCCCTGGAGGGTCTCATAGCACTTACCGTCTGGGGTTCCTGTTTGGGGACCCGGATGGGCTGCCAGAATGATTGTCTTGATCATTATTTATGCGTGCACTGCTTCTCCCAACTGGACGCATCTCCACACAGAGTCACCAGCGTTTTGAGGGCAAGCGTTCTCTCT
This sequence comes from Herpailurus yagouaroundi, assembly GCF_014898765.1. NCBI lineage: Eukaryota > Metazoa > Chordata > Mammalia > Carnivora > Felidae > Herpailurus > Herpailurus yagouaroundi. Next base: position 9,377,550 of record NW_024412395.1, read on the forward strand.
TACACCTCTGTTTCCTACCCTCTGTCCCACCTTCCCTGTTCTGTCTCCTAGAGGATAGGCTCCCAGTTGGCCTCTGGCTTCAGTCTAACCAACCTCTTCTGATCTAGTCTTGGGGATGAAATGTAAAGTAAGGGCTCCCAACTTTTTGAAGAGTGAAGTTAACTTCCTCCTTCCTTCCCTCCCTCTTCCTTCCTTCCTTCCTTCCTTCCTTCCTTCCTTCCTTCCTTCCTTCCTTCCCTCCCTATGTCTGCTCCCTTCCTCCTCCCTCATTTTCTTCCGCTGAACAGTTATGTGATATATACATATATATATGTGTGTATATATGTGGTATATACATATATATATGTGATATATACAGTATATATATTTAACACCTGTATATACTTATGTCGTCACCACCACAATCAAAATAGCTTCCTGACTCGAAAAAAACCCCCTTTGCTACCCTTCGTAATGACACCCTTCCGCTACCTTCCCCACCCCCCCCCCCCCCCCCGGCAACTCCTGGTCCGTTCTCCATCATGATAGCTTTGTTCTTTCAGGAATGTCATATAAAAGGGATTATTCCGTATGTAACCTTTTGGGACTCAGCAGAATGCCCTTGAGATTCACTCAAGTTGGTGCATGTATCAGTCGTTCTTACCTTTGCACTACCGAGTGATTCTATTGTCTGGATGTACCCCAGTTTGTTTATCCATTAATCTGCTCATGGGCATTTGGGTTGCTTCCAGCTTTTGGTAATTATGAGTAGAGCTTCTGTAAATATTTGTGCATAGGGTTTTGGGAGAACCTCCATTTTCATTTCTCGAGGGTAATTATCCAGAAGGCTTGCTGGGTAACTGTATGCTTAGCTTCATAATAGACGGCCAGGCTGTTTCTCAGAGAGGCTGGACTATTCTGCATTCACACCAGCAGTGCATGAGTTCCGGGTGCACGGTGTCTTTGCCAGAACTTGCTGTGTTAATGTTTTAGCCATTCTAATAGTCGCATGGTTGTATCTAGTGGTGTTTAAATTTGTACTGCCCTAATGGATAATGATGTTGAACGTGTTTCCATAGGCCTATTTGCCATCCATGTATCTTTTTAGTGAAGCGCCTGTTTAAGCCTTTGGCTCATTTTTAAATTGGGTTGTTTGTTTTCTTAGTGTTGACTTTTGGGCATGCTTTATATATTCTGGCTACAAGTCCTTTGATACGTGATGAAAACTTATTTCTCCCAGTGTGTGGTTAGCCTTGTCATCTCCTTTTTTAAAATTAAAAAAAAAAAGTTTTTATTTATTTTTGAGAGAGAGAGAGATGGAGCAAGAGACAGAGCATGAGTGGGGGAGGGGCAGAGAGAGAGGGAGACACAGAATCTGAAGCAGGCTCCAGGCCCCGAGCTGTCAGCACAGAGCCTGATGCGGAGCTTGAACTCGTGAACTACGAGATCATGACCTGAACCGAAGTTGGAGACTCAACCGACTGAACCACCCAGGCTCTTTTGCAGAGGCCACAGCTTTCATTCTGATGAATACAGTTTATCAGGTTTTTCTTCTATGGGTCATCGTTTTCATGTGCATATGTACTCTTTGACTAAGCTCAGGTCACAAGATTTTATCCTAAATATTTTATGGTTTTATATCATATATTAGATATACGGTCTATTTTGATGCAAATCTCTGAAGCATGAGGTTTAGGTGGGGGTGTTTTTAGGATCTTTTTGTCTGTGGCCATCCAGTTGTCCCAACACCATTGATTGAAAAGGCTACTCTCTTCATTGAATTGCCTTTGACCTTTGTCACAAATCAGCTGGTCATACTTATGTGGGTTTACTTCTGGATTCTCTGTGCCAGGGATTGGCACGCGTTTTCTGCAAAGGGCCACATAGTAGATATCTTAGGATTTGTGGGCCATACAGTCTCTGTTTCATATCCCTTTTTAAAAAACAACGCTTCCAAAATGTAAAAACGATTCTTAGCTTGTGGGTCTTACAAAACTAGACCACAGGCCAGATTTGGTCTTTGGGCCCCACCTTGCCGACGCCTACTCTGTCGCATTCCATTGATCAGTGTCTTCCTTGTCCGGAATACCACACTGTCTTCATCGTGGTAGCTTTGTAGTCAGTCTTAAAATCAGGTGGCATGAGTGCTCCAACTGTATGCTTTTAATTGACGCCTTCAGGCCTTTTTCATTTTACGGAATTATTAATGCGTTTGGACTTAGTTCTACCATTTTATTCTGTTTTCTCTGTCTTGTTTTCCCATTCCCGATTCCCTTGAGTTTCTTGAGCCTTCTTTCTAGTATTCCATTTCAATTTCTCTATTATGGCTTTGCATACCGCCCTTTGTATACAGTTCGTCTGTTTGCTGACCTCATGAAGAATTACAATGCACGTGCTGAACTTTTCTCAGTACTTAGACTCAGTACTTTAGCACTTGGAGGGGAATGTTACCTAACTGCACGCAGATCCCTTAACCAGCCTCTTGCTTTGTGACACATTTGTCTTAAGACACCTACGTACATTGAAAATCCCATCAGATGATGTTACACTCTCCTCTTTCAACTGTTAAACACTTTATATATACATATAGATACACGTTTATTTATTTTTGAGAGCAAGAGAGACACAGCACGCGTGGGGGAGGGGCAGAGGGAGAGGGAGACACAGAATCCAAAGCAGACCGAAGGTTCCCTGCTGTCAGCACAGAGCCCACCGTGGGCTTGAGCCCATGAGATCATGACCTGAGCCTAAGACGGACGCTCAACCTACTGAGCCACCCAGGTGCCCCATCACCTGTTAAACAGGTTTAAAGAACTCAAGGGGGAAGAGTAGTCTACGATATTTGCCCAGATACTTACCATGTCTGTTGCTCTTTCTTCATTCCTGATGCTTCAAGTTTTTTTTTCTGCTATTGTTTCCTGTCTGCCTTTAGAACAGAGCGCTGGCCATGAATTCTCTTTGTTTTTCTTCATCTGAGAGTGTCCATTGATCTGAGAGTGTCTATTCCTACCTTCATCCTGAAGGCTGTTCTCATGGATACAGTTTTCTGGGTTGACAATTCTTTTCTTTTTTTTTTATTTTTTTTTTTATTTTTTATTTATTTAAAAAAAAATTTTTTTTTTTTACGTTTATTTATTTTTTTGGGACAGAGAGAGACAGAGCATGAACGGGGGAGGGGCAGAGAGAGAGGGAGACACAGAATCAGAAACAGGCTCCAGGCTCTGAGCCATCAGCCCAGAGCCCGACGCGGGGCTCGAACTCACGGACCGCGAGATCGTGACCTGGCTGAAGTCGGACGCTTAACCGACTGCGCCACCCAGGCGCCCCGACAATTCTTTTCTTTCAGTGTTTAAGAAATACTCCATTTACTTCTTCTGACCCATGGTTTCTGATGAGAATGCTCCAATCCCCTCAGACAACCTCCTATTCATCTTCAACATCTGGATCAAGTCTTATTTTCCATTCAAACCATGCTGACTTTCCATGGCCCCTCTGACCTGGCCGGGGGGGGCCCCCCCCCCCGGAGAAGCTCGTCACTCCTTCCTCTGCATGACCTCACTGCACACACGCTGTTCATATTGGTGATACAACCACATGCTCGCTCACCTGCTTGTTCTTTGTCAAGTCCACTGGTGGAGAGAGAGACAGAGGGGAGACAGACAGAGAGAAAGAAAGGGAGAACGAAGAAGGAGGAGGAAGATGGGGAGGCAGGCAGAGAGGAGGATGAGGAGATGATTTAGAAGAATAATCACCTTTCAGGAATATCAGATGACCTCTGAAATCAGAGATATTTCTGGAATTGGACTAGTTAGGAAATGAGGGTCGTGTGTATGGAAGAAAGCCAGTGTGCAACCACATAGGTGGGTCCTCTGTGGCCACCCAGTTGCAGGAAATTCCCAGGTGGTTCAGGAGACAGTTGGTAAGGGCTTAGGATGCTTCTGTGAGCTCATCCCTTCATTCATTACGTTTGAAGATCCCACATAACATTGCATCTTTATCAGTGGACTTCAAGGCTTGCCCCCAAAGGAAACATGCTTTAGTGATGGATACATTTTCTGGAAGGTGAGTGGAGGAATGGAGTACATTTTGGAGTTGGAAGGGCTGATCAGGGACCCTCAGGTCACAGTGACAGGGCAGCCATTGGTTCCACCACGAGACTGCCCCCAAATCTTTGGTGTCTGCGTAGCCTCCAGCCTGCCAGATCACAGCCTCCTTCCTCTTCCTTTTCTGTCTCTTCCTTCCTCTCCCTGCCACCGCTACCCCAGAAAATAAAAAAACAAAACCTAGAACCTCTTAATGACAGCCTCGTTTTCCAGTTTAATCTTTGTGTGTGGCATTCTTTGTAGATATCCGTGAACGTGGCCTTATGTTGAAATACAGTCTGAAAGGGCCACTCAAGACCCAACTCCTCCCACCTCTCAAAGCCTTTGCTAACTTACCCTTCCTCCACGAAGCTTTCTAGAACCATCCAATTTGGAAACAAACTCGGCAGAATGCAAGTGCTGGACATGGGAGACTGGGTAGGTCAGATATAGCTCCTGCCCTCAAAGAGCTCATAGACGGCCAAGGGCAGAGAGCAGTGAAGGATTCAGTAGTACACCCGGGCTGTGCCCTGTGTTTATCAGAGTGCCGGGGGACCCAGCTGGCTTCTGGGATTCTTATTTATTTATTTATTTATTTATTTTCAATATATGAAATTTATTGTCAAATTGGTTTCCATACAACACCCAGTGCTCATCCCAAAAGGTGTCCTCCTCAATACCCATCACCCACCCTCCCCTCCCTCCCACCCCCCATCAACCCTCAGTTTGTTCTCAGTTTTTAACAGTCTCTTATGCTTTGGCTCTCTCCCACTCTAACCTCTTTTTTTTTTTTCCTTCCCCTCCCCCATGGGTTTCTGTTAAGTTTCTCAGGATCCACATAAGAGTGAAACCATATGGTATCTGTCTTTCTCTGTATGGCTTATTTCACTTAGCATCACACTCTCCAGTTCCATCCACGTTGCTACAAAAGGCCATTATTTCATTCTTTCTCATTGCCACGTAGTATTCCATTGTGTATATAAACCACAATTTCTTTATCCATTCATCAGTTGATGGACATTTAGGCTCTTTCCACAATTTGGCTATTGTTGAGGGTGCTGCTTTAAACATTGGGGTACAAGTGCCCCTATGCATCAGCACTCCTGTATCCCTTGGGTAAATTCCTAGCAGTGCTATTGCTGGGTCATAGGGTAGGTCTATTTTTAATTTTCTGAGGAACCTCCACACTGCTTTCCAGAGTGGCTGCACCAGTTTGCATTCCCACCAACAGTGCAAGAGGGTTCTCGGGATTCTAGAAACAGGAGTTTTAATTCTTTTATAACTTGCTCACAACTTTTCTGGGCCTCAGTTGTTTGGTCCCGAACTAGATACAGGATTTGGTTTTCAAGCTCCGCTCTGCGGACCTACGCCCTTGCTGCTTCCGGTTGAGTGCAGGGGGAAATGGGCAAGTGGAGGGGATGTAGAACGTGTGAGAATTCAGGCTCTCCTGCTCCCAACTTTGGCCAAACGAGCTCCACTTTTAACTGTGTCTTTTGCCTTATATAGCCAATTTCATATGAACGACGTTTGCAGGACTTTTAAGGTTTGAAAGCCACTAAAGCAGATGACCAAGGTAGCCATCCACGCTCATGGCACTCTGGACTCAAGCAGTCTCCACAAAATGGGTTGTGTGGCCATATATACTTGGAAAGGGCCTCTGGGCATATCAGGTTATTGGCAACTCACAGTGCTTGAGTACGCATGAGTACTGACGAATGTCTGACAACTCTCTAGGGGAGACGATTTCCATGGTGTAAATTTTCCCCACACAGCCAATTTCAAATCATCAGCGTGAAGTCTCTGAATACAGAGTTGGGAAGAGATGGGCATTGACAGGCTCAGGAGCTGGCTTTGGTACATCCTGTTCCGAACCTAGACCTTAAGAAGCCTTCTGGGGTTTCGCTTGCCCTTGGGTAATTGTGCCTCTGTCAGTAGATGTTCAAGCAATGCTCCTGTTCCAGGGGACGAGGCATATGAGCGAGAGCTGAGCTGCGTCAGTGATCCCAGCCTAGGCAAGCCCCCCTCAGCTGATATGCGGACTTCTGAGAGAAATAAATGCTGGTTGTATGCTTGGGGGATCTTGTGGGTTTTGCTAGACAGCAGTTTGGGGCTACAGTTATCCTCTTCAGAAATTGGTACCTAAATCGGAGATGGCTATTAACAAAGTCCAAAAATATGTCGCATAGGTTTGGGACTGGACAGTGAGGAAATTTAGAAGAGGTTGGAAAAATGGCCAGAAAAAATGGTGACCTGTGTGCAACGTGGTGAAGAAATATTTGGTAAAATTATTGCCTATGGTCATTTGGGAGGGAGAAAGCCTTCCTAGGAATTTGTGGAATTTGGCAGGCTGGTTTCCAGGCAGAAGGCTGCAAACATGAGCTTTTCTGAGCTGTAAATGATAAGGTACTACAAGTAAGAGAGGAGTTCAGAAAGGACCCGGCCAATTAAAAGCGGAATTTAGAGAATGAAATTATTTCTCACCTCCAGTCTCTTCAGCCCCTAAGATCTTCAAATTAAGATTTGGTTTGGGATGGGGGCAGATACCGAATCCAGGGCAGTTCCAAGTGAAATATGGCGTCGGAATAAAGACGAAGTCAGGGATGTGTCCTTTGATTTTAATGCCCTTTGTCTTATAGTCCTTGGAAGGAACGAGACGACTCTAGAATACCTTTCTAGGGTGACAACAGGGTACCTAGAAACCTTCGGGGCATGGCCCCACATAGCACGACATGAGGTACCAGTCATCAAACGAAGGGTGAGGCACGTCACCAGAGGGACACAGGCGTGGCTTTTGGCAGAGAGTGGCCTGGAATCAAGTGTGCAGAAAACCCACAAGAGAGAGCTGAATGGGCAAATGCGAGGAATAAATAAAGAAGGTGTTGGAAATGTAAAGGATCTCAGGCTCCTCAACTTACTTCACACAGGAAGAGATTGAAGGGTCCCTCTGCTCTCCCAGAAGGCATGCTTCCCAATGGCCTCTTCAGAAGCTGAAGGGTTGTTGCAAAAGGAAGAACACCCCAATGGTGGAAGCCAGAGCTGTGGTGCACAATGGACTGGGGAGCCATTCGGGGAACATTCCACCTGGTGGGGGCACCGGCAACACTTGCCCAGCAGGTGTCAGATACTGTGGACCAATGACTGAGTGGTAACTGCAGTGACTCTAGGTCTGGGCCACCGCCGTATGCTGGGAGGGTGTATGTGTGGTGTGGGCTGAGAGCTTCTTCTTAGTTCCTAAGTCTCTGGGTCAAGAGCCACATCCAAAACAGGTGTAGATCACAAGATCCCTGACTTTGAGCCTGACGATTGATTGGATAGACTTTGGGAGGTCTGGGATGAGTATATTCTACATGTGGGAGAGGTATGGATCACAGCCTTGATGAGGGTAGACTGCGGTGAATTATATATTGTTTTTTTTTTTTAAGTTTATTTATTTATTTTGAGAGAGAGAGAGTGATAGAGAGAGAGCAGGGGAGGGACGGAGAGAGGAAGAGAATCCCAAGCAGGCTCCACACTGTCCACGTGGAGCCCGACGTGGGGCTCAAACTCCGAACCGTGAGATCATGACCTGAGCCAAAACCAAGAGTTGGGGCTTAACCGACTGAGCCGCCCAGGTGCCCCTGAATTACGTATTATTGAGAAATATTTGCTCTCTCTCTCCCTTCCGCAGAAGGAGAGCACCTGCCGATGTCACTGACGATGGGTTTGGCCACGTGACTTGCTTTGGCCAGAAGAATGAGGTGGTCCATGGTGTACTGTGAGCAGAGGCCGAAAGAAGACTGTCACTTTCCTGTTTATTTTCTTGTGCACCTGCTGTTACTACAAGAAGGCAATGGCCAGGCCAGCATCCTGGCCCTAGGAGAAGGGTTAGAGCCACGTGAGGCAGATACGTGCTTCCCCGGCCAAGCTGACTGGATTAGCTTCCCGCAGCTGATGCACAGAAGTGCCTGGCCCAGCCCAACCTGGATCAGCCAACCCTCAGTTGGCCCAGAGGCTTATTGTGCAGAAGCTTCGCGGGTATTGGTATACAGCATGCTTCCGGCCATAGTGAACTGATGGGGACATGGGGCTCATTGAATGGCCAAGATGCACTTCTTAGTGCTGCGACTCATCAAGTCTCAGGCAGCACTGAATAACTTCGGACCCCTCCCCCCAGAGCAGGGCAGAGCTGCTTCCAGAGACTTCCCACGTAGTGAAGCAGAGAAGGTACGAGATAAGCTCTGAAGGAGGCAGAGTTAGGGCCCAGCCAGGCATGCTTGGCTCCTCTTCCCGAGGGTGCAGTCAGCTAAGTGAGTGTTCCCTGGGGAGGAGTGAGGCCGGGAGTGTGACTCTGGCTGTAGTCTTTCCATCAGGAAACTCCGGCCAGACACACAGGGAAGACTTTGGGGTGCCCCGTAGAAAGGCAGCCTGCTAAATTCTATTTTCCTTGGGGGCTTCCTACCTTCTTTACCAGACAGCCTTTCTTTAGTCCACTCGGTTCCAAGCCGCAGAGCCGAATGCCCTCCAGATGGCTTTGGCTCTGGACTCTGTGAGCTGGGTGTCAAGGTTTTTCTCATAGAGAGAAGGAAGTTCAGAGGCCCAGAGTACCCAGCCCTACAGAAGGTGACTTCTACTCTCTCCAACCCAGCCTTAGGCCCTCCTCTTCATTCTTCTGTCCCAGAAATCATCTCAGACCGCATGCCTTACGCACTGGCCCCCTGAGGTTCTCTGTAGTGGCCTGGCCGCCGCTTAATGGTTGACTGCTGGCTTGCTAGATCAGAGTGCTCCCTGTGCCCCTGTCAGGGTCACTTCCTGGGCTGAGTTCCTGTTCATGACTGCTGCCCACAGGGCCCATCGCCCAAGGCTGGCTGCTGGGTATATGGGGCTCCACCTGCCTGTCCTTTCTCCTTGTGCCTGCACCAGAGCACAGGGGGGTGCTGATCTTCTCCCCCGACCCCCACCCTGACTCAAATGTGCTCATCAGATTGCCTGTCAAGGAGGGAATCCTGACGTGAGGACTGCTTGGGGCGAGTGCTTGGAAATGTGCCTGGAACATGGTTCTCAGCAAACCAACCTAGATGTTCAGATCAGCTCGCTGGAAGGAAAGCCAGAGAGGCACTGTAAATCGTCAAACCCTGCCCACCCCTCGCCCCCAGAGACAACCAACAAACAGCCAGTAAATGCCTCAGCATTAAACATTTCTTGGTGAAGGCGGGACAGTCAATTTTGACACTGTTGTGAAAAAAATACAGCCTAGTTTCTGTTCAAATGCACCAAATTTACTGCCCGGGTTCTCATTAACTACTGTCAAGGCAAAGCAGATAGACAAAATAAATTATGAAAAAATTACTTTTTTAATGTACAAAAAGACTTATTTACAAGTTGAGTGTGTCATCTCAATTCATAGCATGTAGAAAAAGCTAAATATTTTGGAGATATAAATTTGGCTGGATGATTCACCTACAGTATTTTCAGGGACGACGCCTTCTGTACAGGTTATACACAGGCTGGGGACGGCTAGTGAAATCCTAGCTCAGGGAGTGAACGAACACCACCACGGAGCCCACGCCCTCGGAGGGGTCCCAGGGCTGTTATTTGGACTTGGCTTTGTCTCTGGACCCTAACAAAGCGTCTGATGTTCTGGATGCAGAGGGCCCAGGGAAAATCTTGGCCCTGCCGTGGCCGAGGCCAGGGTCACGGTTATCATCAGGCTCACAGTGGTGTGGTTGGTTTTGGCCAGGTCGCCACAAATTCAGCGTGGGAAAGGTGTGGGGGTGTGTGTATGTGTGTGTGGTGGGGGGAGGGGGGAGGTATCCATTCGCCCTACAGTATGTTCAGGAACGATGTCTTCTGATACCAGTCCCAAGTTCCACTTCCAGGTGGGGCTTGTTCACAGCGAACAGGAAAATTCAGGGATGGTCCCTCAGAGTCCCAGGAAACAACCCCTTCACCCACTCAGCCCCACCAAAAACAGGATGCAGGTCATCGTGCTCTGCGGAATGAACAGGACAGAGGGGAGGGAACCCAGAAGACCCCGGGACGTCATGTTGTACCTTGGCACAGACCACTGGGCTGCAGGTAAGCGGACAACACAGCCTGGGGGAGACTGGGCAGAGGCCGCCATCAAAGTCCTGGGGTTTTCCGTGGCAAAGTGGGCGGACAGTGCATCGGAGAAACAGGATTGGGTAAACATACGACTTCCTCTTCCTATGGGAGATCTCCAGGGTGGCCTGAGGCCGGGTCCCTGGCGCTCTCCCACTTTCTGGAGGTCCCGTGCCAGGTGTCGGCTCACCTGGGTCCATCCATAGCCCATAGCAGCTCCAGCCACCCCGAGGTATTTAGAAGTGTTCTTTCCAGGAAGGGCTACATTCTACATGCATGAACACTGTAAACACGGTCTGGAGAGGCTAGGGCAGCTTCTGGGCTTGCCCCAAGCACTACAATTTTTCTTTTTTTCTGGCAATACTTCCATTCTTTAGTCATTCGTATACACTTGAACAGCCTGCCCGTCGCAAACTTGGCTTTGCGGGGTAGAGATGCCAGCTCTACCAGACCTGGAATCAGGACGTGCTTCCAAATCATCCAGGTAAAAATCTGTTTTCTTCCTCTGTGGCACAGGGATGCGAGAGGCCTCAAGAAGTAAGCTTCGTAGAAGAATTCCAGTGGGCCAGGAATTCCTTTACCTTGCAGGTACGGGAACGAGAAACTTCTCCTCCTGGATTAGAATATCCAGTATGGCTTTCGGATTCAAACCCAAATGTGGTTCCCTCTACCCTCTTTCCTCATGTACTCGGAAAGCCTTTGGCCAGCGTAATCCCTCATTAGCCAAATGACAGAGGTGAAGAAGCCAGAACAATTTGGTCCTATAAACACCAAAGGCTGGGAAGCACTGTGCAAACGAGGTTTTCGCTCCTGCCTTGCCTTTCTTGTTGAGACTTTTTAAAGTGTTCTGAAAAGCCATCCCGAAGACGACCAGACAGGTTGCACACGAAGCTGCCCTTAAAGCATTTGTGGTCCGGACCGGCCATTGGCAAAACGCCCTCAGACCTATTTAATACTTTTTTTTTGGAAAAAGACAAACTAGAACTCCCGTGCTCTGGGAAATGAAGGTTCCTCCGGCTCCACAGAGCGCCAGGGGCTGGGAACTTAGGTCATCATGTTCAGGAACTTGCTCTCCTCTGCCAGGCTGGTGAGCATGGAGCTCATGTCCCCAACCGCCATGTTGCTGATGCCCGTGGGGATGGAGGGCAGAGTCAGGGAGTTCCGGGGGGTGGTGAGGCAGGAGGAGTTCTGGGAGAGGCTGTGGAGGAGGCTGGGACTCAGGGTGCCTGAGAGCAAGCTCGAGTGATCGCCCTCATCCATGATGGCATCAAAATCAATCTGGGGAGCCTCCAGTAGCTGGGAGTCCACAGTGCTGGACACGTGGTTGACCCCTGGAGAGGGCAAGGGCTGGGGCTGGATGCTGTCGGGGCAGGCCTGTGGCGGCGGTGGCTGGGGCCGCATGACCTGGCAGCCTGCGTGGTTCTCCAGGCCTCCGTTCTGTTCATACATGTGGATCTGGCCGTAGTAGTACAGCATGCTGTGGTCCGGGACCCCACCCGTGTCCTGCGGGGGGGGGCTGGGGAGGCCGGGACACCACGCCGCCCATTGCTCCCTTGGGCGCATCTGCCATCTCCTGAGGGGCCGACACAGCAGCCATGGCGTGGCCGGTGGCTCTGGCGTAGGCCAGCTGCACCCCGGCACGCACCCCCCGGTGGCAGCCGGCGGGGCTGGGCTCGGCGGGAGGCCGGGGTTGAACTAGGCCAAAGCTGGACCCGGCTACCCCCGCGGTGCCCTGCTGGGGTTCCATGAAGCCAGGTTGCTGGGCAGGTAGAAGGTTGGGGCCTTGGCGGTAGCTCTCCTGGCTTATGGGGTTTGCCAGGTGATGGCTCTGCTGTGGGTAGCTCTGGGTGGAGTGAAGCGGAGGCATCCCGGCCAGGGCTGAATTGGTGATTCCGAGTTCCCTGCGGCTGCTGCCCATCATGCTGGCTTCGGGAGCGATTTCCATTTGCTGGGGGAGCCCCAAGTGGACTGGCTTGGCTGCCATGTTGTTACAGGACGGGGGGTACTGGTTCAAGGTCCCACCCGTGGCACTGGGACTCAGCTGGGGGTGCGCCTGGCCGTAATTGGTGTGGGGGCTCACGGTGGTGGTCATATTGGAACACTGACCACCTGTCCCTGGCTGCCGCAGCTGCTGCATGTAATTTATCCTAGGCACCGAGGGGCCTCCCCCGCAGGGCTGAAAGTGTCCCTGCCCGCTGTCCAGGGCTCCCGGGCTCAGCTGCAGGCCTTGTGGACTATAGCCCGGGTACTGGCTGAAGGCCGGCTTCTGCTGCACCACAGCCAGGTTGCCCTGCGAAAAGGGTGAAGGCTTCGCCTGGCTGGCCAGGGCGTCCATGGTGCCGGAGCTCACCTCATTCCACTGCACAGGCATGTTGTTTTTGTTCAGGCTGGAGGGGGGCCCGTAGCCCAGCTGGCAGCCTCCCAGCACAGGGGCGGAGGGGCCCACATTGGAGTCCGCAGCCACCATCCTGCGGGGGCCGTGCAGCCCCGGGCTGGGCAGTTTGGGGTTCTCAGAGAAGCAGGTGCTTTCGGGGGGATAGGCCTGTGAGGGGCTGTCGTCCAGGGCACCGCCCGCGTGCGCCTTGATGTACTGTACCACGTCGTCCGGCAGCACGAGGTCGTCCTCGGGCAGCATGAGGCCCACCTCGGGCCCGGCGCTGTCCGCTCCCACCGCCAAGGCCTCCGTGGCCACGTGCTCGCTGATGCTGGGCGGCCGCGGGGAGTAGGCGCCTCGGGCCAGGCCGCCGTCGGCGCTGGCGTGGCCGGGCAGGCGGAGACCTCGCCTGTCGGCGCAGGGCGGCAGCGGGGCCGGGTTCACGTCGTGGGCGCTGTGGAAGCGCTGCACCCGCGGCACAGCCAGGGCGTCGGGTCGCCTCACCG